>NC_083227.1:134136009-134441379 GCF_032191835.1 Heteronotia binoei | reverse complement strand
CATGTCAAGGTATGCATAAAAGAATGGTATAAACTGTAAGAGCTGCTAATGAGGATCATTTGTCCAATTGCAGCAAGAGCAGCCCTAAGCTGGTAAAGAACACAGAGGCCATGGTCAGACTCACCATTTAATCCATCAGCGGGGCACTTGTTTTTGTCCATCCTTATTTGAAACACAGTTGCCTGATCAGACATCCCAACTGTAATCCATCTTGCTGCATGCCTGTCCCATTATTGATTGATCAGATGGCCTAGTCTGGTGCATTCTCTTTTTTAAAATAATAAGCCTTGGTGCATGCACATAAACAATGTTGGTTTTGTGCGCACGTGCTTCCAGGAGCATGGACTAAACAATGATTGTGTTACTCACAAAGCTCAGTCTAAAAAAAACTTGGGAAAAAGCGTTTGCAGTTGCTCAGAATGCATCTCTTGTGGTGTATGAGGTCCCTGCGAGTCCCTGCCGCCTTCTCCAATAATGCAGTTAGGTATATATCGCTAAGATTAAAAACAAAATGGCGCTGATCCAGGATTGATAGTGATGCAAGTTGCGATGGCTTGATGATGCTGGAGCAATCAGACAGGGAAAATCCGTTCATGGCCTGTCATCAGATGTTTAGGACCAGACTTTATGTGCAGTCAAATAAGTCCAGAACTAAATAAATTTTATTTAAATATATAAATAAATTTTATTTTTTTAAAAATGAAAAAAAAAACACCAAATGTAGGTTCTGATTTTTCTGGGAACCCACATAAAGAAGCATGGTTTCATATGCAGAATTGCAGATCTCCCTGCTGGAGTGGGCAGATACCATTGCTTTGTAGTATGTTTAACTTTAAAGCTTTTATGCGTGAATTTTCATATTCAATTGTGTACTATCTACCATTATTCTCCAGGT
Source organism: Heteronotia binoei (assembly GCF_032191835.1). Classification (NCBI taxonomy): domain Eukaryota; kingdom Metazoa; phylum Chordata; class Lepidosauria; order Squamata; family Gekkonidae; genus Heteronotia; species Heteronotia binoei. The sequence continues at coordinate 134,440,484 of NC_083227.1, read as the reverse complement.
AGACATTTATGGCGGCAAACAGAAGCCCCTCATAAAAATCCTAGAGAGAAACCAGTAATACATGTCCCTACTAAATTTGGTTTTCATGTTGTCATTTGCAGTAATTTCATGTTTTATGAAGAATACTTCCTCAGACTTCTGCAGCATAATGAAAACACATGTGACCCTAGAAGACAATGTGACCATTCTCATGAAAAGATTAGATCAAAACCTCCTTCCCCTCCTTGACAATGATATGAGCTACATTTCAATGAAACAAGTGTAGAACTTCTCGCTTAACTATAGCTATTTTTCATTTTCAGTCCCAGATGTTTTTAGCTATCTGAAATAATTTCATATTGAATCACTTTTAAAACATAGGTTTTTATTATCTGAAATAATAATGTTATAGCACAAATGAAACATTTTGATTAATTAAAATATTATTTGCTTGGACTAATATTTGAGAGGGGAAAAGTACTAATGGTAATTAAATTTGCCAGTTCAGTGTAGTGGTTAAGTGCACGGACTCTAATCTGGAAGCACTGGGTTTGATTCCCCACTCCTTCACATGCAGCTGCTGATATGACTGACCATAACTCTCTCAGAGCTGTTCCTCTCAAGAGCAGTTCTGAGAGAGCTCTATCAGTCCCACCTCCCTCACAGGGTGTCTGCTGTGGGGTGGGGAAAGGAAAGGAGATTGTAAAGTACTCTGAGTGAAGGGTGGGCTATAAATCCAACCCCTTCTTCTCTTCTTCTAAATTAACTATTATATTATCTAGTTATTTATATTGGCTGTTATTAATTTCAGTATACTTTTGACTGCAGTGAGCTGGACATTGTTGGGGCTTAGGTCAGAATTCACATTTGGTTGCCTCATATGTCTTGGACCTTACTCTTGGTTGCTGGAGTTCCATATAACAGGGGGAGTCCCATACAACCATGGTCTCTGATTGACCAATTTTAGATAGACCATTAAACTGTCTGTGTCTGGTAGTTGCTGAGATTCCTGAAATGAATGCTGGGCTTGGTGGACCTCAGTGTAAGCCAGCAAGGCATTTCCTTTGTTCTTCAGCAAAAATATCTACTCAGGAGTACTTAATACAAATTTGTTTTGCTTTGACTGTTAGGAAACCCTGTAGATGCATTCTGGCTTTTACAATTTTAAATTAATCAGAGCTCTGTGCAGATTTTAATTTATTTTAAAAGAGGAAAGTGTATAAGACTGAAGTCAGCCCACTCCTGTAACAGGACAAATACCATTTGTTTCATACAATACAACCCTGAAAAAAGCCCTAATGTTTGGAATATTCATCCCTTGAATCTAAATTCTCTCTTGTTGTTAGGGTCACTGTAAGTATGCTGCTGCTGCTGCTGCTTCTTCTTCTTCTTCTTCTTCTTCTTCTTCTTCTTCTTCTTCTTCTTCTTCTTCTTCTTCTTCTTCTTCTTCTTCTTCTTCTTCTTCTTCTTCTTCTTCTTTCTGTGTAGTAATGCTTATGGTCATTGTTTAGCAATCAAGATTGTTTCAGTAGGTAGACAGTAGTATAGGAGTCATGTAAAGACTTTTAAATGATATTTTTACCCGAGGATTGCAATGCTAATAAAATAGTAGGGTTAAGAGGGATATTTTTCAGTATGGTAAAGAATCAAATAAACTTGTTAAAAAAAAATTCTGAATGGGAGTTTGATAGAGGAAGAGATCCTTTGTGGTAGAGGAAGGAAGTGGTTGCTGTGGGGACAAAAACAAAGAAAATGGCTGCCATTTGAGCCAGAAAGTTCAAATCCACCCCTGTCACGCAGCAGCTATCCTGACTTTACTGTGATCAAGAGAAAAATAGGTTTCAGGAAGATGAGAGAAAAGCCAGGAAAATCTCTGGAGGTTTGAGGAAGTGGGGAGGGGGGCATTCCCAAAAACATTGAACTCAGGGCAGGATGTCTTCCTCGTGGAAGACATCCAAGACCAATTTTGCAACTTCTATTTCAGTGCACTATTCTGTGTTGAAGGAGTGCCTCTAAATTTAAATTATGGTCACTTTATATCCATACAGCTAGTCGTTCCAATCTGTCTTCCATAAGCAGGTTGGGTGAAAAAGAACACTTGAACTGTGTACATAAGAAATAGCAAATCTGTTTCTTAGAACAGAACCTAAAGATCTAGATGAAACTGAAAATATTTCGTTTTGAACCTGCTTGATCTGGTTTATCTTCAAAGACTCTTAAAGTCATGTACCAAGTAGTTAGATATGAGCTGTCAAAAGCACTCCCTATAGTTCAGATATGTAGAAAAATCATAATAGGATTCAAACCATAATGGAAGTAATGATTGGATCCTGTGATCTAAGTAGGTGTTGATCATTGCTGATGTCCATCTGCCTCCCATAGCAGCAGTTTCCAATCTAAGAGTCATGGGTTCTTCATGGAGCAGCCTTATAGATCAGGAAGCTGCAGTGGAGAGAGGGGAGAGGACATAGCTTCTCCCTTCTGCTGCTTGAGTGAGTCTCCACGAGGGTTGCCAACTACCAATTGGGAAATTCCTGGTGATCTGATAGGAGGAGCCTGAGGAGGGCATAGTTTGTGTAGGGGAGGGACTTCAGCAGGGTATAATGTCATACAGCTCTTGAGCCATTTTCTCCAAGGTAGCTGACTTCTGTTGTCTGGAGACTTGTGGCAATTCCAGGCCCCATCTGGAGATTGGCAACTTTATATAAAAGATGGCTTCTCTCCCTCTCTCTGCTGTGCCCTCCAGATCCACATGCCGGGGGGGGGGGGACATATAGCTATTTGGCCTGGGCTTCAGACTTAAAGGGGAACTCAAATTTAGATGTTTCTGTTTTGGCATTTGGTAATATTCACAACTTGTTTTTATTCATATCTTTATCAGATCAAAATGTGACACTCTCATTTTTTGTTTGGCTAGGACTCAGGAGCCTCAAAACCTGAATGTGGCTTGGGGATCTTTATTTGTTTTCAATGGACATTTCCCCCCCCCCCCTTTAAAGTGCTCATAACAAAGCAGAGAATCCAGTTTCAAATTGCAAAACTAAGAGGAGTTCAAAGTTAACTCCCCCCCCCCTTTCCCTTCCTGGCATGGCCTTGAGGCAAAGTGAGGATGTTTAATCCTGTGAATTGCATTTTATGGTCAGAATGAGATGTGGAATCTTATCAGTTTGAATAATACTAGAGAAACCCAAAATACATAGCCAAGCAGACCCTTCTTTCAGATGGGGAGCTTGAATACACAGAGGTTGCAGATTCAGTTGGTGTGCTATTTTGATAGTTTTCAAAAGCTGAATTTAATGTTGATATGAGTATTTCACACTGGTACCTCACCAATCAATTGCAATAGCATGACAAGATTAAAAACAGAAAGCAACACGTTCAAATTCTGAATGATTAAGTGTGCTGATTTCAGTGCACACTTTATTATATTTTTCAATGTATTTAGAACCTAATTCAGAAGGCTATGAATGTTGGGTTTTTCAACCAGCTACAATCAGTATATGGCTGCATCAGAATTTTAGTTCTAATTATGCCTCAGTGCCTCTGGACTAATGATTTTTGAAATCTCTCTGATTCTATTAGGGCATATAGCTTACTTCTAAATTTGTCCCCAAATTGCACATATATTGTTAGCAATAGTGTGCTAACTTAGAGAAAGCTGATTAAAAAAGAGCTTGCTTCTCAATGTGTCTAGCTAGGTCCTGAAGAACTACATTAAAATAACTCTTAACATTGCTGATCACAGCATGTTTTTCCTCCGCAGAAATGTGTAGATACAGGAAGATTTCAAACAGACATAGCTTGGATTCAGGATACATAGGCTTCCATTCTCATGTGCAATATTTTCTGTTTTTATTCTTCCATGACTATTGCTCTGCAGAGAAAAAAATGGTATGTCAGAACTAGTCCAAAGTCAAAGATTTATGGTTCGTTCATTATATACACACAAACTTGAGGATAGAAGATGTTGATATATTAGGAGATAAACATAGACATAGACGGGGAAGGACGGTGGCTCAGTGGTAGAGCATCTGCTTGGGAAGCAGAAGGTCCCAAGTTCAATCCCTGGCATCTCCAAAAAAGGGTCCAGGCAAATAGGTGTGAAAAACCTCAGCTTGAGACCCTGGAGAGCCGCTGCCAGTCTGAGAAGACAATGCTAACTTTGATGGACCAAAGGTCTGATTCAGTATAAGGCAGCTTCATATGTTCATATGACCTCCAGCTCACTGTATTTCTTTCAGAGGGAAAATTTCTCTGAGAGGTAATCTATTCAATGCTTTCTCCACTGAGATGGCAGTATCTGTAATGGGTTCCCTACCTCATATCATTAAGTATTCCTTGTTTAGTGACTGCCTTTTCCACCCGAATGGTGGCCTTTGTAGGCAGGGAGACTTACCATATGATGGTCCTGATTTATGCAGAGAATTTTGTCTGACAGTGCAACCAGGTGGTGGTGATGAGGTGACTTGGGTTGTCAAATCTGGATTAGGAAATTCCGGGAGAGATGGAGATGGGGTCTAGGAAGGAACCTTAGCAAAGTGTAATACCATAGAATCCACACTACAAAACAGCCATTTTGTCCAGGGGAACTGACCTCTGTAGTCTGGAAATCAGTTGTAATTCTAGGACATCTCCAGGCCCTACCTGGAGGTTGTCAACCCTAGGTGGCTGGAATACTTGGTGGGTTGTGGTGGTGCTAGTCCCTGTGAAGAAAGTATATTTTGACCAGCTGTAAGGGTGACCCTAGGAAGATAGTTCCCATCTCTTACTTTGTTTACTTCTACATGTGCACTCCAGAGCTGGATGTGACAAAATGAAGACCAGTTTGAAATCAGGAGATATGAGAGGAAAACCAGCATTTGGAAGGGGAAAAAAACACTGGAAAAAGTATTAACTCTGTTCTTGCATATGCATTTCCAGCTGTATGGCCATCTGTTAAGAGAGTCTGTGCACATCAGAAGACTCAAATCCAGTTTTACTAGTCTATTGCACAGCAGGTTCTTGTACTTATAAAACTGTCCTTAATTACTTCCAAAGTTACTGAGCAAGGTAATGTTGATTTCATCAGCCATACTTTCCACCTTACCTTTAAAGATGTTGAGGTTTTCTCCAAACATTGCATTTGCATGTCCATTTTATGCAGGAAAAATGGTCTAGGAGGCTGTGGGTGATTTTTAGTTCTTTTTTTTTTTTTTTGCTGTTTAATGTTTTAAAATATGTTCTGTTTCAAATTTTGTTACCTATCCCAAGCCCTCAGAGTTAAAACATAAATGAAAAAAATTAATATGAACTTAGCAAACCTGCTTTTAAGGATACTCCATGTTTTTTAGAGATAAGATATATCCAGCATGTCCAGTTCTCACAAGCATATGTTGGTCACACATGTGATAGAAAGAGAGCATAGCAGATCACTGTGAATTGTGCAGTCTCAGCAAATACATTGTCACTGAGAAGCTCTTCCCTTACAGATTTGATGCTAAAACACCCCCACTTCTAGATGGGAAGAAGCTACCTTGCATGTCACCAGATAGAAAAAATGGGGCCATTGCTCCCACATGCCTCATTGGCCCACTATGTCCTGTGACAAAGAGTTATCTACATTGGGCTAAGAGTTGGCGGAACAGGGGACTTCTAGGCTTGCTGCAGATCCATTGTCGGTTGAAGATAATAGTTTCCATAGTGTGTCTCATCTCAACACAGTAGTTTCCAAACCATGTCTGTTTATATTGTTTTAATGTACTTTCTACAAGTTCATGATCTGTATGGCGTTCTTACCTAATAGTACATGTAGTTATCTGCTTCCTCATAGTTATCTCGTGTATTTATGAATAAACAGGAATAGTGACCATGGAATTAAGTTTTTAAGTGACTGTTTTAAAAATACAATGGGAAAGCATGTCACCAACTCTGTCACCTCTTGGAAGTGGTATGAGGTAAGCGCCCTTTGCTAACTGAAAAGGAAACCATCCATTTTCCACGGTCACATGTTTCAGGTAGTGGGCTTTGGGGAAGTCATAGTTCCTTTTCAGCAACTGCAGAGAGTAAAAAAATTCCCACAACCTCTGAGTGCCAAGTAATTTCCCATTCTTCAAAGCTGAGTCATTTCTAATATCACTTGCTCTCTACTGTAAGGGAGCTCCTAGCAGTGGTTTCAGGTGTCTGTACAAATCTGGCATCTGCTTTCATTAACCATTCAGCATGCTAACAGAATGACAGGTGTTATCTGCTTACTTACTGATGCCAGTACCTAGTAGGCCCTTCAGACATATTATATGACTTAGTGTCAGAGATCTGTTGCTATCCCAGTCAAAAGGGTATGAAAATAAATCAGAACACTGGTATTCTGTAAGACATATTCACTCACTGCAACAGTCTGTGTTGCTATGTCAGTTTTACATGAGAGCTTATGCAGATGACTGAAGGCATCGTGTAATTCCTAGATGGTTGATCCAACTGGAATACACTTATTGCATATCTACGAACCCAGTCACAAAGAGTTTTTTCCCCTTTAAAGTTGCTGAGGAGGAACAATTTGAAAAACATTCATTTTAAAAGGCTATCTAATACACCACAGCCTTCACAAATGGGAAAAGATTTATTAGATGTCTAGTAACTCTGCGCTTTAGCTCATCCCTGAACATACAAAATGTAATCTATCATGCTGTACTCCAGTCTAATAAGAAACACTACAAAGTCGTATAAAGCCCTTTATCTCAAACATCCTTAGGCAGTGAGTACATTTTTATGAGTTACTGATAGATCTAGTGATGTGACACAAAAAAAGCAATGTTCGCAGCAACTTTATAAGGATAACGCATCCTGCTGGAAGAAGAATAAAATGGCTACCAATAGGATAGAAGTGTGTGTGAAATAGCTGTCAATGTAATACAAGGCAGAAAGCTACTTTGGATTTTCTAAGGAGCATCAAAATCAGGAAGAAGTAAGTTCTGTTTCCTGCTTTGTACATCTTCTGTCACATACACAAAGGAAGATTCCACACCAGGTGTGGCCAAACTGTGGCTCAGGAGCAACTTGAGGCTCTTTCACATATATTGTGCAGCTCCTGGAGGTTGAGGCTTATTCTAGAGTAACTGTGCATAGCATTGGGACCTCAGTCAGCCTCTGAGAGCTGACCCATAGGTAGGCATCTATTTTCACCATGTGTGAAGCGGGGAAGGAGGGGGAAATAGGCTTGCAAGCTCTTCTCCTCCACCACAGAGGTCACCCAGACAGAGCAGGGAAAGACAACACAACAGCTGGGGGAGAAAAGTGAGCACATAGGATAGAGAGGCTGCGAGTTGCATCATCAAGTCCAGTATTGAGAGTTTTAATAAAAATGATTGTGCAGTATTTTTTCATGTATTGTGGCTCTCAAACAGTTGACATTTATTTTTTGTAGCTTTTACATTATGCCAGTTTGGCCACCCCTGTTTCACGCCTTCCCTGGGGAAGACACTAGGAAACAGATACAGTCTTTTGTTTTGAGCATTATATCAGACTAATGAAAACAGAAAAAGCAGCTCATGCTTTCCTTTCCAGCTAGTCCTTAGTTTCTTTTGGTTTAGCTCAATCAAATTCCCATTGGTGATGGAAGGTGCAGTCAAGTTCCAGCTGACTTATGGCAATGTGATGGTTTCAAGGCAAGAGACAAACAGAGGTGGTTTGCTGTTGCCTACCTCTACATAGCAACCCTGAACTTCCTTGGCGGTCTCTCATCCAAATACTAACCAGGGCCGCCCTGCTTAGCTTCCGAGATCTGGCAAGATTTAGCTAGCCAAAATCATCCAGATCAGGGTCCTTACCCTACCAAAAATAGGATTTTTCCAGCCCGAATTCAACCCCCAGTAGTCCACAGGACCAAAAACATAAAAGAAGCTCTTTTACCCAGCCATTTGGATTCAGGAACCCTTGGGATCAAGGAATGGACTGCTGTCCCCACTGATGGTCTTTCCCTTCTATCATTTTTTTTTAAAAAAACCAACAGAAATGTGCAACACTGCTGTCAATTTTTTTTAAGTTTCATAAAGGGAAATTTGGGGGGTTGTGAGGAAAGAGTAAGGGAAAGAATACAAAAGAGAAAAATAGATTACAATTATTTCTACTTTAAAAGAAGCAGAAAAAGTATGTAGTTCATTATACCTGCAAGTATTCAGAATTATTACATAAGTATTACCTTTAAATTCTACATAGATCCCAGTATACCATCTCAGGCTCATTCACTTGTTCATCTTCCAACATTATATATGCCATTAAATGCCAACAATGCCCTTCAGTTCTCTACCTAGGGCAAACAGGACAAACCCTGCGCCAAAGGATAAATGGACACAAATCTGACATTAGGAATTACAGAACTGAGAAACCTGTTGGAGAACACTTTAACCTTCCTGAGTATTCAATGGGTGACCTCAGAGTAGCTGTTTTACTGCAAAGGAACTTCAAGAAAAGAATGGAAAGAGAAATTGCTGAATTACAAATTATCATGAAACTTGGAACAAACACCTCCCCAGGACTGAACAGGGATATTGGTTTTTTAGCTCATTACATATGCTAAACCAACCCTCATTGAGTATAGCTGTGCATCTACTGTGTTCCAATGTATTTCTCTTTTAGAACAGTGTATTGGAATCATGGTTTTTTTGTGTTGACATGCTCAAATGAGGGACGTGGGCTGTTTGTCTCATTACATATACTACCCACCTTCCACTATACTTTAATGCACCCTGTTTTTCTAATGGCTAACATATTATTTCTCTTTTAGAACAGTATATCAGAATATTTTTGTTTTTTGTTTTTTTGTGTTGACATACTCAAATGGGGGATATTGGTTGTTTGTCTTATTGCATATTGCATATACCCATCTTCCACTCTATTTTAATGTCTTCCTTTTTTCTAATGGCAAACTATAATAGATGTTATAACATCTTGAGAAACCATGGCCTCTATTTAAACTAACAAAGCCAGAATGTTACCTAGATTTATGGCACTTCACACCTACAATAGTGCTTTTTATCACCTTCCAGTGTTGTTTCAGCCCTGCTTTGTTCTAACACTAACAAACGCAGATCCCTGTGATTCTTTTAATCTGCTAAAAACATTCCCCTGATTCTACAGACCAACTCACTGCTCACTTATATTAAGAATTGCTGCTTGCCATTCCCATTTTGTCTGATGAAGTCTGCTTAAGAGCATGTGAAAGCTTACATTTTGAATAAAACTTAGTTGGCCTTAAAGGTGCACTTGTCTACTGCTTTGTTCTTTTAATTCTACAAACATTTTGTAACCTTTGGTATCTATACAATCCTAGTGTTTTGCAAAGTATTTAATAACAAACTCCAAATTTATATCTATTATATTACAAAACCAGATTGAAATATCAATCTCTTAAAAAAGGAAAGGAAAGGAAAGGAAAGGAAAGGAAAGGAAAGGAAAGGAAAGGAAAGGAAAGGAAAGGAAAGGAAAGGAAAGGAAAGGAAAGGAAAGGAAAAGAGCAAGAAATTCTGGTCTTCAATACAAGCTTATTAACCACCAATATAGAGCAGCTCCTGCTTTGTTCCTTTGTCTTAGTTAAAAGCAAGAAAGTTTCAAGGCTAAAGATAAGGGGAATCAAGAGAAGACTCTAAGCTGAAAAGTTCAGTTATAATGTACATGCTCTATGAGCTTTTAACAGACCCTGTTTGGAAAATTAGCTCATTTTAATGAACATGGAATGTATATTTTAAAAGGGAACCAATAAAGAAACAGAGCAAAAGGAGATGATCATTCCTAATTGTCTTTACAACTTTCACGCTAGATATAGAAGGAATTTTCCACTTAGTAAGGGAGTTTACTTCAGTCACTGTAGATTCTTCATGCTATGTTCCCTGGAAATTAAGAGAATAGTGGATTAATTCATTGGTGAATATCTTGCTGCATAGTGATTTAATCCAAAATATTTATCTTCATCAGCTATTCAGAAAGGAGCAAAGGTGTTCAAGGTAAATGTATATTTCCCCCTTTTTTCTTCCACAATTTTTTTTATGTGTGTGTGTATATGAGTATATGTATGTTTAATTTTAACTAAAGTACTCCTAATCATGAAGTAATATTGAAAATATATATATAATAGATTTGGTTATTAAAGAACTGTAAAAGATATATTGAACAGCTTATCCTTTTAGCCTTCTAATAAGATGTATTTTGAATTTTAAAAGATTTTACAGGTTGATTTTTCAAAATGTTAAGCGAGTGCATACACAAAAACTATGGGGGGAGGAGGGAAAGCACATTCAAAAACAAAACTAGACAAAGTAGCTCTAAAGTTATGAGATCGATTTTCAGATTAAGAAATTTACTTTCAAAACTTTCAGGTTCATTAAAATTATGGGCTGTATATGTATCCATATACATATTTAAATTTTTTACATTTCCATAGTTGTTTATAATTAAGTGCCATTTTGTCCACTTAATATTTATTTTCAGAAATTTAGCTTCCCATTATTGCTTTTAATGTTTAATAACCTTGTTAAGCCTAAATCATTAAAGGCCCCCATTTTAACATCTATTATTAAACCTTCATTATGACTTTAAGATTCACAAATCCATAAACAAAACTGTTGTGTCCTAGGCTCAAATGGGAGAACTGTTACTTTTGGAGGGAAGCTGAAAAAGCCAAAGCTTGTACTCCACACCAGGGTTCGAGAGAAGGCCTAAGCGTGCCCAATCAGGGGAAGGATTGAAACATAAGTAGCCAATCAACATCTAGGCTCATACTGTACCCTGATAGGCCCTTAGGGCCCTGTAAATAGCCAATCCATGTACATAGTTAAGGACCAATCAGAAGGGGGCAAGAATTGTATAAAGGAGCAGGAAGTTTGAATAGAGCTCAGTCTATGTGTGTGTTCCTGAAGTAAAGCTTGCTGAAATCACTCTCCGACTCTGGTCTCTTACTGCGCTGACCCCAGTACTTTACACTGGCGACGAAGGTGGGATGCCAGTAAGAACCAGCAACAGAACCAGGAACACGGAAAGGTGGCTAAATCCAAGCCATCTGGGTCCGCACCTCCGCTCTGCGCACACCCCAGCTCGCAAACCGCCCAGACACGCTGCCAAGAATGGAGGCTCCAGCCAACCTCCTACAGCCCTTTAGCATCGATCGCCCCGAGCTGTGGGACTCGTGGGTTGAAGGCTTCCAGTCATACCTGACCTTCCGGAAGATTACAGAGACTACCATGCAGAGAGCTCTGCTTATCAGTACGTGTGGCACGGAGACCGTGGACTTAGCCAGGGCTCTTCTCCAACCCAGGAAGCTCTCAGAGACGCCGGTGGACGACATCATCAGCGCTCTGGAGAAGTATTTCCAGCCCCAGCCAACCAAGCTCACCCGGCACTGGGACTTCCGACAAAGGACACAGAAGGCAGGCGAAACCACGATGGCGTTCTTGACAAGCCTGCGCCGGGTGGCAAGCCGATGCAGTTTCGCAGACCTCAACGAAGCCCTTCTCGACCAGTTTGTATGGGGCTTGAGGGACGAAAAACTAGTACAGAAACTCCTGTCCCTCTCCGAGTGCGACCTAACAAAGGCAATAGATGTGGCCACCAGCTGGGAGAAGGGCAGATCAGCAGAGCCACGGCTGACAAGACAGGCTGCGGCACACCAGATCAACCCTGAACCATCTACAGAGGACTCAGACGAGGACAAAGCTCTACAAACCGGCTATCGTTCAGCAGGAAGGAAGACCACCCATGTCCCACAGGGCATGAGACACAAGACACCACCTGCATGTGCAAGCTGCGGGGGCCAGCACGAGCGAAAGACCTGCCGATTCCGGAATGCCACCTGTCGACTCTGCAACAAGGAAGGCCACATCACCTGTGCCTGCAGATCCACATCCCGAGCACGCGTCCCGCAAAGATCTGCGCACTCCGAAGGCCAGCCAGACTTAGAGACCGACGCTCTCCACGCCCACCCATACCCGGTACAGTACCTACCCTCGCCAGTCAGGCCCTCCAAAATCCGGGTCAATGTAGGGATCGGGGGGGTGCCCTGCCAAATGGAGGTGGACTCTGGGTCAGCATCATCTATTATAGCGGCAGAGACATTTTTTAAAATCCCCACCAGGCTGAGGCCTCGTCTCAGGGACCCGGGGTTTACCTTAGTGGACTTCCAGAAGAATAAGGTGCCTATCTTGGGAGTGGGCCTGGTCCCAGTCCAATACAAGGGGTTCAAGGGCCAGCTAAGTGCTAGTGGTCAAGAACCACCTTACAAACCTTTTGGGTCTCGACTGGTTCAAGCCCCTGGGAATAGAGATCAGGGGGGTCAATAAGACTGTCGGAGTGGACTTTAACAAGGTTTGTGAAGAGTTCCCAGCCGTTTTCGATGGCACCTTGGGCTGCTACACGGGTCCCCCGGTTACACTACACCTCGACCCCACAGTGCGGCCTATTAGGCTTAAAGTGCGGCAAGTTCCATTCGCGCTCAAGCCTAAAATTGAGGAGGAACTGGATAAACTGATTGCACAGGGAATACTAGAGCCTGTCACCCACGCAACCTGGGAAACTCCCATCGTGACTCCAGTCAAGCCCAGTGGGGAAGTGCGGATTTGTGCAGACTATAAGTGCACCCTCAACAAGGCTCTTCAGGCCCACGCATACCCTGTGCCCATCGTCAGCCACGTTTTAGCCACCCTAGCCGGCGCAAAATTTTTTGGCAAGTTGGACTTGGCCCAAGCTTACCAACAGCTGCCGGTGGATGAGGCCACGGCCAACGCCCAAACAATTGTGACCCACCGGGGGGCCTTAGAGTAAAGCGGTTGCAATATGGCATGAGTGTGGCTCCGGGGTTGTTCCAGAAACTCATGAACTCTCTTTTAAAAGGACTTCCCGGAGTCACTCCATTCTTCGATGATGTGCTGATCGCGGCAGCCTCGCCTGAAGAATTCGCCGCCCACCTTAGAGGAGTCCTACAACGTTTTGAAACAGCCAGCCTCAAGGTCAAACGGGAGAAGTGCCTCCTGGGTGTGGATCGGGTGGAATTTCTGGGGTTCTCCATCGATGCCCAGGGGGTCCACCCCTCCGACGCCAAGCTGCGTGCCATCAGAGATGCTCCAGCGCCCACCAACAAGCAAGAACTCCAGGCCTTCCTCGGCCTCCTAAACTTTTATCATGCTTTTCTCCCCCACAAGGCAGCGGTGGCCGAACCCCTGCACCGGCTGCTAGACAAGAACCGACCCTGGGTGTGGGGCCGCCAGCATGCTAAAGCCTTCCAGGATATCAAGGGCCTCCTGATGTCCAACTCCGTCCTTGCCCATTTCGACGAGACCCTGCCCTTGGTCCTTGCATGCGACGCATCCCCTTATGGCGTGGGGGCAGTTCTGGGCCACCAACTCCCTGATGGGACCGAAGTCCCTATCGCGTACTACTCGCGGACCCTCTCGTCGGCGGAGCGGAACTACGCCCAAATCGACAAAGAAGGGTTGGCAGTCATGGCCGGCGTCAAAAAATTTCATGATTACATCTACGGCCGGCCCTTTACCCTCTATACGGACCACAAACCCCTCTTGGGCCTCTTTGCATCGGACCGGCAGACCCTTCAGGTGTTGTCCCCATGGGTCTTCCGTTGGTCCATTTTTCTAGCCGGCTACACCTACACCCTAGTGCATCGCCCGGGCAAGGCAATGGGCCATGCTGACGCCCTGAGCCGCTTGCCCTTGCCTGACGTGGATCCTGATCCAGCCCTGGCTCATCAGATCCTACTGATGGACATGCTTCCGGACAGGCCATTGCTCGCCCGCGACGTTGCTGCCTGCTCCGCTCGTGATCCAGTCCTCTCCCGTGTCTTGGACTGGGTGGGGAGGGGGTGGCCCAAGGGCTCGACTGGGCCGGAATTTACTCCGTTTGCAGCCCGGAAAGACGAACTATCCACCCACAAAGGCTGCCTACTATGGGGCAACAGAGTCGTCATCCCCAAACCCTTGCAAGACCAAGTGCTGAGAGCCCTGCACGAGGCACACCCGGGCATAGTCCGCATGAAGGCTCTCGCACGGAGCTATGTCTGGTGGCCCGGCCTCGATGCAAAAATTGAGGCTTGGGTTAAAAGGTGCCCGACATGCCAGGTGTCAAGGCCTGACCCCCCACGTGGCCCAGTGCAATCATGGGAATCCACCAAAACCCCCTGGTCAAGACTGCATATGGACTTTGCTGGCCCCTTCCATGGGCGGACTCTACTCATACTAGTGGATTCATACTCCAAGTGGTTGGAGGTGGTCCAGGTGCCCTCGCCATCGTCACAGGCGACCATCACAGCTCTGAGGGCCATCTTTGCAACCCACGGGTTGCCGGAGACCATCGTCACCGACAACGGCACAGCATTCACGTCCGCAGTGTTCCAGGACTTCTTGGCCAGGAACCTCATCAGGCACATTCGCTCTGCCCCGTTTCATCCAGCCACCAACGGCCAGGCAGAGCGGATGGTGTGCACGGCAAAGGAGGCCTTGAACCGTCTGGGCCCCTCAGACTGGCCAAAAGACATGGCGTGTTTCCTAATGGCCTACCGGACCACACCCACCGCCTCCACAGGTCGCAGTCCAGCCGAACTCCTCATGGGCCGCTGCATCACCACCCTGCTGGACAAGCTGCACCCTGACCGAGCCCCAGACAGGCGACCGGCGCCGGAACACCTTAAAGCCCCCAGAGGGTTCTACCCAGGTGAGACAGTGTGGGCATGGAACTATGCCACCACTGGCCCCGCCTGGCTCCCTGGAAAGGTGGACCACGTCACCGGACCCGTCTCCTATGCAGTGGCCTTGGAGGGTGGACATCTCCTGAGGCGACACATCGACCAACTCCCTAACTAGTAGTTAGGCTTACACACACTATTTCTCTGTTAGCAAATCTTGTACAATCTTATACCTGCTAGAGTCTAAGTTTGCTTAAGCATAGTAGCTATGATTCTATCAGCCCAATCTTTGTTAAAGTTCTTTAACCAAGCTTTCGGCTAACCTCCCTAGAATAGCCCATTGGCTTTCTAAGAGGGCAGCAACACAATGGGAAATTTCTAAGGCTTATATAGACTCTACCATGAGAACTTATCACTGTTTACTGTGCTGCTCCTGTTTTGTAATGTCTGTTTTTATGGTATTGTTTTAACTCGGATGTTTTATTGTTGTGAGCTGCCCTGAGCCCGCTTGCGGGATAGACCGGGGTATAAATCTAAAAATAAATTAAATTAAATTATCTCTGATAAATATCTCTCTTCTAGGTCAATCTGACAATTTTCTCACCAGCTGCAAATACAGATGGGGAACCATACTGGCTAATGAATCTCAGGCTGGACTCAAATAAGATCTGATGAGAACTTTTTCTCTTATCTGAATTTTCCCACCTCCATTTAACAAGCATCATTCTGGCCAAATTACTTTTTTCACATCTACGATTATCCTTAGATAAACCCTGTCTGACCCAGATTCTCTTCTAGCAGCTAAATATACAGGCTTATAGGCATCAAGTGATTTTTAAGTGGTTCACAGTGTAAAATGACTTAGACCTTTCATGGATTGTTTCCGTAAGGGGACTAGCTCTAATTTTTTCCGCAACAACCTGAAAGTCGTAGAAGTGTACATTAGTTGCTCTCTTGGGGTTGAGATTTTTCTAAGGATGGTGAGGGAGTTCTGATTGTTGTATTTTTTACTGAAAGTGGTCTTACTGCTTGTCTTGTTCTTATGCTGTTTGATATTTGGACTCCTTGAACTGGTTCAGATAGTCTTGAGCAGGAGTGTCAAACATGCAGCCCGAGGGCCAGATCAGGTCCCCAGAAGGCTCCTATCAGGCCCACGAGTAACTCACTGTCATCTGCTTCCCTCCCCCTCTCTTGTTTCCTTCAATGTCCAAGCTTGCTTTGCTGGCTTGCTCAATCACACAGAATCTACAGAGCAAAGCCTCTATTTTCTCCATTGGCTGACCAGCAAATGAAATAATTTATGTAAAAAAACTCGCAATGCCCATCCATTCCATATTTTCCTTTGGGTTTTAGGCTCAAAGCATTGACCATGAGACTTCTGTAATGGATGTCAATAAATCAAAAGTAGATTTGCAACTCACAGATAAATACCTGAACAACATCTGAGCAACATACTCAAGATTGCTACAGCACAGACATTGTCTCCAGATTTTGATGCAATAATTCAGAGCAAGAGATGTCAGTTGTCAGAGACTGTTATAAAAACAAAATATTGCAAGAATGCTAATGTATTAAGCATCTTTTATTTTAAGTTTTTTTTTTTTTTTAAAAACCCCTTTAACTATGTTTGGCTGTGTCCTTCATAAAGTTTATATCTCCACTACCTGGCATTACATTTTATGGCACACATGGCCTGGCTCCACAAGGTCTCATTTACGTCCAATCCGGCCTTCATAACAAATGAATTTGACACCCCTGGTCTTGAGTCTTCTACATGCTTATCTTTGGGGCTCCAGGAATAATTTAGAAAGTTACTTTTGCTGTTTGGATGCTGAGATAATACAGTCAAATTCAATAAATGTAGTTTAGACTCACAAAGTTATTGGGGTCTAAGAATTCAATGGTGGGGAGAAAAATGAACCCTTTCTCATCCTCAGCTACCCAGATTTTAAGGCAGGTAGTGGATTTGTGGTTTGATTTATGCTTGTGATGGGAGTGGGTGTGTGTCTCCTAGATGGTTTTTAATGCGCTCTCTCCCTTGCAAGTGGTGTCTAGTGTGGGAGCTAGAGAATATTGCTTGCCAAAATATTTCACTTTCAAGAAAAAATTCAGGAAATAAAAAAGAGGTTGTGCCAGAAGCTCAAGGTTGCTTTTATTCCTGTCTAATGCTCATTCTGAGATTCTTTCAAGATTATGGTTACAATCAGGGGCCATTTTGTAGAAAAACAGATGGTGGAGCTCATCCAGGAATTGTTATGCAGCTGCACCTACTATTCAATGGACAGGGTAGGTAGGTGAGGAGGAGGAGGGGAACCCTCAGAAAGATTCAGGAGCTGTGCTCCTATGAGCTCCTGCTGAATTCAAGGCCTAGTTATGTTTGTATTTTATGTTTGTATGTTTTGAGTGTGTATCAGTGTGAGTGGGGGGACACCAGAAGTTAGCCTTTCTAGGGTGCCAGTTAGTCTGGGGCTGGCCCTTGTTCTGTTCTATGTGTCCTCCTAGCTCTGTCTTTATAGGAACAAGTCATGAATGTTTGGCTAACAGTTGGAGTAGGTGGAACTCAAAACAGTCTGACCAGTAAGGCCACCAGGAAAAGGGTCCAGTGTGTTGATGGCTTGGGGGGCTATTCCCTACCAGAGGCATCCTGAGCCCAAGCAAGGGGCAGGCCTTGCCCCACACACAGCAACAAAGGAGGATTGCAGGGGAAGCAGGCACCTGGCCAAGCCCGGTACAGCATAGGATGAGGAAGGAGTACTCCCTGTTGACTTCAGTGGTGTTTGGTAGGAGTCCTTAGATCAAAGTGGTTTTATAAGTATAAGAATACTTAGTAATTCACTTTTTGATTGGCTGAATAGTTGCATTTGTAATGGCATCTTGAGTCCCAATGAGAATGGTGGATTATAAATGAAGCTAATAATAATAAGTCTAAATGTCATCTTATCTCCAGCTGTTAAAGATACATCTGCAGCTTTTTCCTGGCTCTCATTGAGAGGAACTGTGTGAGGAACTTTTTGCATTATTACACAGGCTAATAATGATAAGCATTCTTCAGCTTCTTACCTAAATGGGATGGAGATAGTAGATATACCTAAATTCTGTCTTCCAAACAAGATAGGAAAGTAAAATTTATACAAGCCTTTAGCAATGTAAGGATCTTTGGGTATTTACTTAAACCACCATAAACAAAATTTAACTTGAGCTCAGTTCCTGCTGACTTACAAAAATTTATGTTAGGATATATTCTGTTAGTCTTAAATGTACTATTGGGCTCCTATTTTAGTTTTGAACTTTGTATTCTGGTTGACCTTGAAAATTGGTGAGGAAAGCAAATAGTCACACAAATATGAAAACCTTTTTTGCTTTTATTCAGTGAAAACTGGCACTTCAGGGTGGCCTAGCCAGTAAGGAAATCTGAATGAATACACAAGAAATGTTCCTTTTTCTTTTTGCTAATGTGAGAAGCAATTTGTTTAACCAGTGCTGTATATTAAGAACAGGCTGGCTAATAATCCTGGATCCTGCAGAATCCCAAGGAGGATAAAATTAAGACCAAGATTCTAAGCAATGGATGTTGCTTCCTGTCGAAATGCTGAAGCTGCTCCATTAAGCAATGGTGCACAAAAAACAGGTGTTGTGTTGGACATTCTAGTCAGTGAGACTTTGAGAACTGCTTAAGAGATCACACACTTGAGGGTAAGCAGAAGAAGGCAGATGCAATCCATGTTCCTCACAGGAACCTCCCACAATGATTTTCATTCCACCAGATATTGTTTGAAGAAGCTCAACTATCACTTACTCCTTACACTTAGCAGTGACCTTGTGTATCCCTATGGCATGGAAGCAGGCAGCCTGTGTGAAGTGTGTGAGGAAATTAGGCAGAGGTGGCAGAAATTTTACTAGCCATGTGCCAGATGAAAACAGAGGCTTGGTAAAGTGGAAGAAGTCCTTGAAAGGTGGGAAATAGTTAATCGTTTTTTAACACCGATGAGCCACAGACAGGAACAACAGCTGTGCAATTAATGGGCAACAGCAGGTGGAACAGGTGAATTCCACACCAGTGTCACATGTCCAGTGTGCCATTAAAGGCAGCTGGACCATATTTTTCTAGCCAGAATTGACCCTCTCTAAGGCGATTTGTCTGACTGGTCATTGTCCAAATCACTCAAAGAAGGAAAAGGAGGCAGAGGCAAGTAACTTTTGACAACCAGACTGAGATGGAATAGAGTGCAGAGCACATGGGTCAGTGTATGGAATGAGAGCTGATCTGGGAATGCTCATGTGTAATTTAGCTGGTTAAAGGTTAAACATTCTTTAATTGCCCTTGGCCTTCTGTCAGTCATCTTGCAAGCTAATTGCAGCTGAACTAAATTGTAATAGTCATATGGGAAGGGGATTCTCTTCCCTACTAACAAGCCTCTATTGATGACGAGGGAGCTGTTTTGACTGGCCAGTCCATTTTGTTTTACTGGGTATAAACTGGTTACTTTGAGGTAAACATTCTCATTGGCAACCCATATGCTGGGTGATATTATTTTCCTGGAGGCATAAATTGCGAATGTTTAATGACAGGTATATACTAAAACTTGATTTCTCAAGCTTACTGACTGCTAACTTTGCTATATTCTTTGCTAACATTTTTACAAATACATTGATGATCCAATGGACACAACCCTAGCTATATTTAGGAACCCTATAGTCTCAGCTAAGGCAATTACTTAACTATTCAAATATAAAGTAATATTACTCACCATTTCAATAATGAATAAAGCCAGCAGAATTCTCTTTTGATGAGTTCTGTGTAGCTGGATCCAAAAAGTCATGTAATATTTCTTATTGTATATGTATAAAGTGTCCTCAAAGTGCAGCCAATTTGTGGTAATCTCATAGGATTACCTCAGGCTTGCCCCAGGACAGACAAAGATTGGACCACTGGGGAAGCTGGTAGGGTTGCCAGTTCCAGGTTGGTAAGAAATTCCTGGAGATTTTTTGGTGGAGTCTAAAGAAGAAAGAGTTTGGAGAGGGGAGAGCCTGCAGTTCAATATACTGCCAAAGAGTCCACCCTCCACAGCATTCATTTTCTTCAGGCAGGGAGACATCTCTTGTCTGCAGTTCAGTTGTGATACTAGGAGATCTTCAGGCTTCACCTGGAGGTTGGCTACCCTACCCCTGGCTGCTTGCTCCTGTTCAGCAGCAGCCCCCTTGACAGCCAGTATGGCATAGGAGTGAACACTTCAGATCAGGGGCTGCCAGACCCAGGTTCTTGCTGTGGAAACTGACTGACTGATTTTGGACCAATCATAGACTTTCAGCCTAACCTACCTCACTGGATTGCTATGCAGTTTAAAAGGGGGAGAGGAGAATGATGTAAGTTGCTTTGGTTCTCACTATGGAATAAGACTGTCATTTTCCTAGGTAGAGGCTACAGGGAGAGGGGGAGAGATGGAAAGCTGAAATCAGAGGGGCAGATAAAGGTAGGTTGATGGTTCACTGTGAAGGAAATAGACTTGCCAACTCCAGGTTGGGAAATTCCTGGAGATTTGAAAGGTGGAGCCTGGAGAGGGTTGAGGAGGGGTAGGACCTCAGACAGGTACAATGTCATAGACTCCATCCTCTAAACCAGCCATTTCCTCCTGAGGAACCACTGTTGCCAGGTGCTGGAGATCACTCAGAATTACAACTGCTCTCTAGAGGGCAGAGATCAGCTCTCCTGCAGAAAATGGCTGCTTTGCAGGGTATACTCTGCTGAGACTGCTTCCCTCCTGCTTTGGCCCCCACTGTGGAGAAAGACTGTACTTTTCCTAGGTAGAGGCTGCAGGGAGGGGGAAGGAGATGGGAAGCTGAAGTCAGATAAATTCCCCTAAAACAGCTGCCTTCAGGCGTGCACTCTATGGTATACCATAACACAACCAGGCCAGGCAAAAAACTCTCAGCTCATGCCACATGTGCACACTGATACTAAATGCTGCAAGGCTGAATATGACAAGGAAAGGTGGCAACAATGCACTGCAAACAAAAGGAATGCTGAGCTTCAGTGTCTGTGTGTCCATCAACATGTCCCCCCTGCACACACACCCCCCATAATTATTCTTCATTATCTCCATTTTGGGCCTGTTTCAGGGCTTTGAGTCGCTACAGACATGAGGACACACAAACACACACACACATGGGGGGAGAGCTGGCATCTGTTTCAGCTGCATGGTGGGTGGGAAGACAGCAAGAGTGGGGGAGTGAGTGAATGCCAATGTTTGGTTTCTGGCTAAACATTAGGAAGAACTTCCTGACAGATCAGTACCTCAGTGGAACAGGCTTCCTTGGGAGGTGGTTGGCTCTCCTTCCTTGGAGGTTTTTAAGCAGAGGCTAGATAACCATCTGACAGCAATGCTGATTCTGTGAATTAGTCAGATAATGAGAAGGAGAGTGGGAAGGGTTGCATCAATGCTTAGTTCTGATGGTTCTTTCTTACTTTCCGCTGTCCAAGAGTTTTTGCTGTCCAAGGCAGAACCCTGCACTGACGTCCCCTCACCAGTGTCCGGAAGTGATGTCATCATGACAGCACACAGCATGCCCCCTGCCCAGCAGCCCTGTCCCACCTCCCCCCTGACTGTGTTGCGCCTCGGATCCCAACCCATGTCTTCGCCTCCCCCCTGTGCGATCACAGCACACCGCGCCTGGCCCCATTGGCTGCGACGCAGTATGCATCTTATCCTTCTTCTTCTAAGAGCTCTGGAGGACACTTCTCCTCCCTCCTTTCCGGAACTGGAAGGGAGGGGGAGCCAAGCCTCCTCCAGCGCATTTTTAGATGCATGCCGCTTTGCAGCCAGTGGGGCAGAGACGCAGCAGGCTCTGATCATGCGGGGGTGGGGAGGTGGAGCGGAAGGGACAAGAAGGGAAGGGAGGGGGTGGCGGTGGGGTTTGAGGACCCCAGAAAGAACACTGGGTGCCTTGCCCTGTCCAACATGCTTCGAGTTTGGAGCATGCTGGGCAGGGGAAGCTGCATTCTTTCTCAGCTCTGAGGGATTGGGGGAGCTTCTCCAACCCCTCAGAGCCGAGAAAGGCTCAGAGACGACATGAGCAGGTAGGGGGTGTTTGCACCTGCCTGTGCTGCTGTGGGAGCCATCGCCCCAGACCATCGTCTAGTTCGCTGGCTCTGTTTCTTACACATCCAGGGAAATACTGACTGACACTTTGAGGTGAATCAGCAATTTTCCCCCAGTCCAGTTGGCAAGGGATCCTGGAGGTTTTTGCCATCTTCAGGGCAAGGAGCAGGGGTCACTGGGGATGTATGTGTGTGTGTGGGAGGGAGGGAGATATTTGTGAATTTCCTGCATTGTGCAGGGGGTTGGACTAGAGGACTCTGGAGGTCCCTTGCAACTCTGTGATTCTATGATTCAAGGGTTGGAGTGGGTGGGAAGACAAGAAGTATAGGGGGTTAGTGAATGCCATGGGTGGGGGAGTAGTGGGGTGCCAAGGGTGCAGGGGTAGTTAAGAGGAAGAGGTGGGTGACAGGCAGGAAGACACCAAGGGTTGGGTGGAATGAATGCCTTCACTTGGGTAGGGGTGTGTGGGAAGACAGCAAGGGTGGGAGGCACTCACCCAGAGCCTCTTTATAGAGCCCATTGTATTTTTCTTCACAACAGACCTTATTCCTAGTATCTGCATATTAAGTTGCTGCCAAAGACATGGCTACACTGTCTGGTAGAAAAGTTGGCAACTTTACTGTAACTTTAGGAAATCAAAATGCCCCACAGATGAAAAGAATGAATTTATCTAGTTGATAAACTGCTAGACTCGATTGTCTGACCTCAAATTCCAGCTCAAACGCTAACCTTTAAGATGTCCCTGAGTTTCATGGGAATAATGACTTCCTTTACATTATTATAGTGAAGAAAAAGAAAAGGTTTCTTGCATTAAGTAATAAATTATCTGACAATCTGTTATCTGTGATCACCATGTCTTGTTAAGTTAAAATGGAATTATTTCTTCAGAATCAAGAAGGAATTCTGTATTCATCTGATTTAATTAGGCCAATGATTTTTCATTTGTTTTGAGGCTAGCAGGAAAGGCAGATTACATCTCTGGATAATATAGCTGAAATGCTATTTCACTTTTCATGATTCAATTTTTAATATAAACCCTTCACTTCAATTATCCTAGGATCCCCTTCTCTAAAAATGTCACCATCTGACTCTTCTAAATTTTCTGAGCAACTCATATTGCTACGGGAACTCTCTTTTCACTAATATTTGAGGGAAGGCTAGACAGTTATTTGTCATGGATACTTTATGAATAAAGGTGCATGGAATAAACAAGCCCTAGAGTAATTTCTCTCTGTGATTCTCTTATTTGCAACATGTTTTGATGTGAGATAATTTCACACAATTAGTTTACTGACACTTGAATAAAACTGTCTCACATATGGTTACCCAAAGAAACTATCACTTGATGACTGTGGTCATCAGCTGATTTGGAAATAATATTGCTTAGAATGGCTGAGGTTCATGACCTATTTAGAGAACCTTTTAATAAGAAATTGTCGGAAGACCCAGCCTATTCTTCTACCAAGGCATGCTATTCTTGCCTTATACTTGGTCTATCAAGGTCAGTATTATCTACTTCAACTGGCATCAGTCCTCCAGGGTCTTAGACAGAGATCTTTCACATCACTTTATACCTGATAGTGACTTGATGGTCTTGGGGAAATCGCTCATCCTCTGTACAAAGATGCAGGTAACCAATTAATAATATATAACTGCTACAGAATAAACCTGACCTGGATAGCCCGATCTTGTCAATCATTGAACTTAAGTAGATTGGCCCTAGTTAGTATTTGGATGGGAGACCACAAGTAATACTATAGTTGTTACATAAAGGCAGGTAATGGCAAAACCATCTCTGAACGTCTCTTGCCTTCAAAACCCTATGGAGACCCCATAAGTCAGTTGTGATG
The DNA here is from genome assembly GCF_032191835.1 of Heteronotia binoei. Taxonomy (NCBI): domain Eukaryota; kingdom Metazoa; phylum Chordata; class Lepidosauria; order Squamata; family Gekkonidae; genus Heteronotia; species Heteronotia binoei. Next base: position 134,416,905 of record NC_083227.1, on the reverse strand, counting down.
TGACAGCAAAAAAGGAAGGAAGGAAGGAAGGAAGGAAGGAAGGAAGGAAGGAAGGAAGGAAGGAAGGAAGGAAGGAAGGAAGGAAGAAAGAAAGAAAGAAAGAAAGAAAGAAAGGAAGGAAGGAAGGAAGGAAGGAAGGAAGGAAGGAAGGAAGGAAGGAAGGAAGGAAGAAAGAAAGAAAGAAAGAAAGAAAGAAAGAAAGAAAGAAAGAAAGAAAGAAAGAAAGAAAGGAAGGAAGGAAGGAAGGAAGGAAGGAAGGAAGGAAGGAAGGAAGAAAGAAAGAAAGAAAGAAAGAAAGAAAGAAAGAAAGAAAGAAAGAAAGAAAGAAAGAAAGAAAGAAAGAAGTGCCCAGTAAAAAACTGGAGGAAACCCTTGTTCCTGAGTTTGTTCCCCCTCCCCCCGAGATCACCCCCATTTTTCCAATGGAAAATTTAGGGGCTACTGGAAAAAACCTATGGATTTTGTTTTTCTTTTAGAATGAGTGGAATACTTCTTAAGGTAAGTTTTTTCACCCTCAAAATATCAAGTACGAAAACAGTCTGAGGAACTTCTGTTTTCCAATGGAAAGATCGAGAAATTTGGGGGAGCACTGGGAGTGGAACCTCTCTTATATTTACACATGTTAAAAAAATTTTTTTGTTTAAATGTAAATAATTCTGGTAATACTATTATGCAATAATGTGTTTAATGATAACACATTATTAAAGAATTCAGTGTTATAGTTTAGCTTTATAACATGCTGATTGTCCTACCTACTGTGACCCTGAAAGAGTTTCTGTCCAAATAATACTTTCTTTTGTTTGCTACAGAATTTGTTTTCTACCTTCAATTTTTATTTTTGCCTACCCCATAGATCAAGAGTGTCGAACTCATTTGTTATGGGGGCCGGATTTGACATAAATGAGACCTTGTCGGGCCGGGCCATGTGTATCATAAAATGTAATGCCAGATAGTGGACATATAAACTTTATAAAGGGCACGGACACACAATTAAAGATTTTTTTTTTACTTGCAATATTTTGTTTTACAGTCTCTGATAAACATCACCTCTTGCTATGGCTTATTGCATCAAAAACTGCAGACAATGTTTGTGCTGTACCAGTCTTGAATATGTGCTGTTCAGGTGTGCACATCTGTAAGTTGCAAACCTACTTTTGATTCATTGACATTCATTACAGACATCTCATGGTCAATGCTTTGAGTCTAAGACCCAGAGGAACATGAAGCAGCTGGGCATTGTGAGCTTTTGTACAGAAGTTGCTTCATGTACCAGTCAAGAACAAGTAAAGGCATCATGGCACAGACTGAGGGCTATGTGCTTGTCTACAAAATTATAATCTTCCCCAGAAAAATGACTACAACTAAAAAAAAAAATACAATTCCCCCCCCCCCCCAAAAAAAAACTACAAGAACAGAGAGGCAGCCATGTACAGTGCTCAGTGCCAGCCTACTATCTGGGAAGTCTAAATTTAAGACCCCCAATCAATAGAAAACCTGAAAGAAAAATTAAGGAAAATTTGCTGGGTAATCCTGTGGTGGAACACACTCTCAGCCTAATGCTGATATTTCTCTTCTAAATAATTCACATGCTTTCCTATTGAGAAAGACTGGAGGGCATCAGTACAGTGAAAAAGAGGAGAGGAACCCAGTGACACCCATAACAAGCACAACAAAACTCTCTTTCTCTGTAGCAAGGCAAAAAGCTCATACCTTCACTAAAACGTTGCTAGTCTTAAATGCACTCTTTGTAGCTCTCCTGATGGTGGGGACTGCAAAGGAAACTTTGGCCCTCAGCCATTCATTAGAAGGAAGAGAGGCTTGTCTCAGTAGCGCTGCAAGGTGATTAATTGATCCTGGCAAACTTAATCACCCAGCAGAGCTATAGAGCCAAGCTCCCTCATTGGCTGAGGCTGCTCCTCCCTCCTCCTCCCTTTGGGAAAAGGGAGAGGGGAGAGGGAAAGACTGCTTTGCCGCTCTGGCTTATCCCGGGAGAAACACAAAATGGCAACCAAAAAAAGCGGGCAAGGGAAAATAAAGCAGAGGACAGCCAGTTGCTGGAGGGCCTGATTGGAGCCCTCTGCAGGCCTGATCCGGTCCGCAGGCCGCATGTTTGACACCCCTACCATAGATGGCAAAAATTAAATATGCATGTTCTATGGTAGCACAGAGGGCAGCAGTTTGCAACTCTTTCTCAAGTATTGAATATAATTATAATTTTTTCTTATAAAAAAGGAGATTTTTATACTTCTAGATTCCATACCTATGGTAACTAAAACAAATGTATATGTTAGCTAAATTCTGTGATGCAATTTATGTTATTCAACCAATTAAATGAGTTTAGGTTTAATAGGGAAATAAACATTGCGTATATTTCAATTTCCCCCCTCAAAAGGCAACCCCACCAAAACACCAAAAACAAATACACACTCATATGCACACGTGAACAAAACAAAACCAACCAACAAAAAAACTTTTCCCACCCTGTGGCATCGAAATTTCCAAAAATTTTACATTCTAAATATAGTCTCTGCATGGTTAAAATGGTAAGTTAAACTGGACACCAAACTCAACAGAAAATGGTCGTGATGAAAGATGGCATAATTAAGTGACATGCTCAGATTTTGCAAGTGCATAGGTAATGCAGTTCTAAAGTGGCATGGTAAGAAAAGAAGTAATGCTTGAGTGTTATGTAATTTATGTAGCAGTGAACATTACCTGCTCATTACTGTGTATATGCAAAATTGCATTGTCATTTTAGTGTCTTTAATGACATTTAAAATTTAACATATCCAGTCTGGATGGCATCTAGCAACAAGAGCCTAATACTCAAAGTGGGGAATGAGCATTAGAAGCTGCAGGTCAGAAACTTTGTGACTGTGATAAGAGTTCAATGTGATTCCAGCATGAGGGGGGTCCCTTCAGTTTTAGACTCGCTGTTGTTTTAGTCCCAGTGAACTACAAAAACCAGGGGAGCCTGTCTTGTTTAGTCTTTAGCAGGGCTCAGATTGAATAGAGGCCTGAGGAAATTGTTTCCTTGTTAAAATAAAGGCATTAGTTTAATATGTACCAGGAGAGGATAGGGAGTTCTCTTGTTAAATGTTTACCAATCAAATCCTGATGAGGACTTGCTTGAAGTAATTCACTTTAGCTGCTGCCATTTTGGGTGAACTTTCTAGCAGGGCTGTATATCACGGAGATTACTATGGTCGGAAGGTAAAGTGGGATTAAAAATCAGATCTTGCCTTCTAAATACTAGCTTAAAACAATTTTGAATACAAAAGACATTCTTCCGTATCGATGGAATGTTTGTAAAACATTGTGTTCGAACTGGCAACTCTGCTGTTTCAAGGACATATACCAGGTATATCGGACTTTCAGCTATCACAATGAATTAAAGTATTAAAAACAATAATACACTGAAATTAAGACTTTGTGGTAATGACATACAATTCTTTGTTAAGTCAAATGCATACACACATGTATATTCAGTTTTAATTTGCACCTATGGAAAGAAGCTGTGAGTGGCTGCAGGGAGAATGAGAAGAAAGAACTCTGTTGTGCTGTTTCTTTTGCAGAAGGGAGCTCTGGGCGGCTAGAGAAAAGGAAGGTAAGTGATTACAATATAATGAGGCCCTAATTTATTATCCAGTTTAGGGTTGCCAGCTCTGGGTTGGGAGATTCCGGGAGATTTGGGGGTAGATACTGTGATGTCAGGGCTGGGAAGAGGGCTGACTTCAGTGGGGTGTAATGCTATACTGCCCACTTTCCAAAGGAAAATGTAGCAACCCTATTGAAGTATTCAAGATCTCAGAAGCGAAGCAGGGCCAACTCTGGCAAGTACTTGGATGGGAGACCTCCTTGGAATATCAGCAGTCATGAGGACAAGGGCAGGCCTTATTCAGTCACCTCCCTGAATATCCACAAGGCACCCAGTAGGGGTCAGTCACCAGAGGTTGTTATCATTTCCAGGTGCATACACGCTCACACACACACATATAAACTACAAAAAAAAGCGTTTTGAACTGAATCAGTTACCTCTCTCCCATAGTTTAGAGGGTTCTTTTAGCTAAGATGCCATGAACATCCTTCTAGGGGGCAAGTGGGTAATGCACAGAGGAAAGAATACAAGGGAAACCAGTAGAATGTAAAATGAGAGATAGCCTTCACTTCAAATATTTCTGTGAGTCTTGAACAGTGTTGAACTATACTATCACTTTCACTGAAATCAGAAATGTGCACAGTCTTTGTGGAGTGTGTTAAACCCTTTCACAGTTTCTCTTCTTTCTGACATCAATAATGTTGACAGAATGGAATCAAATGAGAAGTCAATTTTCATGTAAACTTTATAGGTATGTTAGGAAAAGTGAATTAGTACAGCTGGTTTCTACAAAGACTTTACATCTGAGCCTTTGTGCACTCTGGATGCTTCTGGGAAGTTTACTAAGTCATACCCTCAGTTTATCAAGGGAACTGGGCAGGCATGTGGGGCCTTGCCATTGGTCAGTGTGAATGGTGGTGGTAACATTCTAACCCTCACAGGTGGCTGTGTATTTTAAAGGATAATTGTTAGTTATTTTGTGCCTCCATTAACCAGGTAACACATTTTTGTTTTTTTAAAATATTTTTATTGTGGGAGCCAAGTACCATATTAAGGGGATTGGGGATTGTTCCCTCCTGCATGAGAAAGGAAGATGGGGGAATGCCTTTTCTAAGTAGGCTTCCCAAACCTCCCGTCCTGGTGGGGGACCCCAGGATTAGCCCCCTTCTCTCCCGCTTTCCCAAAAACTGGAAGCAGGGTGGGGGGTATGGCGTCTGGGAGCGATTCCGTTGTGAGCAGTTGCTTAAGGTGGAGAGCTCAGTTTCTCTGCACGATAAGAGCCAAGCCGAGTCCAGGAACACCTTAAGAGACCACCAAGATTTTTAGGGTTATAAACAGCTTTCAAGTTTCAAAGCCCCCTTCGTCTGATCTTCTGAAGGGAACTTTGGTTGCAGTCACACACACAAAGGTAGGAGGGCCTCCTGGAGTGGGGCGGGGGGGGGGAGCGGTAAGTTAACTGCATACTGCCTAGCCCTTGTATGATTGCCGCCCCCCCATGCTTTCTGGCTCCTCTCTTTCACTTCCCAATCCCGGCGTTTACACAGAGAACCTGCTGGGATAAGGCTGCTGGCCTAATTAGAACCTGCTGTTCTAAGCAGTGTTACTGGGTGAACTTGCCTTCTGAGCTTAGGGTTGCCAATCCCCAGGTAGGGACAGGGGATCCCCTGATTTGGAGGTCCTTCCCCCACTTCAGGGTCATCAGAAAGCAGAAGGGGGGGGGGAAATGTCTGCTGGCCACTCCATTATTCCCTATGAAGATCAATTCCCATAGAATAATGGATAATTGATCTGTGGGTATCAGGGCTCTGGGGGGCTGTTTTTTGAGATAGAGGCACCAAATTTGTATCATAGCATCCAGTGCCTCTTCCCAAAATACCCTCCAAGTTTCAAAATAATTGGACCAGGGGGTCCAATTCTACGACCCCAAAAGAAGGTGCCCCTATCTTTCATTATTTCCAAAGGAGGGAAGGCATTTAAAAGGTGTGCAGTTCCTTTAAATATGATGGAAAGAACTTCCTTTGGAGTTCAAATATGCTTATCACGCCCTTGCTGCTGGCTCCACCCCAATGTCTCCTGGCTCCACCCCCAAAGTCCCCAGATATTTCTTGAATTGGACTTGGCAACCCTATTTCTAAGGCATAATTTTGCATATAATTTCACTGTAAAGCTCATATGATTAGTGGACTGTTAATCAAGTAATATCATCAGTTTTAATTGATTTTAATGTTTAAGGTTGCTGCTGAATTGTTTTCAGATGCTCTCTTTTTTATGATTTGTAAGTTACTATATAGGCCCATTTTTGGTGATTGGAAGTTGCAAGTTGAAATGATTAAATATGTTGGGGTGCTCACATCTATGTTTGTCAGAAAATAATTACTTATTTATTGTTCAGACAACAACCCCAAGGGGCTGAGTATTAGGTTTTTGCAGAACTATGTTGATATTGAAGTTAAAAGGAGTGTTGACAAAGTACAAACTTTAAAAGAAAAAAATATTTTTAATCCAGTTCAGTTGTTCACTTCCACAGGGGAAAAATACAACTTCTCTTGATTTAAGCACCTGAAAGGGGTGGTAAATATAATTTATACACTACTTGTTAAAACCGCTTGTTCTTGTCAAAGCAAACCAATTTGAAGGGCGCTTGGTACGCAACCTCTTCTTAGATGGCACTTCATCATGGCTACTTGCATTTTCTTCAGTGCTCAGAGTTTACAGTTATATAAAACTTAATGAATCAGTATACTTTAGATTTCCTTCCTGATGCATATGGGTTCAATTAACTGCCATTTTGCTTATTTAAGCATTTTCATTAAATTGCTTTACTATATTTTTTCCTGCAACTGAAAGGGAACACAGCAGAGCTTATGCTGTCTGTCATCATCCTTTTAAGCTGAGCTTTTCCTTTGTTCCAGTCCTTTTCAGCATGAAAGGCTGGTCCCTTTATATTGGCACTACATGCCATGCATTTATTGCATTCTCTCATGTTCACTGCAGATACACAAATAAAAGCTCTGCGCATGTCTTTGCATGAAAGCATCATGTTACTTAGTATTTTTGTAAACCTTTTACAAGAACAAGTTGTATTTTCCTGCCCTCCCCCAGCCTTGGCCCCACAACTGCTCCTGGAGTGCAGAGCTCTCTGCTGCGGTGGCCTGTACGTGATATTTTTCTCTGAGGCTACATAGACCAAGTCCTGCCACTAGGGGCAGCCTAAACTGACAGAGGCTGCTTGAGTGCTGAAACAGTTGACAAGTAAATTAGCTTAGCTGCTGCATGTTTCTGAGAAGGCATAAGAGTTCATCCTTATGTCTAAGGGAGACTTTGGACATTACAATATTCAAGCATCTCAGAGGATTTCATGCAGTTGGCTGGCATATTAAAAAAAATGTATATGTGTTCTGCTTCCTAATCTTGCACAGAGAATGGTAGAAGGTACAAGATGTGTATTAGTTACATTTACAAGTTATTACAACACTTGGAACAAACACCACACCCAGGACTTAACAAGGAATATAGATTTCTTGTCTCATTAAATATGCTAAACTCATCCTCTGTATGTTTATGCAGTTCTTTTTAAAAAATAATAATATATTGGAATACTGTTATTAATGCAGTATATGCAGTATTAATGCAATATATAGGAACAGATTTTTCTGATCAAACACCTGGAAAGAACAATATGTTGGTATAGTATTTAGAACAACATATAGTAATTGTAATGTAATGCAATGAAATTTGAAATATATTTCCGTACATAACACTGCACCCTACCCCAACAAAAGAAAAAAATGCTGCTTATTACCCACACACTTAAGAGGAGACAAATGGGGAAAGTTAACTTAGACTCCTTCATTATGATAAAGGAGTCTGTTAACTTTCCACAAATGGAAAGGATTCTCTTACACATTTATTTCTAGTTTTGACATAATTATTGCTTCACCTATTGTTCCCCTTAATTAAATCCATACAGCTGTCGACTCTTTACACTTAACTTGTTATTCCTGTTTCATCACAAAATATCTTTATCATGTGATATGCTAATTTGTTGTTTAGCCTCTGTCTATAAGTTTGAATGGTTTTCTTCCATTTCTTTATATCTGAAGAACTGCATGTGCACACAAAAGCTCATTCCTTGAATAAAACTTTTCAGGTCTTAAAGGGCTTTATTGTTTTAGTTATAGTTAGGAATTCCTGAGCGGAGTGAGCACCCACAGGCTCATCTCACCAGCTGTTCACTGGTTGCAAATAAATAGTCAAGTGTCTGTTGTGACACTGTTTATGTTTTTGAACCTATTTGTCAGGTCAGTTTTTATGTATTCAGACAGCACAGTGTAATGCAATTGATGATGTTTCATGTATACTCATTCTCACAGAGCCTGATGGCAGCCCTACTTTCTTTCCTTCACAGCAGACCTGTGGTCACTGCATGTTAGAGATCCAAGTCTCCAGGTGGGGCCTGGGGATCTCCCAGAATTACAACTCACCTCCAGAGTCAGTTCCTCTGGAGAAAATGGATGCTTTGGAGGGTGGACTCTCTGACAGGCCCCTGAGAGGCCCACTGAGGCCCCTGTCCTTCCAAGACTCCACCTCCCAAATCTCCAGGAGTTTCCCAACTTGGAGATGGCAACTCTACCCCCCACCCCCACTATGCTTTAACAATACTAGCACCTCCTTCTTTATCAAATGCTATAAACTGAAGAAATACAGCAAGCTCAATAATACCTTTGTCTAGATCCTGGAGGAAAGTTATTGGTCAGAAGGTAAATGAATGCTGGAAAACATGGAAAGACTCTATTCTCAGAGTGGGGTTTACATACCTGCTCTTAAAGTACACCTTCCTGATCCATCTCGTTGAACCTCTGCATTGGGAAGAGCAACACTGCAGGGAACTGAGGTCAGCAGAGTAATTCTGTGGTATAGCCCTGAAGAGGAAGTTGCACGGGAACATACAAGACCCTCTGTTAATATGTATGGTGGGGGGGGGGGGGAGAGAAGAACTCCAATTTCATCAGCTATGTGGTTCATGACTCACCTACTCCTGATGCTTCTTCTTGAGCATACAAAGCAAATAAGAAGCTTTCAGACACTAAAAATACAATTCTGATGAGGGTGCCAGTCCTCAGTTTTCACCTAGGGAACAATTTGTTTGGAACAATCTTTGCATAAAAATTGTACTGAAATGTCTATTAATTTTTATTATTTATTTACATTTTTATTATTATTGGGACTCAAGGCGGCATGCACAGAATGAGTTGATACAATCAACAAGGTGGGACATTCAGTAAACAATGAAATAGGATTTGGGTTGTAACACCAACCAGAAATCTAAAACACACACACATGCACACCCCAGAATTGAAGCAGGGCGAAAGTGTTAACAGGACACATAAAATGATACAAGATTACATAGTAGGGTCCAACTTGTGCCAAACTATACACTGTAGTAAAAGCCACAGTCCCTAATAATTTGGCCAAATAACTTTGTGAATCATTTGTACAGTGCTATCCTATTGACCACATAGAAAAACTTTCATGAATCATTTAGTTTGGCATAGTTTGTGGAAAGCCACAAAAATGGGAGCCTTCCTGACCCCCTCATTCCACAAGGTGGGGGGCCAATGGATTTTTCTTCATCTAAAAACTGAAATGGTAACCATCCTGCAGAATAACTATCATATCACTGTTGAACATAAAAAAGCAGCAAGGAATAAGAATGTGGGCATTATGGAGAGACTGCCTTTGCCAATAGCAGTTGTTCTTACTATTCATATTATTTTAGAAGTCACAATTGCCATGTTCTGGTCCCAATTGACCCTCCCACAAAATTTTATAGGCTATAGATTCAACAAATATTGCTTCTTCTAACCATATAGTCATGAAAAATCTGCAATTACTGAAGTTCATCCAGTCAGGGACCTATTAGACAACTGCTGTCTTTTCTGGACAGGACTTTATAACCAACTTAAAATTCCATATGCCTACAATAGGAGAACTATGTTTTATTCCCCATGTCCATTTAACCCTTATGTTTTCCAAGAAAAACTTGAAAACGTGGCTTAGGGTTCTCGAAATTATTTTTAAAATTAAGACAAATTTGGGAAAAAAATACTTTATTAGTTTTGAAAACTTTCACTACTGCTATAACTACTCTCATGATATTTGAAGGCCTGACTCATGATTTTTAAACTATTGGTGTTAACAATACCTCTGGTCCCACAAAAACTCTGGGCACTCATATCATCTTTCACATTGGCTATATGCCTTTCTCTCATTGCTGCTATTTGTGATTAAATTAGAAATGGGGAAGCAACCATGCTAATATATTGAGAATAATAGTTTTTCATTCTATGTTGATAGTCTGCTCTAGATTTTAAAAGCCTAGTTAGAAGTCTTTATTTTTTATAAAAAGATTTGAGGAGTGATTCCCCTAAAAATAGACAGATACTACAAATAGGCTTCACAAATCTTATTGAATTCTTTATCCATTATTTCTAAAAAAAAATATGTGGGAACTCTGATGTAAACTCTGAGCTCCCTTATCCATACCACTACTGAAAGTCTTCTCCATCTAGTGATTTCACTGTAATAAAAGGAGCAGAGCCCAGAAGCATGTTGCTTTATGGGCGTAGATCATTGCTTTTCCATGAAACAAGTGGAAATCCATGTTTTTATGGGTGAATGGACTGCAGTAACTATTTCCGAAATCTAAGGATGATTGCTTTTGATGTACTTCTTCCTATTGGTGTGAATTCAGATTAAAAAATAAAAAAGGTAAAGGTAGTCTCCTGTGCAAGCACCAGCCATTTCCGACTTTGGGGTGACGCTGCTTTCACGTTTTTACGGCAGACTTTTTACGGGGTGGTTTGCCATTTCCTTCCCCAGTCATCTATACTTTCCCCCCAGCAAGCTGGGTACTCATTTTACTGACCTCAGAAGGATGGAAGGCTGAGTCAACCTGGAGCCGGCTACCTGAACCCAGTTTCCACTGGGATTGAACTCAGGTCGTGAGCAGGGAGCTCAGACTGCAGTACTGCAGCTTTACCACTCTGTGCCTCGGGCAAGTTAGAACAGACCTCATTCTTTGTATAGAAAAATTATGTATAGAAATAATGAGAACATTGTTAATTCTCTATATCAGGGGTGTCAAACTTATGTGGGCCAGATTAGATATAAATGAGACCTTGTCAGGCCTGGCCATGTCAGGCCGGGCCATGTATGTACCTATTAGGTAGCAGAGATATAAACTTTATAAAGGACACAATTAAAGATTTTTTTTTAAAAAAAACTTAAAATAAAACATGCTTAAAACATTAGCACTTGTTGGTCTTAAAGGTGCTTTCTTTGCATTTCTCCCATGGGATCCAGGGGACTGGTCAAAGGAAGTTCTGGCTGTCCTTCCTTCCCCTGGGGACCAGGAGGGGAAGAAGCTTCAGCCAATAGAAGGAAGAGAGGCTTGGCTCAGTAGCTCAGTTGTGCAACTGAGACAGCCTGGCAAAGCAAGCTCCCCCTCCCCCCATCCTCTCCAAGGGAGGAGCCTCAGCCATTGGAGAAAATAGAGGCTTTGCTCTGTAGCTCCTGTGCAATTGAGCAAGCCTGGCAAAGCAAACTGTGATGCAGAAGGAAGCAAGAGAGAGGGAGAAGGAAGCAGACAAGAGCCAGTTGCTCGAGGGTCTGATAGGAGCCCTCTGGGGGCCTGATTCGGCCCCTAGACCACATGTTTGACACCCCTGTCCTATATTTTGGCACTTCACCAACATTGTTCCTTTTCAGTTCTGAAAGGCAGTAAGGAGGGCAAGTTTTGTGTTGGTAGGACATCTGATTTCACTGTCCTCCCTCCTTCCTTCTCCACAAAGTTCCTTTGACCACTTGCAGGTCCATTAGGGAGTTTGTAAGAGGAAGGAGGGAAAGATACTAATCCACAACAAACCTTCTGTTTGGTTCTTCATGGGATCCAATTAATCCGCTAAAAATGGGGAATCCACAGTTCCCATCTAGCTTTACTGAAGAGATTAATGTAGCCTTTATGCAGTCATTATCTCCAAGGATGGCTGAATCAGAGACATAACTGTGGTCTACTTTACAGGGTTATTGAGCACATGGGAAAATGCTATGTAGCAGTGGTAACTTATAACAAACCTAAAACTGCAAAACCATTAAGCAGACCTTAAAAATATGTGCTTTTTGTCTTGACCCTTGATTCTTTGTCTAAGTTGTTTCACCTACACAATGCTTATCAAGCAAACAGGTCAGCCACCTCCAATTTAGAAAGGTTGTTTGTGTGGACTAGGTTCATAACCCTTCCATAATCAAGGGGTATTCTTCTTCTTATCTTACCTGTCCTATAGATAAAGCCCAGTTCTCCCATCATTATTCCTTCATTGCTGAAAGGTCTTACTGATATGTTCCAGACAATTGTGCTATTTAGCAAAGGTCCCTGAAGTCTGAATTGATAAAAGTGGGGGGTTTGTCTTTAGTGAGGATTTTCTTTTTCACCTGAATGTCAATCACATGGTTGAGGGATATAATATTATAATAATAAATGTCTACATTTTTGAGATCACATGGTTTAGGACTATTGCTTGTACTGGTGCTCCTTCATTTGTGGTGCCAAGGAGCATGGTGTGGGTGGAACTGTAAAAAAGAAGTGAATGGCTTCAAGATGTATCGTGTGCAAGTCAAGGCTAAGGGATGTATTATGCTAACTCTTGAGATACCAGTGAAATGATAGTCTTCCTATGATGTTGAGCTTTTCACCCAGACCATAACATTTAGAATTATTACAGATCAATCATTTCCATCACACTGTGATTCTCTCTGCCTCTTCTAGTGTCCACTAAGAATGTGAAGTAAGATCAATAATTACACTGATCTATATTATCATTCTTAAGAAGTTCAAGGAAAGACTCATTTGGGAATGTTCAGCAGAGAAGTATGTGATATTCAACAAAAGCATAATCCTATATTCTAGAGTTATACACTGTTCGCATAATTTTAATGTTTCTAAGTTTTGAATGACTGTTTTTAGAAGGTTTTTGGAATGTATGCTTTCATCTGGCTTAGGCTATGTTGCATATTCTTTTCAAATTCTTTCAATAAAGTACTGAGTTATACTTCAGTCCACTAATATGGTTAAGTGGTCAGGGATGGGCAACTTTTTCAACTCAAGTGTCAGTCCTATCCCACAACATCTACCTTAAAGATATTGGCTTGCTTGCAAATAAAAGGTAAATGCGGAGAGATGAGCCCAGACACTCCAGGAGTGAGTCATAGGGTGTTTTCGCACTGACCTTAATCAGCAGCGACGCCCCTCTTCACCGCGCAGGATCGGCGCGGATTTCGCACTAATTGCTGCGGAGCACCCGGAAGAGCCGGAAAGTCCCGCGGCTTTTGCGGCGCAAATGGAAACTGGTTTTTGGCGGTTTCCATTTGCGCCGCAAAAGCCGCGGGACTTTCCGGCTCTTCCGGGTGCTGTCAGTGTGTCAGGGCTCACCTTGGATCTGGCTGGGAGGTAATGGTGGGTGTAAGCCATATATTTTCCTTTCTCCCACTCTACTGACTCTAGAGGCACTGCCAGCACCTCAAGGACTTGCCTTGGTCCCTTGGGCGGAGCACCATCCCTGAGTGTTATCCAAAATGGTCTGACATGATGTAATAGTTAATTCATTTGTTTCTAAATTCCTTTTTAATAAATACAGATCTCATGTTTTCTCAGCTTAACTGCTTGAAGTAAAGATCTATTCATGACTGCTACCTTACTCTTTCTCTCTTTTTCTTCACATGAACCTGCATGCCTTTGTATCTCAGATGTTAAAGATATGCATTCATTTTGTGGCTGCCTGTCAGCTGTAGTGCTGTTGGGTGACTGGAGGGATGAAGAAGGGCTTCTTGTTGCTCTGCTCATGAAGGCTGTAGTCATTACCTTGGTGGGTTAAGAGGATCTGTTGTTGCCACTGTCTCTAGAAAGGAGGAAAGACAACATGATGACCAATCTTTTTCTCTCCACTGGTGTGATGAACTACAGCGTGGGGCAGGCTAGTGGGGAAATGGTGCAGCTGCAGGTGAAAAAGGTTAATTTCCCTACTGTCTCCAGTCCCAATCCAAATTCTCCTCCAGCTGCTTTTGAACAGTTTAGAAATATGCCTGGTGATCTGATCACCAGTTTCCTGCACTATGTGTATTTGATACTTTCAAAGCATCCCTTCTTAAGATAACCGATTTTAAAAACAAAATTAATCTTCTTTTCTTAGGACTGAAGCATGTTTGGGTCTGTCTGATATGAAATGTTCAGTCCTCTGTTAAACATATATGTATATACCATACACCCTGATCCAATTACATATGCACACAGCTGCCAGGGCTATCCACTTTTAGTCCCAATAAGTTAATTGGAAACAGCATTGTCACCTGCTCCTGGAGGATTAAAATCCAGCCTCCCATCTACCTCTGAACAGCTGATTAGTGCTATCGCTGATTTTCAAAGTAGGATTATATCCCAGCAGCTGGATCAAACAAGGAACTGCATGCACTTGCACCTGTTTGCACACAAAGGTCCCCCCCCCTTTGGCTGTAAGTAGGCACACAGAAGAAGAACAGTAGATTTTTATACCCTGGTTTTCTCTACCTTAAGGAGTCTCAAAGCAGCTTACAATCACCTTGCCTACCTCTCCCCACATCAGACACCCTGCGAGGTAGGTGGGGCTGAGAGAGTTCTGAAAGAACTGTGGCTGGCCCAAAGTCACCCAGCAGGCTTCATGTGGAGGAGGAGTGAGGAATCAGACCAGCCATCCAGTTACATCACGCTGGCTCTGGATGGGAACAGAATAGCTGGATGGGGATGGAGTAGACTTATCCTATGTAAGAAGAATGGTCAAAGTAAACTAACTCATGTTTGAATGAGTCACTCCCTTTCTGCTTTTGTGTTTACTATGGCTATCACCTCCCACCTTCGTCGCTTTAAAAACCTGCTTCCATATTCATTTGCGCACTCACCTCACTCTCCCATCAGATTTTTTAATTCCTTCCACATCTTTTTCCCAGCATTCTGCTGTCACTCCTCTGTATCTCCATAGTTTCAAAGAGTGGTTTTTCAGAGCAGTATTTTCTTCTCCTCCTCTTAATTCACTTCCAAGCCTTTAAAAGCAGAAACATTTTCTCTGACTTTCCCCCTCCCCTTCCCTGGCAGACTAATTGGTCTGTTCTTATTGGTCTTTTAAAACTGGAGGTTAGGAAAGTAAGTTAGCTTAATTGGTTAATATGCTGGGCTATTTTGTATTTGTAAAAAAAGGTTTCCTTTTAAATTGACTCTGACCCCAAACATTTCAAATGTGAGAATAATGCTGTGGATACTACTTTGTGCCAGCAGCAGCCTTTTTTAAAAAGTCTGGCCCATCATCTTCCCCTTTTGTCATTTCTAAATAACAATGGTGGGGGGGACTCAGGCTGCAAAGCACCGGCATTTCCACCTCCCCCCCTCCCTGGCCAAGTGGTCAGCATTGACTCTCACTAAATTTTTAAAGCAGTGCCTGGCAGTGTTTTTTTTCCTCCAGCAAACTCCTTGGCTGCTGATAAAGGGGGGTAGGGGGACAGTAATAGCAACCACACAGTAAATTCAGCTGGAAGAAGCTTCTATTTCAAAAGACACACCCTGTGTGAAACTAGCCAATCAGGAGAAACCAAGCCCAGAACACTACCCAGGTTTTCTCATTGGTATGTAGAATATATACACCACAATTCTCAATAGAAATCTGAGAGAAAGATGCAGAATGCAGGCGCAGCATTCAAAGTAAATCCCAATTGATTTGACTCCAGTGAAAATCAGAAGTAAACTGTGTATGCAGAATGAACCACTGTCAGCTACTATTTACCTGAGGATTTTAATAAATGTTGGCTGACAAAATAACAGGTTTATATGGCATGTTTAAAATGCATATTTAAGCCATGTTCACTCCTCATGGAGTCATTCAACAGTCAAATCCACAATCAAATTTAAGATCTATTACTAGATAGCATGAAATGTCTAGGATAATCTAAAACTAGATGGGTCCTTTCCCCCACTCTATTCAGATATTTTCCCATAAAGTATCTGAGAAGGCTGTCTTCTACTTACTGCTCTTCTAGTAGTGATGACATACATAACAGGACTCATCAGAGTTCCCTATTTATCCTCACAACAACCCTGTGAGGTAGGTTAGGCTGAGCGACTAGCCTGTCAAGCGAATTTTCAAAGCAGATTGGGGTTTTCAACATGGGTCTTCCAGATCCTACTCCAACCACTACACCACACCGGATGGCATGCAATAAAGTACAGGCATCTCTACCCACACTTCATGTGCAGTCTTTCTTTTAGGAGAGAGGTGCACAAAGCCATAATCAAGAAAGGCATGGAACTGAATTTTCTATTCTTAGCCCAAGATTATCCATACATTTTCTCAAGGAATCATTTGATATGTGAAGCATCAGGGAATCATTTGGTCTGTGTTTCCTGTTTGGACAGCCATCAGAATCTGAGTTATGAGTTTAAGGCTCTATGATTAGGAAACTCTAAAAGTTTTCCTAAACCTTCCCACCACTCATGATCTGCCTATCCTGCCTAACTAACAGTGTTGTTCTTGCTGTCACCCAAGATTAGGTGTTACTTGATTGACTAGAAAACAACATTCCTTTATCTTTTCATTCACTTGTTCACACTGATCTTGTCCCTTTCATTTAGTCCCCCTCACTAATTTGGTGCCAGCTACTTAGTATGAAATGTCAGGTCTGAGAGACACAGAGAGTTCTTGTCTTACTTTCGACTAACTGTTGTTTTGTTACACATTATTGAATATGAAAGTGGTAAACTGGATTGTCTGACGTGGTATTGTGGTTGGTGTCCATAACTCCAGATACCAGTTCAGCATAACACCACAAAATGTCTTTCTGAAGCTAAACTGGAATTTGGGTACATCAACTGCTTTACTCACTGCTATTACATTCAATCCTGACTGACATTAAAAAGTCACCACAAATCATTTCTGTAGTCAGATAACAGTTGAGTCAAGACTGGATGTCAGACATTCTGCTCAGGGGTAAACCACAAACATTGTCAACTCTTTAGTCACAAATTACATAAGCACCACAACCCCAAACTAAGGAAGTGCTGAAGAAGAGAAAAGATGACACATCAAAATATTAGATAAGGGATGGGATCCAGAGAACTGTACGCTCAGGGTGGATAACAACAAAAGTTAAAATAAAAACTACAATTTAAAACCATAAAATACAACAAAACAAACAGCCTATATGTCACGGCGGCAGTTTCCATTGGTCGCATTCTAGATATCAGTACAGCAGTAGGCCCAGAGTTGGAATAATAAATTAAGATAAGATTAGAATAAGATAGCATCATGACAGGCAAGGGAGGCCAAGCAGATGGAATAAGGATGTCCACTGCCTTAGCTACCGATTGTTGTTGTTGTTGTTCAGTGGCACAGTCAAGTCCGACTCTTTGCGACCCCATGGGCAAAGTCACACCAGGCCCTCCTGTCTTCCACCATCCTCTGAAGTCTGCTCAAATTCGTGTTTGTTACATCAGTAACGCTGTCCAGCCATCTCATCTTTTGCCGTCTCCTTTTCTTTTGCCTTCTGTCTTTCCCAGCATCAGGGTCTTCTCCAGCAAGTGCTCCCTTCTCATTTGGTGGCCAAAGTATTTGAGCTTCAGCTTCAGCATCTGACCTTCCAGGGAAGGGTTGGTTTCCCTTAGGACTGATAGAATGTATCTTTTCCATTTCCCCTCTCATATACAAAACCCTATGGCCACCCAAAAGCCACTCTTGAGAGTCTCCAGACCATCAGAAATTATGTGGTCAGGAGGGGGCTGTGAAAAACGATTACTTCCCTTTGTCCTCACACAAATACAGTGAACACTTGCAAGCCCTGTTTGTACACTCCTTTAAAAATGGCTGAAGTGAGGTTCTTCTCATGAAAAAAAGGTAGTCCCCTGTGCAAGTTCCAGTCATTTCCGACTCTGGGGCGATGTCACATCACGATGTTTTCATGGCAGACTTTTTACAGGGTGGTTTGCCATTGCCTTCCTTACGGAAAGAAGCCTTCAAAAAACAAACAAACAACACCCCGTGATTTGGCTCAGCACTTGATCAAGTCTCACCGCTGCCATGAACTCATGAAATGGTTTTATACAGGTTCCTGTATCCCAGCTGCAGCTCTCATCTAGATCTATAACTAGCCTGCCTCTCTGGGTTAAACTGCCATATTTCCAGGTGGGACTAGAAAGAAGTGAATGGAAAATCAGTTATTTCCTCATAACCAAGAAATGTCTATAACTGTTTCACTAAGCCCAAGGGTATGTATGGTTTGTTGATGCCAGAAACATACCAAGAATTGTTTTAAGTTTTTACCTATACACAATGAGTCAACTCTTTCCTTACATAATAACTTCCTTATTTTTTTATCACTTTCAGGAACCCTGCCACGTTCACAGTTCCTAAACTGGATTCTTCCCCCCTACCCCAGTCTGATATAAGTATGATAACTGTAATACTGATCTTGAAAAATTCACCATGGATCAGGTGAAATCTTTGGCAGGCAGGACTGATTGGCCAGGTATGTGGAATTCAAACCACTGCTACTCTAGGGGAAGGCACTCATCACTATTTGTTGTTTAAACTAGAAATGGCCCTATTAAAAAAAACATGACCTCATCCTATAGATGTAAAAGCTTTTTTTAAAAAAACAAACCTTAGGCAGGGTAATTTACTATTCCAGGAGAGGTAATTTATCCACTGACCTCAGCCCGGCTGCAGCCTTGCCTTCATCAGCAATATGGTGAAAACTGACTGACCTTAAAAAGATATTGTAAAATTACTGAGAAAATGAATGTGAAGTACCATGAATGGTCTAATTTCTCTACATTAGATATACATCTAGTAATTTATCTCTTATGCATCTTTGTTACACAGTATCTCTGTCTCCATCATGGAAAAAAATAACATACTGAAGTTGTTATATTGTATGCAGTTGTCAGCTTGTTGACATTCCCTTATTGTATAGTTATTTTAAAACAATCCTTTAAGGTGAAGCCTTTTGTTTCACTTTTCCACTTGTGTTTTTAGCTGAGGGCTTTGACCGGTTATGGTCTAGCAGCCACATCTTAACCACATCTTTGATAAAGATCTTTGATAAAGATGTGGTTAATAAACCTGTGTGTATTAATTTATCCTTGATGCTTAAGCAAGGCATAAAATACAATGAAGCCCACTGTGCACTGAAACACAAATGAACATGTGATTGATGCCTTCATGTAAAACACCAATTATGAAAATACTACATTTTGGGGGTTTTCCCTCACATTGACCCCGCATTGGTGGCGAGCGGGGGAGCTGGCAGCCCTAGTAACACAGTATGAATATATGCACAATTCTATGGTAAAATAAAAATTCTTCCCTTTGAATAGGCATCAGAAAGGCTGTTTTGTGGAATAAAAATACAATGTTTTGTGAAATAAAATTGAATCTGTTTAGAAATGTAGACATCAGTTTGGTCTAATCTCTCCCAGCTGCTGTTTCCCTTGCCCACATAAGAAGGCCCTAAAAGTTTTCTCTGTAATCCCGCAAATTGAAATCCAATCTTTTAAAACACATATATGCCAAGAATAGAGCCTTGAGCAGTAAAGAAAAAGCATCATCTTTTGTCTTTGAATTCAGCAAAATCCTTAAATTTCAGGGGGACACCCCACCCCTGAATCCAGTTCACTTAAACCTCTAATCCAGGGTCCTTAAGGTTTCTCTAGCAGACAATAGATAGCTTAGAGGTATTCACTAAGTAGCCATCTTTCTGTTTTTCTTGACAGGGAGGGCCTAGCAAGCTTTATTTCTAGTTTAAGTTTCTGTTTTTATTAGTAAAACTGTCTGGATGCAGTGGTGGACTGGCCAGGGTGTCAGCTTGCCCAATGGCAAGTGAGCCCCTGATGAAGTGGGCCCCCTAGACAATATGTTAAAAAAATTTAATGTCCTTTTAGTAGCTTGAAAATATAATAGAAGTTCCAATATTATTACTGTAATGCAACTAAAATTTACATTGTATTTAGGTTAGGGTGGGGCCTGGGGATCTCTCACTTTTACAACTGATCTCCAGCTGGCAGAGATCATCTCCCCTGGAGAAAATGCAATCTGTATTTACGTTTAATATCTACTGCATACTGCCAGTAAAATGTACAATATATGTACCCTGTAATTACTACAAAACATATATACATTTATTTCGCAAAACTTTTAACTGTACCTTTTTTCCACTTATGTATTTTTTGAAAATTTTATTTATTTCTTATAAAAATTAAATGATAGCCTTATAGTTGTGGGTGGGCCCCCCTCGTCTCCTGGCAACCAATATTTTTAGACCCAGTCTGCCACTGTCTGGATGTTAACACTATGGGCAATGACAAAGAAATGCTGACTTAGGTTTCTGACTGTAAAACCATGTAGCAGTGTTAATTGAAATATTGCTGTCTTTTGAATGACACCGAGAAGAAATTCCAGTGCTTTCCTAAAGAGTTTCCCAAGTGGTTTTTCTGACTCTGAACTTAAACCGTGGTAATTTACAACTAAAGAGCCCCGCGGCGCAGAGTGGTAAAGCTGCAATACTGCAGTCCTAAGAAGAAGAAGAAGAAGAAGAAGATATTGGATTTATATCTCGCCCTCCACTCCGAAGAGTCTCAGAGCGGCTCACAATCTCCTTTACCTTCCTCCCCCACAACAGACACCCTGTGAGGTGGGCGGGGCTGGAGAGGGCTCTCACAGCAGCTGCCCTTTCAAGGACAACCTCTGCCAGAGATATGGCTGACCCAAGGCCATGCTAGCAGGTGCAAGTGGAGGAGTGGGGAATCAAACCTGGTTCTCCCAGATAAGAGTCCGTGCACTTAACCACTACACCAAACTGGCTCTCCTAAGCTCTGCTCATGACCTGAGTTCGATCCCGGTGGAAGCTGGGTTCAGGTAGATGGCTCAAGGTTGACTCAGCCTTCCATCCTTCGAGGTTGGTCAAATGAGTACCCAGCTTGCTGGGGGGAAAGTGTAGATGACTGGGGAAGGCCATGGCAAACCACCCCATTAAAAAGTTTGCCGTAAAAATGTCATGATGCGACATCACCCCAGAGTCGGAAATGACTGGTGCTTTCACAGGGGACTACTTTTACCTTTTTTTAAATTTACAACTATTTTGCAGATCACTCTTTGCCCTTATTTTGACAGTTATAGTAACAGCAGCAATATTGTATATTATTACCTCAATTTATTGAAAAATTCACTGGATTATTCAGTTATCTGAAAGCTTCTAATATATTCTCAGTTTATGACAATTTCAAATAGAGGGCACTATTTTTACTATGTAGGCAAAAGCGCTAATGCAATATTCAAATAAGAGACAAAGCTGTTTGTGCGTACACAGAAACAAGAAATGGGAGACTTATGACTCATTCACATGTTCCTTTTATTATACATAACTAACATGATCGTACAATGTCTCCATGAACTTGGTAGGTGCCAGACTATTCAATGGAAAGGTTCTGACCTTGTGTTCTGACCTTGCAAGAAGGAAAGAAAAGAAAGAACAGGCTGTGGCAGAGAAAGGAGTTAGTTCTATGCTAAACCGTTTAAATTTTGCTATAAGTTTTGTTAATACATTTTATAGAGTTTATAGTTTTCAGGTTTTATGATGTGGTCCCTGAGTCTTTTTTTAATTCAGAAGAATGTAATATATTACATTCACATGCCATGTTGTCACAAAAGAATACTCAGGATGGAACTGCGCAGATATAAGGAGACATGGTGCTTTGTGGCTTGCAGGACATAACAGGTTTAGTGTTCCCCCTTGATGGGGCAGCCATTTATTTTCCCTGTATAAGTGAATGGTTACAATTCATGCTGCATTGGGAACAAGGTTGTGACAATGACAAACCTTGTCATTCACAATGTGTACCTTGAAAAAAAATCAGGGTTTCTTATTGCATGTATAGAAGCCAGAATATATGCATATCTATATATGACACACATTCCCTGCCAGACTTGTTTAGTTTCCACAAGATATGCAAAACTGAATTATTTAGGCTGGCCTTTGGAGGATAACCATGTGTTTGGGCTGCTTTAATAGTGGTATGGTGACAGCCACGTATTTTAATATTTTAATGTTTCACTAGTTCAATTTTAATGTTTTAATATTTTAGTACTAATATTTAATATTTGTTATTTGTTTTAATGTTGCATTTACCTTATTTGTTTTAATGTTGTAAATCACCACTAGACCTTTTGAGTAGGGTTGTTAATCCCAAGTTGGGGGCAGGGGATTCCCTGGTTTGGAGCCCCTCCTCCTGCTTCACGACTATTAGAAAGCGCAGGGGTGCTCTATTATGCCCTATGGAGACTAGTCCCCATAGGGTATAATGAAGAATCAATCTGTGGGTATCTGGGGCTCGGGGGGCTCGCTGTTTTTTGAGGGAGAGGTAGCAAAATCACAGCATAGCTGCTGGTGATTCTCCTCAAAGCACTGCCCTCCAATTTCAAAAAGATTGGAGACGTAGTTCAGTTCTATGGGCTCCAGAAAGAGGTGCCCCCATCCTCCATTATTTCCAATTGAGTGAAAGCATTTAAATAGAAGTCCCTTTAAATGCAATGGCAGCTAACCCAGAACTTTTGAGTTCCCTCTCCCGGAGCCTCCTCCTCTCTCCTGGAGCCTCCTCTGTCCTGTTAAATTCCCTGCCCACTTGTCAGCCTCATCTGGCAACTCTACCTTGGAGTGAGTGGGGTCTACAAGAAAATCTAATAAATAATATGTGTTTTATTTTAGGCAAAATTACAGTTGTATGTATTGAGATAATCATGCATACAGTATTTTTCTGACATGCGTGGCAGGATGGAAAGGTAATGACTGGGGATTCGTAGTAGCTATTGGGGGGTGGGGAGCAACCACAGGCAGAAAAAAGGTTCTGCAGCATTCTGTTCTTGATTTGGTTTCAGCCCTCAACCTCTCCCCTTTATCCCTCAGTGCAACCAGCTTTCAGACCCATGAGCTATGCCACCAACACAGCCAGTTAGATCCTAAGAACCTCATACTCTTCCTACCTTTTGAACAGGTAAAGCCTGACAAGCCAGGAGAACTGCACAGTAGCAATATTTTATTCAATGCTATCATTTAATTGCTCAGCATGCATAAAATTAATCAGTGGCCTTCTATCTTAGCTAATGGCAAAATATACCCATTGGAATGGAGTTACCTTATCTAAAACCATGAGGACTAGATTTTTTTTTTAATGGAAGTTTGACAGTTTCAGTTTCACTGAATGCTCAGGATTCATACAAGAGCAACACTTCCAAACCCCCAAATAAGATGGATCTTTATGGGCCATAAAATGCCATTGCTTAAGAGAAGAGTTTGAACCATAACCACATTTTGTGTGGTAATTCAAAATGGCAAATCCAAATCTTTGTCATTGGCATTTAATATCCCATCTGAAGAATATTGGTTGTAACAGCATCTGAAAGATGAATAAAAGAAGTTGAGTAGCTTCCTTGTGCATTATGCACTCTGAAAGTCTGGAGAGGTATCCTCACAATTATAACACATACTATTCCTACTATTCTGCAGTAAAGTACCAACGTTTTGCACACACTGTACTTGCAAATGAGGGAAAGCAATAATGCATAGGCTGTGTTCCAAAACAACATGTTTGATATCTGTTTGGCAAATGCTAAAACATGTGTTCTCTCTTCTGTCTGACTTTTGAGAGCGCTAATGGCTTTTGGAATGGGATGTTTGCCACTGATTCCAGTTGAGTTCTGGAAGAGCTTGGATAGACTCTGCACCTCAGACACTCAGAAAGGCACGATCATTTGTTATGAGGGTAATTGATACACTGGGGGAGGATTCATTTCATAGCAAGTATCTATTTATAAGTTTCTACCTCAGTATCTCTGTTTAATGTTTAAATAATGCTGAGCAGCATTAACCACAGTATGTTGTCAATGAAAATAAAGGGATCTTTTTTTTCTTCTGCAGTGCTCAGTTGCAGCATCTCTGGGCGTTTCTCTTCTTGCGTCTGATTCTGGGAGAGCAGGGCTGGAACCCTGAGGATTAAAATAATGCATGAAAGACATGGTTAAAAACTTGGCCATAGATTAATCCCAGGGAGGGATTTAAGACCAGTTTTATAACACATAGCCCTGGGACAAAATGATGATTTGTGCTGAATGGATGCTTTCTGCAGAGCATCTTAGCTACCTGTCTAATCTCCAGTTGTCATTCACCTTTATATTGAACGAAACTGGGCTCAGAGTCCTTATTTTTGATTTCACCAAATCCAGGCATCTCAGGATACTTCTACACTTGTGCTTGGAGTTTTGTCAATGAACAGCATAGTGTAGTGGTTAAGAATGTTTGATGAGACCTGGGTTTGAACCTCCATTCATGCCATGGAAGCTCACTGGTTAACCTTGGGCCAGTCACACTCTTTCAGCCTAACCTACCTCACAGGGCTGCTGTGGAGATAAAATAGAAGAGAGGGATGTCAATTTGGGTCCCCACTGGGGAGAAAGGTGGGGTACATACGAAAAACGAAGTAGCCTGTCTCACTCCCTCCCTCAAAGGCAAGATTTTCCTTCACTTTTTCTTTCCCTTTCTGAGCCAAGTTATCTGTGTTCTTCTTTCCTGAATACTCTGGCTGTCCCACCCTGTTGCAGTATGATATTTTGGCTGTTGGCTCAGGCCAGGAACCTGAGGGAAGGATTGAGAGCCTCCTTTAACTTTAACTTAAATGGCAAAGCATTTTGAAATTCCAAATTAACAAAATATTTTATTCAACATTGAGGGGAGAAAGCAAGTGAAAGTGGGGGTAAAATTTCTGAGGTAACTCAAGCTAGAACTCTGAAGTACATCAGTATATGCACAGACATTAGTTCATATGCTTTTCAGGCTATTGAGAGTTTCAAGCTTTTCCCAGTGACTTAGGATCTTCAAGACGAGACACTTTTGTTCCAGTGTTTCTCAAACACTCCAGTACACTTTCTTTGAGCATTCACTGACTCTTTTGGTTTCGAGAAGACTGAGACACTCTATTCTGTACTCAGACCCCTTCTCTAAACACACCAGTACTCTTCCTGAATTTTAATTGACTCTTAAGATTTCACAAGGCAGTCTCTAACCATCTCTGACCAGGGATCTCTCTACTCTTCAAAGCAATCTCCCTGTTTTAACTATGTAGGAGAAAATTCTTCTTTTTCTAGAAGATCTATCCCCTTTTCTGGTATGAATGGGTATCTAACTACCACTCATCCTTGCCAACCTCCATCTGTGTTAAACTGCTCTCAGTCAGGGCTGAATTC
This sequence comes from Heteronotia binoei, assembly GCF_032191835.1. Taxonomy (NCBI): domain Eukaryota; kingdom Metazoa; phylum Chordata; class Lepidosauria; order Squamata; family Gekkonidae; genus Heteronotia; species Heteronotia binoei. The sequence continues at coordinate 134,391,945 of NC_083227.1, read as the reverse complement.
AGAATGCTCAGTACTAGACTCAATTCAGTCAGGGCTAGACTCAGACTGAATCTTTCCTCAGCTTTCAGCTCTCTCCCTCTGCTCAGCTGATGCTAATCAGATTTCTTGGAACAGACTGCCGCTCAAGGTTCCCTTGCTCTGTGAAGAATTAACCTTTCACAATCCTTTAGCTGTTTGTACAGCATTTCTAAACTTTTGAAAGTGCAGTCTGTCTCATGTCAGCAGATGTATATACAATTTATTTGTTTATTTAAAAAGGTAAAGGTAGTCCCCTGTGCAAGCACCAGTCGTTTCCGACGCTGGGGTGACATTGCTTTCACAATGTTTTCACAGCAGACTTTTAATGGGGTGGTTTGCCATTGCCTTCCCCAGTCATCTACACTTCCCCCCCCCCCCCCCGCAAGCTGAGTATTCATTTTACCGACCTCGGAAGGCTGGAAGGCTGAGTCAACCTGAACCGGCTACTTGAACCAGCTTCCGCTGGGATTGAACTCAGGTCGTGAGCAGAGGGGTCCGACTGCAGTATTGCAGTTTTACCACTCTGTGCCATGGGGCTGTTTTTATTTATTTAGTAGGCTTATATTCCACCTTTTTCCATAAACAGGAAATCCACATACAGTGCATACTTTATTTTTTAAAGTAAGGGCACTGAATAATTCTCATGTTACAGTGAACAGATGTGCAGCCGAACCTGTGATACACACCCACCAGTTATCCAGGTACTAGTCCCTCATTTCAGTTGCAAAGTGAACATGTTGTAGCTCTTTCTTACAAGCAGAGTCTGCACGTACATGTAGGATGTACATACATTCACTGTAACACGTGAACCAGGCTCGATTGTATGTGTCACAGCCAGTACTATGTATATAACAGTCAAGTACAGAATCTAAACCAGCACCTGAAAAGCAGCAAAAAGAGAACTTTCTAGAGCTTGGACTACTCTAGTGTGAATTTGGACTGATTTAGAACCCAACTGCACTTGGTAACATTTCAGTAATTTTCCTGATAAACTCTAGCACAGAATTTACGTTTAAAAAGCACTGTCATATATTATATTGACATTTTCTCTGAGCTACCATGACCCCATGATCTATTTCCTGGTTAGTTACTACCAGTTCAGTCTTAGTTACTGCATATGAATTTTATTTTTATTTTTTTTGCTAAAGTGTGCATCACTTTAACATCACTTATGTTGAGGTTGTTTCCAGATATTTAGCCTCCATGATGCTTTAGTCTCCAAAGAGGGAACATGCTGGAAAAAATCCAGATGATGCTTCAGATAATACATATATATCTACAGAAATACAGTGATGTAAGGATGTAATGAAGGTATATTACCAGATTTCTCATTATTTGATTTTTCAACACTTCATGACTCATTGCTTGAATGCAAGACCTAACTTGTTTTGGCATGTTCATCAAAGCTGGAAATCAGAGGAGAAACTTCAATTTATTATTCTGTTTGCTGCTATATTGAATGGCAGTATGTTTCATTTTTCACTATTAGTTTGACTATTCCACTATTATTATCAGCTCAGATATTTTGATGCCTTGTTTTTTCTTATCAGGGTGGGATTTTCAGCTCAGATATTTTGATACCTTGATTTTTCTTATCAGGGTGGGATTTTCAAAAATGTTTGCATCATCAGAAAGAAATGTTACTAGATTTCTCTTAAGATTGAAGACTAATAATTGCAATAAATTACTGGATTAAATAGGCAGGAAATGCATAAAACATACAGTTTTATAGAACTGAATTTGAGTCTCAGTAATTGTTCTGTGAGGATTATTCAGCAACCTATTTGAATCAATTGTAGGGTTTTAACTAGTTTATAAAGACAACTGCCAAGAAGGTATGTAATAGAGCCACAAAAGATCAATAATGAAGAAATGAATATTTCACTCTCTTAGTAAAGCAATAAGGAAAACATGATGGACTTTAAGTACCAGGTTTTAAACAATTATAGGTACCTTTATTTGCTATGAATACTTCTGAAACCAATGTCAATGGATGTCATCAAAACATATATAATTTGATTCAATTTGGGATTAAACAAATTCATAATTATTGACTTTCTCAGGGAGCTAACAGCCTAGATGATTTGGGAATGTGTTATCATCAATATTCTGCTTCTTTAAAAGGGAGACTTGAAAGGGAAGGGACAGATTCTTCCAAAGTTCTTTTGAAATCTCAAGAAGCAGCTCATACCAGAGTTAGGATCCTGAGTCTGATTATCCATTTTTGTGTTAACTTTTACAAGTATGTTGGTGGCACAGGGAAAGCATTGCTATGCTGTATGGATAGAAATGTCGGTGAAGTGAACAATGTAAGCTGCTTCACGTTGCTATTGTGGAGAAAGCTGGGGTATAGATTGCAGGCAGGCAGGCAGGAAGGACAACCAAAAAATTGCCTTTTCAGGCAACCAAAAAATTGCCTTGCATCTTATGAGAAGCAGTCAAAGAGCCATGGTACTTTTGCTTTAACGTCTTGCACTTCTGGGTAACTAATGCTGGTGTTTTAAAGCATAAGAGCCATCTAGGCAAAATGTAATTAAAATATGTTTTTTAAAGATTCAGGATATTATAGACACCCCTCCCCCAAAGAATGTAAATGCATGCTGTCTTCTAACAACAAAATCAGATTAGGCTTTGATGGAAGGTAAAATTCAAAGAAGAACATTTACTGTTCCTTGGGAATTACAAGGTCACATATAATCAAGATTCCCACATGCAGGTTCTGAGTCTCACAAATATATTATGAGATTTTTGGTGATCAGAAAATCAGCAAAAGTCCAAGATTCATTGTTAAAAGGAAAGAAATGCCATGTGCAAAAAGCATGTGCTATCTATTAGCAACACTCATTTCTAAGCAGCCTACTTTTCTTCTTCACAGTTCCCAAGCTCCTGTTGTAATTAAACCTAATTCCCAGAAGTGCAAAACTTCATTTACATAGGCTGGCAGTTTTAACACCAGGGTAGACCTAAAGGCACCGTAGTTCTCAGTTTCTGTTAGTAAGGAGTATCTGTCAAGATATCCCCCTTTTCGAGAGTCACTGTTCTGGAGGACAGAACCCTCAGTTAAGATGGGCAACATTTAGATTTGCAAGGAAGAAATGTTTAACAAATAATGGAGAAATGGAACCGTTACAGAGAAAGAAATATCTAAAAGAATGGCCATTGAATTTGTATGCCTGCCTTGTTTTAAGCTATCACTCAAACTGAACTAATGCAAATAAGGTTTCCCTTTTTGTCATGGTATAAAAGAAAAACTTAAGAATTCATTATATATAGATGATTAGTTGACGGACAGTTATAACTTTTTAATATAGAGCTAACCTGTGCTAGATTACCTTTATTATTTCATTTTTATCCCACACTTTCCACATCAGGCCTGAATTCAGAGTTCTCTCCTATTCCGTATTCAGAAGAACCCTGTGAGGTAGGTTAGGCTGAGAAAAAGTGAAAGGCCCAAGGTAGGGATGAACACAAACGAACCCTAAATTATGATTTGTGCTAAAAATGACCAATTCATGGTTTGTTCCAAATGGGTTCATCTGATCCCACCACACCTGAACATAAAACAAACTGGCCTTTTTCCATGGCATGTATTTTGGTTCATGTTTTTTTCATTTTTCCAGTGCTGGCATGATTCCCCACTTCTGATCAGTTTCCACTGAAATTGATTAGAAGTGGCAGCTCTGCTTTTCTGGTGGTCTGAGCTTCTAGTAAGTTTCCACTGAAACTGACTAGATGCTGCAGTTCCACTCTCCCCCACCCCCTGTGCTTCTGGTCACTTTCCAGTGAAACTGACTAGACAGAGCAACTCCACTCTCCCGGCCCTTGAACTTCTGGTCAGTTTCCAGTGACACTGACTAGATGCCACAGCTTCACTCTCCCCAGCCGCCTGTGGCTTCTAGTCAGGGGAAACTGAACAAAAATGTAGGGGCCGGGAAAGTGGAGATATGGTGTCTAGTCAGTTTCCGGACATCCTGGGGGTGAAACCTACTGGAAGTTGCATGGCAGCTTCCCTTTCTTTCCCCAGCTTCTAGGACTGGAGGCACCTGCTTTGGGGGGCTACAGCTCAGCCCTCTGAAATCCAATTTGCACCAGAGCTGGAGTTTTGGTAGAGCCCATTAAAGAGTTTGCCATACGTTTGGCATCTCCAGTCTACTCAAGGGCCATTCTATGCCCTCCCAAGCTGAATAAACCAGTGAATCACAAATTGTTCAGGAAAATTAAAAGAAAGAAACAAACAAACCACCAATTTGTGCAACCCAATGAACCACAACCCGAACCAACCCACCATTTTCACATTCCATGCCCATCCCTAGCCCATGGTCCCCCAAGTCAGCTTCATGTGAAAGTGGAAAGTTGAACTCAGCTTTCTCAGGTCCTAGTCCAACATTGTCCAGGCAACCACTATACCAAACTGACTTCCACCATATCTTAAAACTCACATTCAGTTTACTTTGTGATATTTGTATACCATACAGTCCATAAATAAAGTTATGAGTTCTGGTTTTCTTCTTTGTTCTGTTGAATGTTAACACATTATTTCATAATCAAGTGTGGACTGTTCTCTCCAAAACAATGAGATTATAGACAGGAGTGCAACTGCATCTTCCTACTGGTTACTTTCTATTCAAGTGCCACTGAAAAGTCATACTTGTAGCTTATTATAGGATTTTCTACCTTGGCAGAGTGTTAAAGGAGACTGTTAATTGGAGATGGATGTTCTGATGCAAATGATCATTTCAGCATGTATTTAGAGGAGCATATATTTTCCGTTTTCTATAGAAAATCTCTAAGAACCATCCTGAGCAAGAGTTGCACCTTTGAAGTATGTAAGCTCTGAAGGGTATAATCTTGTTTAGGGTGGCACTGTAAATGGTTAGCACTTCTGAAGATCAGGCCCCTATCAGCATATTCATCACTACATGGCTGAGGTATCTAAGCATGACTTGCATCCATAAATGAGCCATCACAGTTCCAGCATGGCAAGCAGATCTTTTTAGGAAGGTTTTTATACACTCACATCAATCCTAATAGCATTTTATGGCACTTGGCTGTCTGACTGGAGAGGCCAGGGCTTAGATTTATGTCTCTGTTGGTGACAGTTGTTGCTTGACCAGACCTGAAGGTTGCTTGTTCTCAGAATCCAGTGGTAGACTTGGTAGCACCAAGTTCTTATTTCATCTTAGCCATATTCACACTTGGGAACTCTGAGCAGGTTATATGTGCTAAGGTTCATGCAGGAATATGTAAAATGACAATTAAAGTCACATAGCTCATAATGATTGAAAACCAAAATAAAGGTTGGTATAAAGCATTCTCACTTTTGAAAGTGCTACATTGTTTATTGCTACTAATAAAAAAACCCCAGCATTTCAATGAAATTTGGTGGGGTAGCTACTTTCTTTATCATTGGGATGGCAATCTAAAATATTTTAAACAAAAAGGCTAATGAATATTTTATTTTTAAATAATGTATACAGAAACAGATGGAAAACATAATATTAAAAAGAAATATCCATAAAGATGTGAAAAATATGTGTATATATGCACAGGATTACCACTATATCATAATTTTTATTTTTAATCTTGTGTTGAAATTGTAAGTCACAATACAAACTCATATTATATAGTCTTGATTTTTTAAAATGAGAAAATTAACTTAGATGCGGAGATTTCATGTTCATAGAAATATTCTTCATAAAAAGCCTATGACAGCATGCAGTGGCATAAACATCAGATCCAAACCACCTTTACAGTTGCAATGGTTGGAGAACTGTTCACAGACACTCACTTTGGGAAATCTATGTCATATGACAAGTTGCACTGGCATGCAAATATAGTCTAATGCAGGGGTGTCAAACTCATTTGTTATGAGGGCTGGATTTGACATAAATGAGACCTTGTAGGGCCGGGCCATGTGTATCATAAAATGTAATTTCAGGTAGTGGACATATAAACTTTATAAAGGGCACAGACACACAATTAAATATATTTTTTTACTTAAAATAAAACATGCTTAAAATATTAGCACGCTTGCAATATTTTGTTTTACAGTCTCTGATAAATGTCACCTCTTGCTATGAATTATTGCATCAAAAACAGCAGACAATGTCTGTGCTGTATCCGTCTTGAATATGTGCTGTTCAGGTGTGCACATCTGTAAGTTGCAAACCTACTTTTGATTCATTGACATTCATTACAGACATCTCATGGTCAATGCTTTGAGCCTAAGACCCAGAGGAACATGAAGCAGTTGGGCACTGTGAACTTTTGTACAGAAGTTGCTTCACGTACTAGTCAAGAACATGTGAAGGCAACGTGGCACAGACTGAGGGCTATGTGCTTGTTTACAAAACTATCATTTCCCCCAGAAAAATGACTACAACTAAAAAAAATATACAACTCCCCCCCCCCCCAAAAAAAAAACCAGCTACAAGAACAGAGAGACAGCCACGTACTGTGGTCAGTGTCAGGCTACTGTCTGGGAAGTCTAAATTCAAGACCCCCAATAAAAGGAAAATGTGAAAGAAAAATTAAGGAAAATTTGCTGGGTAAACCTGGGGTGGAGCACACTCTCAGCCTAATGCTGATATTTCTCTCTTAAATAGTTCACATGCTTTCCTATTGAGAAAGACAGTGAAAAAGAGGGGGGGAACCCAGTTACAACCATAACAAGCCCAACAAAACTCTCTTTCTCTCTCTCTCTCTCTCTCTTCGTAGCAAGGCAGAATGTTCCTACCTTCACTAAAACGTTGCTAGTCTTAAAAGCACTCTTTGTAGCTCTCCTGATGGTGGGGACTGCAAAGGAAGCTCTGGCTCTTTCTTTCTTTCCAGGGGGGGGCATGAGGAGGGGGAGGAGCCTCAGCCATTCATTAGAAGGAAGAGAGGCTTGTCTCAGTAGCTCTGCAGAGTGATTAATTGAGCCTGGCAAACTTAATTACCCAGCAGAGCTATAGAGTCAAGTTCCCCCACTGGCTGAGGCTGCTCCTCCCTCCTCCTCCCTTTGGGAAAAGGGAGGGGGGAGAAGGAAAGGTTGCTTTGCTGCTCTGGCTTATCTGGGAAGAAACACAAAATGGCGACTGAAAAAAGCAGGCAAGGGGAAATGAAGCAGCCAGTTGCTGGAGGGCCTGATTGGAGCCCTCTGCGGGCCTCATCCGGCCCGCGGGCCATATGTTTCACACCCCTGGTCTAATGGAACACTATCCATGTGGGTTGCTATGTGGCACCACCCATTTTAAACACATACAGGAACAGAACTTAAATCTTTTTATCTGCTCCCCCCTCCTCAACTACTGACAGACATAGTGTACACTAGTGCTTCAGTGTGTGTCAAGCCCCAACTGCACCCATAGGGTGGTTGCTGGCCAGGGTGATGGAGTCCCTGTCAACAGTCTCTGTATATTTGCTTGAAAATCCTTCAGGCTAATCTCAATTGTTAGCATTACCAGAACTGCTCTTAGAAGATACAATGAGACATAGTGTGTGTTCTATAGACTATCACGTCCAAATAAGTGTCCAAACAACACAAAGAAAATGGGATCCGCCTCAAACTGGCAGGATCTACTTATACATATAAGAGTGTCTCTGTAATTCTTGTGGTATGAAAAGAGTCTAAGGTGTGTTTAGTACAGCACCAGTAATAATAATATGTCTATTATTACATAGATACTTTCAATTACTCTCCTTTCAGATGAATGGAAGAAGAGGGTGACCTTTCTGGCTTATCATGGCATGTCATCCTGTCTCTTAGAAACTTCTCTTCTTCTACCACTTTTTCAGCCCAGAAAGGAAATTCCACCCAAAGCTGAACTCAGAATAACTCCTTTTATATTATCATGAAAATACAAAGGTTTCTTAGTATTTACTGAGCAGAGGTTGGACAGGACAGGCCTAATACTGTGTGATCTACAGACGTACGACAGACCTTTACAGGAGCAGCTAATGGAAGGCCCTTTCCCAGTTCTTTCTCAGTCACTTCTGCCTTGATGCACAGATTTCTATTGTTCAGGCACAGCGACAAGTAATGAAAGTTGCAAAGCCTAATGCTAGTACAGGAAGTCAGAGATGAGAGATCATCCAATCATATGGCTTGCTTGTGAAATGCACAGTAAATTTGCCATATGCTCTGGTCTGATTTGGAGCTATGTATAGCTGTCCTTCATGACTCTTGGCAAGTTAATGCTAATATAAATCCTGTAGTGAGAATCTGGCAGTGTTAGCAAGGCATTTGGAGTGCTAATTAGATTATATATTATCGTACTTGACAGAGATTTTTCTCCACTTCCTAATATAAGTACAATTTCTTTTAGCTGTTCTGTTAAGACTGGGAAGCAAAAAGGGATATTTGCAGCTGTAACTGTTTTATTTTGCAGCTGTTGTAACGAAAAGCATTTTTCACTTTAAAAAAAATATATCCAAGTCTTCTGAGGGTGTGAAAAGAAAAATGTTTTGGAGCAATCCAGGATGCTTCCGTTAATGGGCAGATATGAAGCATGTGTAAGAAGTGCTCTTCTTAATGTTGTTTGCTAAACAACATTTTCATTTGCAAAATCACCATATAATTTAATTTTCAAAAACCTTGCTTTATGAGCCGGGATCTCAGCTGCACTGAAGGTATCAGATTGATGTTTCACATGCTGCTTACCAGCTTGGATCCAAAACCTTGTGACAGAATAATGTTTTAATCAGTAAAGTCATTTTTATTTATACAAATGGAAAATAGAAACACATATATAAGTTCTGAATTGGTGCCTGCTGCAGTTAACAGTAAAATCTTCATTCAACAGGCCATTTCTTCTCCAAATTCCAGAGGCTTGTGGAGCCAGGCATCCCAACCCCAAAGGAAAATGTGTTTCTTACTGTTTCTTTCACTGTGCATCTGTGCTTTTGTACATGTACTGAGGAACTGTTATTTTCAAACTATAGCTTAAATCCTAACTTTTGCCACTGCTTGTGCTGTGCCTATTTCCATTAGGAGGGCAGTCCTTAAGTGCAGAGTGAGTTCCTCTTGCATGGGATGCTTCTGTTCATGCAAGACCAGTGTCTCATTGACCAGAAAAGCACCTAGCACTAGAGGAACATGCACTGGAAAAGATGGAGTATAGTTTAAGCCAAAGGTTTAAGACCCAGAATACCTGGGATTAGTCAGATTCCTGGGTTTATTCAGAAATGTGGTTGCTACTTGAGTTCCAGGACAAGGACCACATTGTGAGACTATAAGAAAGTGATGTCTACATCAGAACATAGGGTTGTTCTAGTAATGGAAGTGGTGGGGGTAGTTCCTTCTTCCTGAAGGTCCCCTGGAAGACACAGTTTGGGAAGATCAATGGGCTGTGGTATGCTTGGTGGTGGGGTAAGCAAGAACATTCTTTTTCACTGACAGAAGTACCTTGTGGAAGTGGAAAATCTCATCTGGATCCAACCCATTAACAGTAATTATTGAAATTTCTCTTTGCTGTTATGGTGTTTCTCTTCTTTTCCAGGAGTATTTCTAATAATACTAAATAAGCAACAGTTACTTAAAACAAAGTACATGTAGTAAGCTTATTCAGAAGCTTACTAGAGAACAAGCTTATTATTTCATTGAGATTGTCAGTAATAGCAGAAAAGCGTCCTTGGGGAAAACAGCTTGCTCACCACTATCAGTCTTCCCTGACATTGTGCCAGGTGCAAGGGAGTTCTCCATATAGTTCATGCAGAGCGACTGAGGCTCAACAGGTCCAAACAGTGCCCTACATGAACAGACAGAATGTACTAGAGTTCAGTATCCCCTGCAACACCCAGGGCTTCCTTGGCAGATGTGCTGGAGGTTTTCCAGTAGAGACAATTCAGTGTCTTCCATGATAATAGAAAAGCACTACCCAAAAACGGGGGGTGTTCAAATTACGGGTATACTGACAGCAGGTTTCTACAGTGATTTACTAATAAAAGTACACTGCAGTTTTCAGCATGGGGTTGAAATTTTTATTGCATTTGAACTCACCCCAACCAAGTCACTGTTTCCAGATACTGACTTGCCAAGGGCCATTTAGTATATCCATAGAAAAGGTATCTCTCTCTCAAATACTTTCTCATCTTTTTGACAGTAGCAGAATTTTTACATGTTTTCAGAAAGCAAGCCATATCAATCCAAATAGTACGTGGAACTCTGCCTAAGATGTCTCTCCTGCATTGTAGCAGGTAATTTATGGCCCAGCCCAACCTTGTATAATTGTAGCTATTTTGTTGAATGCCATGTCCACATCACATTTAATCAGCCATTTTGTTGCTCATTTTCCCATTGCTATTTCAATGTCATCCTTTTGTAGTTCTGCTTTGGACTGAATGATTCTGAATAATTTTGCACTGTGTGCAGTTCTTTCCAGCATAATTAATAAGTTCATTAAATGACTAGGGTTCCAGCATTGACTTTCATTGATTCACTAATTGGTCAGTTTAACTTAATTCTCCTACTGTCTTTTAGTCATTTGCTGATAGGTGAAAGGAATTCACTAAGGCATTCCTCGTGGGGAGAATATTCCACAGCTTTTTGAAAAAACCCAAGAATACTGAAGTTTGCTATGTTTCAATGCCAGAGAATCTATCTTGATTCAAAGCTGACGCTCAAAAAGGGTCTGTGTGTCAGAGCATGTGCAGAGTGTCTTTTCTGCATCATTGAAAAACTACCCAGCTCCAGGATATAGGGATGAGGGCAGAACTTTCAAACCAAGCATATCCCTTATTTGAAATTAATTACTGGATGATCCTGTCTTTATACATACTAAAAAATTCTTGCAGGTTTGCTTTCTGCTTCTCAAAACGTGTGAGCATTTTTCCTGTTGTCCAATGCAACTTGTATCTATATGTATAATGTTTTGTTCATTTCTGTCCGCTTACCTGGTATGGAATTTACTAGTTCCCAGGATCTGGAGTACTTTTTTGGTTTGTTTGGTGTTTTTTTTTAAAAATGCTGCTATATTAGTTAACTTCTTATGTAATATCAATGCAATTTTTTTTAAAAAACCTGAATTCCATACAGTTCTGTGCAAGCCTAGCTTTTCTTCATCATAGCTTGCATAGCTTAATGTTTTCTAAAATCCATTTTATGGGCAGTTCAGATTTTGGGGAGGACTATTCAGGTCTGCTCAACAAAAAGCATGGCTGAGATGCAGGTACCATACTAAAGACCTCTTTTGTGAAGAGTCTTAGAAGCTAAGAATTCTCTGAGCTTTTTATTATATCCCACTACACTTAAGTACTTTGTTCACACCTGGGTGGTCTGAAAGGCTTATAGTGATACTTTGGCTGGCTTCCTCTAATTTATTTTTGAAGGGGGGAGACCTTAACAACATTATTGTTGCTGATTGTGCTGAAGGTCTTTAGCTAATAGCTCCTCAGGTTCCTTCCTGACTTGAGTTGTATACACTTATCCTTAACTTGCTAGAAGACTATGCTTTCTTCAGGTTTTTTTTATTATTATTTGAATTCTTGTGCTGTTTTTAAAAGGATTGTTCCCCCCTTCCTAATACATTTCTAAAATCCCACCCTTTAGCTTTGCTAAAAAAAACCCTTCAAAGTAGTCTTTGTGTTGATGTGGAGGTTGGGTTTCTCCCTATCCTAAAGCTTGAACCACTTCCCTAAAATAGAACCTTTCATTTATTAAATTCTCTAGATAATCACCAACATTCCAACCTGCAAGTCACAAGCAGGTGTGAAACTCTGCAGCATGTCAAAGGAACCATGAGAAACATATATATTCGGGTGTATATGAGGCAAACATTTAGAACTTCCATAGGGAAAAAGTCACTTGAGGTCTATGTCAGCTCTAGCTACTTAAGATCTTTGACTGTTTGGGACTGAGCCTTGGCTCTTTGGCAGGCAATGGAAGTTCTATGATTTCCTATCTCCTTGAAAATGGTTGTTAGAGCAATGTCATATGCCTAATAACTCAAGTAGGGCACTAGTGGAACAGATTATCAAACCAATGCTGCATCTAGTCCAGGATCTTGTTTCCCAGACTGGCTAATCAGATGCCCTGAAAGGCACATGGCAGGGGCACAGATGTTAAAGCTGCCCCCTGGTGTGCTTGTCAAGCTACTGGCATTCAGATGTATACTGCTTCTGAACATGGAAGGCTTCCTGGATCATCATGGCTAATATAGCCATTGATGAATGTGGTGGTGGTGAAAAGTGCCCTCAAGTTGCAGTTGACTTATGGATACCCCATGGGTTTTTCAAGGCAAGAAACCATGGGGCTTTTGAGATAAGAGAAAAGGAAAGCACTATGTCTAAATCCCTTTTTAAATATTGCTGTCAGCAGGAAAGAATGTGAGATTGGTGGGTTGAAGGAGAGGTTATAATGTTTTCTTGCAACTATCTCTAACAATTGTATTCTAAAACATTTTCCTAAAAGATAATGGAAGAATATCCTACTATCTGCTATCAGGTATATAGATCCAAGTGGGCAGTCGCGTTGGTCTGAAGCAGTTGAACAAAGCAAGAGTCAAGTTGCTCCTTTAAGACCAGCCAAGTTTTATTCAGCATGTAAGCTTTTTAAAAAATCATGTTCATTGTAATTAGCTTCTTAAAGGAGCAACTTGACTCCTGCTTTGTTCTAGTATCAGGTCTGTAAAACACAATGAAACAATTCTAACTGCTTGTAGCAATTTGACATCCTATTATTTTGTCTTTTAAAGTCTGCAATAGCTATGCAGCTTTTTATAATCATGATTTTCTACCATAACTAAAACAATACAAAAGTTTTCTATTTTCACTTTCTGTTAATATTCCATCTGTATCATATTGTGTCCAAATTGACTTTGAGGTTGTAGAACAAAATGCAATTACAATGAACATGATTTTTTTTTTTCTGCAATGAGGTATTAGATGTGGTATAATAAGCCCCGTGGCGCAGAGTGGTGAAGCTGCAGTACTGCAGTCGGAGCTCTCTGCTCATGACCTGAATTCGATCCCAGCAGAAGCTGGTTCAGGTAGCCGGCTCAAGATTGACTCAGCCTTCCATCCTTCCCAGGTCGGTAAAATGAGTACCCAGCTTGCTGGGAGGAAAGTGTAGATGACTGGGGAAGGCAATGGCAAACCACCCCGTAAAAAGTCTGCCGTGAAAACGTCGTGAAAGCAATGTCACCCCAGAGTCGAAAATGACTGGTGCTTGCACAGGGGACTACCTTTACCCTTATTAGATATGGTTACAATACAAAACAATTTACAGTTCATGAACAAAGCTGATCATAAAGTCAGAGCTTCTTTTAGACCTAGAGTCCAATGTCTGGATCTTGGTTGTTTTCACTGGTAAATGCAGTTCAATGGATAGGATCTTTCATTTAAACAGTGTTGTTTTTTAAATAAGGCAAAGAAGACGTAACCTGCAAAAATGGGAAGACTGCTGATGCTGACAATCCATACAATTCAATGAAAACCCTCTCCCCTCAGTGACTTTTAGCATGAAGCCCAGCAAAGGCCTGGTCACAATGGTGCTTTGATGCTCTGTTCTATGAGATGTCTTGGAGAGAAGTCTGTCTACCTTGTGAGGCTCAGTATGCTGGAATTCAGGTTGTTGAGACTCAGTTATTGTTGATGATGACCACTGTTTCTTGGTGCTGGATAGACACAATGAGGCTTGCCTTTGATGGCTCCTGTGCCATCTCTGCATGGCTAGGAATCTTTGCTTCTGCACTGCAGGGTTGTAGCTATTGTTCTACCTTTGAGGGTAGTTGTTCTGCATTACAAGGTTGTTTTTGTGCTCAAAATTAGTATAAAAGAGATAGAAAATGGGATCTGGCTCAGATTTCCCATGCACTTTTAACTGAATTTGATGTTGGACTTCATGCATATGGACTAAAAACAATCTGCAGTGGGTTGGAGGTCCGTATATGCACAGAGGGTCCTTTCCTTTCTCTAGAAGTCAGGCCAAGGAATCTAGGATCTTGAGACATTAGAATAGTTCACAAGACTAATTACCAAACTTTATTTTTAAATGGTTGTGTTTTTCTTCCAAAAAGCTATGCATTGAAAATTAGAGGCTGAGATGGATAAAAGAATTGAAAATAAAAAAATAGAACAAAAATGTTCTTTGCATTGGGAGGCTGACTCAGACTAACACTTCCCATCTTTTATAGGTTGAAGGAAAGATTTTTTTTTAAAAAAAATCAAAAATAAGTCATAATGTAAAAACAGGAGGCAAGGAAGAGGAAAAGCCTTTGGGGGAAAAATCTTAACCATAAAGAGGAATTTGCTCTCTGTGGGGAGACATTAAAGGCCTTCACCATCTCTCTCTATAAAAGGCAAGCTGTGTTGCTGATGTCTCACCTCACATTCCATTGGCTGAGCCATATGTTACTCAGTCTTGACAGAGAGCAACCCCACCCTCCGACTCCAAGACAGATGAGCTGGGCCACTGGGGAAGCTACCTTCGCCGGCAACTCACTTTTCCCTCAGTGGCTGTTGTTAGGCAACCATAGTATTCCAACCTTGGTTCTGGTCAGTAAAAGGCAGCGGGGGTGGGGAGGCCCTTTCCAGGCTTATTTTGGCCTTGGAGGGAGAACTCATTGGGACTAGTTCTGACTAGGGTTGCCAGCTCCAGGATGGGAAATTCCTGGAGATTATGTGGTGGAGTCTATGGAAGCCAGAGTTTGGGGAGAGGAGAGGCCTCAACTGAATATAATGCCATAGAGTCCACCCTCCAAGGCAGTTATTTCCTCCGGGGGGGGAGAGATCTGCTGTCTGGAGTTCAGTTGTGATACCAGGAGATCATCAGGCTCCACCTGGAGGTTGGCTACCCTAGGCCTAGCAGCACCCTCAGGGTGACTTGATGCCATGTGACTGGCATGACTTAACTAGGCCTGGCTGCTTGCTACTGTTCAGCAGGAGCCCCCTCCCCACCATGACAGCCAGTGTGGCATAGCACTTAGCACTTCAGAGCAGGGTCTGCCAGACCCAGGTTCTTAATGTCAAAGCTGACTGGGTGATTTTGGACCAGTCACAGACTTTTAGCCTAACCTACCTCACAGGGTTGTTGTGCAGATAAAAAGGGGGAGAGGAGAATGATGTAAGCTGCTTTTGTCCTCGCTATGGAGAAAGACTGCACTTTTTCTAGGTAGGGGGGAGGTGATGGAAAGCTGAAGTAAGATAAATTCTCTATAGAAAATGACTGTCTTCAGGCGCATGGAAAACCATAGCACAACAATGCCAGGCCAAAAAAGACAGATAATGTCCCAAGCACATGCTGTTGCTAAACACCACAAGGCTGAATATGACAGGAAAAAGATGTTAACAATGCACTGCAGATTAAAGGAATACTGTGCTTCTGCGTTTGTGTGAACGTCATTATGCTATGATTGATGCTGAGTGCCCAAAGCTGGGGCACTTGACCAGAGTCTCTTTCTAGAGTCCATTGTAATTATTCTCACAATGGGCCTTATTCCTAGTATAACATAAAACAAAGACATAACAGACATGCACAATCAGATATATTCAACCATAAGGGCAGGGGGAGATGTTGCTATGCTGATTTCCTGCACATCTAAGGCTAGCTTTGACCTTTTCCTTTCTTCTGAGAGAAGTTACCTGAGGAGAAGAACAGACTTCCAGGCCCTTCCTACCAGAGTTCCTCGAAATTATTGACTAGGGGTGGGGGAGAAGGATTTGAGCTGGTCTTGGCCATGGTTACCACTGGAGTGCTGGGATCTGAGGTGCTTGGATTAATGTGCTTAAAGAAGGCAGAAACCAAAACATGTGGGTTTATGGTCAAATTGCAGCATGTCAAAACCTGCTTTCTTGAGCTCACTCTACAAGTGTGCTCTGTGTTCTTCTGTGTTCTTATAAGGGATGTTTAATCCTAGTTTATTCTTATTCTTTGGGATGTTTAATCCTAGTTTATTCTTATTCTTATTTTAGCTTTCAAGGCAATTTTGTTGATTCTGATTTGGAGGATAAAACCATTGTAATTCTTATGCTGATTCTGGGAGTAATTAAGGTGGCCAGAAGGAACATTATTGTTGTTATGATGATTTGACTGTTGATTCTTAGGTAAGTCTGGTCTGATTTTGTTCCTATAACCAAACATGGTTTCCCTTTTCATTATCAAAATCTTGGGTCCCTCCCCCGTTATGAGTCTGAGGGGAACATCACTAGTTATTTCTGTAATGAGTGCGGGGCCCCTGGTTTGCATGAGTCACAGGCATTATAGGTTCAGGAGGATTATGTTTTGGTGGTTTATTTGGGGGAGTTTAAGGCTCTTGTTTCCCTAAACAGATCTGCTACTTGTCTGATATTCTCAGACATGATATTCCAGGTTGTATTAAATGTGTAGTTGGTCTGCAGTTGCTTTGGCCTCAAAGGATGACCATTTGACTGTGTCTCTTCCATTTTCTATCTTTCTACCTGTCCTTGCTGATTCCCAGTTCTTTTCTAAATTGCCTGGAGCATTTCCTACCCAATCCAGATTGTAGAGATGTTCTGCTAAGGCACCCTCAAGCATACTGGAAGAAACAAAATACCCTGACAAGTCCCCTGGGTGAATAGTGGCAATTAGTCTTCTGTCCAGACCAAGTTGGCTTTTCAAAGACTCTTTGAGGCATGCATGATGGTTGGTTTCATTTTTCTGGGTCTTAACTTGATCAGCTAAAAATTTAGCAGCTTGCCTTGCCTCTTCTAATCTTGGTTTCAGATAAACTATTCTGCTCTGGCCAGCCATTGCAGCAGCATTGGCGTGATATGGTTCTTCCTATGCTTCTATAAGGGGAGGGCAGATTGCCCTACTCTGTTACAAAGGCATACTTCTCAGATTGCATTCTCTCATTTTCACACAAACATGCTTCCAGTTTCTTACATCCTCAAGCAAACTCTTTTGCCCATGTGCATACTTCACACTGTCAGTCAAAGCTGTCTATAAACCCCAGTCAGTACAAGCATTCTTCTTGCCATCTCTTGCTTTGAATTTGGTACAGTACTCAGTGAAACCATCTTTTGGAGATCTCACTGAGTTTGGACCTGAGAAGGCACCATGTTCTCCTGGGTTTGTGCCTAATTTTTCTAGCCATTTGTCTAATTTATCTTGACTAGGTGCTTGCCTTATTTTTTCTTCCATATTTGTGTTTACTTGCTCTGGGAATTCTAAAACCCAGGAATGCTTAACACAAAGTGAGGACACTATGGCTCTCTTTGAGAAAAAAATCATAGAATCATAGAGTTGGAAGGTACCTCCAGGGTCATCTAGTCTAACCCCCTGCACAATGCAGGAAACTCACAAACACCTCTCTCTAAATTCACAGGATCTTTATTGCTGTCAGATGGCCATCTAGCCTCTGTTTAAAAATCTCCCAGGAAGGAGAGCCCACCACCTCCCAAGGAAGCCTGTTCCACTGAGGAATCGCTCTGTTAGGAAGTTCTTCCTAATGTTGAGCCGGAACTTCTTTTGATTTAATTTCAGCCCATTGGTTCTGATCCTACCTTCTGGGGCCACAGAAAACAATTCCACACTCTATATGACAGCCCTTCAAGTACTTGAAGATGGTGATCATATCACCTCTTAGCCGCCTCCTCTTCAGGCTAAACATCCCCAGCTCCTTCAACCTTTCCTCATAGGACTTGGTCTCCAGACCCCTCACCACCAAAATAGTTCCTTTTCAAGTATTCTAAAACCTGAGGTTGATTACCTGTCATGGGGATTGTTCAGCCTGTGCAGGCTACTCAACTAAAGTATTCTAAAATTTGAGAAATGACTCAGTCTTGGGGGATTCTATACCCCATGGGGTGAAACAAATGTGAGCTTTTACCAGAGCTGTCATTTATTTGGGGAGGATCCAGGTGTTCTAAAACCTAAACTGGGAACTCTGCAGGGAAATTCTACAGCATGGTGGTGGTAGGGTTTTAAATCAAGTGGCTCAATAAATCTTAGTCTTGCAGATGGGGAGGGTGCCTGTCCCACACCTTGGTTGATTAGCTAGCCCTCTGGGTGCACAGACCTGGGGTGTTTAAATGTTTGAGGATTTCCTCCTCCAAGCCTATATCCTAGACCGGCAGCAGCTGTTCTCTCCATGCTGGAGCAAAAAATACTCAAAGTTGTAGCTCACACATAGGGAGGACAACAAGGAGGCTCTGCTTTATAACAAAAGGGAAGGTTGAGCTTCTGTTCCAAACTAACTTCCGAGGAGTCTGGCTCCAAAAACTAGGATCTTTTCAAAGAGAGTTTCTGCCTTTTAGCTATCAGTTACACGCATCAGAGAGTCGCATTCACAGTAGAGAGTCACGGTTTTCTTGAGCTCAGCAGGGTCTGCGGGTTGTCTCGCCTGCAGCCCCTCTGAATCAGGCAGGTGGAGGGGTGCCACAGATGTGACACCCCCAAAGAGACCCTGAAGGGGTCATCTTTTGGCATGGGACTTTTACAGCAAGTCAGGGGTGCAGTCGACGGCTGTTCCTTTTACAGCAAGTCAGGGGTACAGTCAGGGGTGCAGTGGTGGCTGTTCCTGTTGTTCTTGTATGCCCCAAAGCTCCCCCCGTCATGATAGCCAATACAGCAGAAAGAGGTGAATGCCTGACCGCTTGCTTTTCTTTCTCTCAATAAGCTTCTGATCTATCGCTTCTCTACCTCAAGCATGACAATTCTACGTGGCAAGTAAGTGTGCTTTCAATACCACTGGCTAATGGGTCGTTCTACATAACAACAAGCAGGTCAGTTCAAAGGAAGGGAAAGAGGTCGTTTACATCTTCACTTTCCCTGTGAATGAGGCTTCAAAAAGTTAAAGAACATTTTTAAACATTGGAAATAATTTGAATTAATCTGAATATAGATACTTAAATCGACCCGGACTATAATTGGATATCCATTAAAGAGGCTATTATCTGGCTGCAATATGGTCTGAACAAAAATGAGATATATTTTAGAGATTATTTCTCTTTGTCGTCTGATTGAAATTGAAATGCTAACACTCAAAATCGCAGCTGGAGGAGATTTGGGAAGATGGACTATCTGGGTCTCTGAGCTACTTTTCAACTTGGATTAATAGACTGTTTGTTGACAGAGAAAAATGGCTTTGCCAAGCTAAATCTTTTATAAAAAGACATTTTAAGCAGCATAAATTGTCTGAAGCAGGATCTTGGTTCATTAACAGAGTCGATTAAGAAACAAATGGGTGCTTTTGTGCTGAAAGCTAGCGAAATCTCAAATCTACACAAGCAGAGTGTTAAAGAGAAGCTGGTGATGTCTGTGGAAGTGAAAAGAGAGAGTGATCTGCTGGGAAATGAACAAAAGAAAACCAAAATGGAATCCTATTGCACAGTTAAAAAGAAAGACTGGAAATCGAGACTGATTGAAGTTATGTCGAGAGGAACAAAGGCTGTGGAATTCTTCCTACTTTTACTGAAAGGGATGACTGTATTAAGGAGAAAGAAGGTGCAGCTTAACCAAAAAATCATGATGTGGAAATTTTTTAGGAAGAAGGGTTTCTGAACTAGCGCTCTCTCCGTGGATAGTCAGATATGGAACTTGTAATAAGAACTGATGTGCAATTTTAAAAGACTAAGTGAGATTTTTGGGCTATAATAAATTGTTTCTCCTAGAGTAATATGGCTATAAAAGCTAAAGGACTGAAAAGTTTTGAAAAGAATTTTATGTAAAAATAGTTAACTTAGATTAACTTTTAACAAGGCAGAAAATATAATTATTTTGTAATCTGGTAAATTTGCTTTTAGTAGATAAAGATGTTTGTTTCTTATGCTTATAATGATATTGTTAAACTAACAAGCTAGTCCGTATTTTGAATATGGTTGAATTAAGTAGTAAAACTAAGATGTGGAAATCTTTGAGGAAGAAAGATTTTTGAATTGATGTTCCCACTGTGGGCAATTAGATATGAAATTTTTAATAAGAACTGATATGCGATTTCAAAAGGGTAAGTGAGATTTTAAAGATGGAAAAGTTTTACAAAAATGTTATACAAATAAATAGTTAATTTGGATCAATTGTTAAGAAGGTAGACTGCACAATTATTTTGTAATTTGGTAGATCTGCTTTTAGTATGTTTGAAGAAATTGTCTATAATGAGATAGATAAATTATTGTGTTCTATTTTTAGCTTGTTAAGGATAAAGATATTTGTCTTAGATTGCATTAAGGAGGGAGAAGGTGCATCTTAGCCATAAATAAGGATATAGAATTTTTTACGAAGAAGGGTTTTTGAATTGTCGCTCTCTCTGTGTGTAGGTAGTCGGATATGGACATTTTTTTTTAATAAGAACTGATATGTGATTTTTAAAGGTCAAGTGAGATTTTTGGGTTATATTAAGTTGCTTTTCCTGGAACAATAGGGATATAAGAATTAAAGGATGGAAAAGTTTTGAGAAGAATTTTAAGGAAGAAGGGTCTTCAAAATGTTATATAAATAAATAGTTAATTGGGATCAATTGTTAAGAAGGCAGACAGCACAATTACTTTGTAACCTGGCAGGTCTGCTTTTAGTACGCTTGTCTGGAGAAACTGTCTATACTGAGATAGATAAATTACTATGTTGTATTTTTTTTAGCTTGTTAAGGATAAAGATATGGATTTTATATGCTTATTTTAATGATGATATTGTTAAACTAACAAGTTAGTCTGTGCTTTCAATATGGTTAAGCTCAGCCAGCCAGTTTTGTGTTGAGACTGCTCTGACTTTTTTATACTTATATATGTCGAAGAAGAATTGTTTAGACTTGTATTTCAAGCAATAGGTTAGTAAAAAAAATTATAATGAAAGACAAAGATTGTAAAATATATGGAGAACTTAATACTTGCAGGTAGAAAGAACTGGGTATTTTATTTGGAGGTAGAATTATAACTGATATATTTGTATTTTTCTTTGTTTTTCCCATTCTGTATACACCCCATCCCCTCTTTAATGTATCTATGCTTGTGCTTCTTCTTTTTGGAGTTAAAATCAATAAAAATTATAAAACAGGAGAGTCTCACAGAATGAAGTGTCACACCAGATTTGTTTCCGCCTACATACCATGCTTTCAGACAGACATGAAGTCATCATGTCAGAAAGCATGTGCAATGCCCACATTTTCCCCACCATTAAACTGTTACCCAAATGGCCCAACTATTACCCATTAAACTGTTACCCAAATGGCCCAAGTCTACATATATCTTGACCAAAGAGTGTACTCCAAGGGGGCAAAAGCCTATACCCACCTGTGCTTAGGGCAAATATTATTGGGACCATATTGCCTGATGTGTATATTCCACCAGGCATTCAATGACTTTCACATCACTATCAACCTGACAATGAACCAATCTATGAAAGAAATACATTTTGTGGACACTACTGTAAGACTGTACAATGGATGCATAGACACCACCTTATACCAGAAACTTACTGACCAACAAATATACACACATGCCTACATCCTAAACATACCAAATGATACATTGTATACAGCCAGGCTCTATGCTATTGCAGCAGCTGCTCTAATCCTATAGACAGAGATTCTCACCTGAGAAATCTACAACAAACTTTTTTGGAACTAAAGTATCCACCTAATGAAGTCAAGAAACAGATTAACAAAACCAGAATGGTCCCCAGAGAAAACCTGTTGCAAGACAGGCCCAAAAGAGACTATAACAGAATACCACTAGTAGTCCTGTACAACTCTCAGTTCAAAACAGTTCAATACACTATCAGCGACTTACCTCTATTGGATAATGACGCTCTCTTTCACAGCTACTGGGAAACAAACCTTTTCTTGTGCACAGACAGCTCCCCAATCTCAAACAACCCCTCACCCACAATAATACAACATCTAATTTGAACATGGACACTGGTACCAGAGCAATGAACCCAGACACAAAGATGGCTGCCACATACACCCAGATGACACAATCATTGGACCTAACAAGGTCAACTTCATCATCTCAGGCTTATTAACTTGCTCAAATTGTATATTATTATTAACTTTTAACATTGTATATGCCATTAAATACCAACAATGCTCTTTGGTCCTCTACATAGGGCAAACAGATCAAGCCCTATGCCAAAGGATAAATGGACACAAACTTGATATCAAGAATCACAAGACTGAGAAACCTTTAGGAGAGCATGTCAACCTTCCAGAATATTCAATAAATATTCAATAGGTGACCTCAAAGTAGTTGTTTTATTGCAAAGGAACTTCAGGAACAGATAAGGGAAATGGCTGGGTTGCAAGTTATTGCATCACTTGGAACAATGGAATCCCCAGGATTTAACAGGGACATTAGTTTCTTATCTCACTGCATATGCTACATAACCCTTGTTCATCTCTTATTTGTATTCTTACCAATAGTAGATTGGAATAGTAGATTGTAATCAGGCCTGGAGCTAGGGTTTTTGCCACTCACCAGTGTCTAGAAGTGACATCATCATGATGGCACATGGCATGACCCCTGCCCAGCAGTCCTGTCCTGCCTCCCCCTCCAGCTATGATGTGCCTCGGATCCAAACCCATGTCTTTGCTTCCCTCCTCCGTGCAATCACAGTGTGCCGCATCTTGGCCCCACCAGCTGTGATGCGGCGTGCATCTTATCCTTCTTCTTCTTCTAAGAGCACTGGAGGATGCTTCTCCCCCTTCCTTTCTGAAACTGGAAGGGAGGGGGAGCCAAGCCTCCTCCAGTGCATTCTTAGAAGAAGGATAAGATGCACACTGCTTTGCCGCTATTGGGGCAGAGACATGGCAGGCTCTGATCATGCTGGGGCCCCTTCCTGTCCCTTCCACTCTGCCACCCACTCCCCCCCCCCCCGGTGAGTGGGAGGCAGAGCGGAAGGGACAGGAAGGGAAGGGAGGGGGCGGTGGTGGTGGGAGTTGAGGACCCCCGAAAGATCACTGGGCGCCTTCCCCTGCCCAGTGTGCTCCGAGTTTGGACACGCTGGGCAGGGGAAGCTGCGTTCTTTCTGGGCCCTGAGGGATTGGGGAAGCTCCCCTGACCCCTCAGAGCTGAGAAAGGCTCAGGGACGACATGAGCAGGGATGGGGAGGGGGCACTCACCCTCGCCTGTGCCCTTGTGGGAGCTGTCGCCCCAAGCCCTCGCCTAGTTGCCGACTCCCACATGCCGGCTCTGATTGTAATGTATCATAATGAATAGTAGAATGTAATGTATTTTGGAATGGTAGATTGGAAAGTATTTCTCTGGTCTGGGCACAGGGGAAATAACTCTACACAGCCAATTGCTCCACTTCAAAGAAGAATATACTATAAGGTCACCTCCATTACTGAGGAGAGACGGATGGAGCATAATGGCAGAGTCTTAGTTAATTACTCTCAGGATCCCACAATTAAGAATACATCTGCCCATCAATCTCCAGGTTTTACACTTTTATTTCCTTCACTATGTTCCCCCCCTCCCAGAATTAAACCCAAACACATGGTGACCATATTCAATTCAATTCAATAACCTTTATTGGCATGATATCAAACATAACAGGGAACCAATCCATCCATCAAATAGCAATGGTGATCATATAAACTAAGCTTGTTATTCCTGTATGGTCTTTGAATCTGTTAGGCATCTTATGTTCAATACTAATTTACTGCTCACCCGCTAACTATATGTATGGACTGGTAATTTCCATTTTGTTTTATCTGAAGAACCATGCATGCACATGAAAGCTTATACCTTAAATAAAACTTTGTTAGTCTTAAAAGTGCCATTGGACTCAAACTTTGTTTTGTAATTAACTAAGACACTATTATGACCTTTGAATTGGGGAAGAGGGGAATGAGCTTGCTTGCCTTTGTCTTTTCCCAAGCACAGAGGGAAGAAAAGCATTACATCCTTTCTTTGAAATGTTGTGACTTGCTGTGCAGTGTGTGGTGTTGCCCTTCTGCGCCCAGATTAGAAATACACTCCAATCTACTATTCCAATTTTGGTAGAGGCCAAATTAAAAAATCAAAAAGATGCATAGTCCTTCTGGGAGACTGGTGAAGGGATCCCAGCCATGTACATAAGCGCTGATTCAGGAGCTTGTTCATGGGGTAATAGAAGCATTCAGAGGTGGTTTTCCAGTGCCTGCTTTTGCATAGCAACCCTTAGTAACCAGAGCTGACTCTTCTTAGCTTCTGATATTTGATGAGATTAGGTTAGCATGAACCGTTCAGGTCAGGGATTGATGAACATATCCTCCATGAACGAAATTTGAGTCTAGTGGCACATTTAAGACCAACAAACTTTTATTCAAGGTATAAGCTTTCATGTGCAGGCACACTTCTTCAGATACAGTGAAACAGAATTTCCTCAACCATTACATATAGAGGGGGTAGTTGCCAGGAAGGGTAAATTAGAGTCAAGATGGAGACAGAAACAAAATTGGAAATTACCAGTCCATACATATAGGTAGAGGGTGAGCAATAAATGAACATACAACATAATAGAGATGTTTAACAGATTCAACGATCAAACAGAAACAATAAGCTTAATTTATATGGTAACCATTTGTTTGGGTTCAATTCTGGGGCAAAAACAATGAGGGAAATAAATATGTCAGAACTGGAGACTGATATATGCTTAATTTATGCTGTATGATAATGTGCTGCTCACCCTCTGCTTATAGGTATGAATTGGTAATTTCCAGTTTTGTTTCTGTCTCTGTCTGAACTCTAATTCACCCTTTCTGCCAATTACCTCCCTCTATATGTAATGGCTGAGGAAATTCTGTTTCATTGTATCTGAAGAAGTGTGCTTGCATTCAAAAGTTTATATACTGAATGAAACTTAGTTGGCCTTAAAGGTGCCACTGGACTCCAACTTTGTTCTACTACTTCAGAACATGGCTACCCACCTGAATATATCCTCCATGAATTTATCTCAGACCCATTAAAACTAATCTGTACATAACATCTAATTAGCCTGGTGATTCTATCCAAGTGAAACTTATGTTTTTCCACACAGTTATAAAACAGCAAATGTCGGTTTGCTTCTGAGTGTATATCTAAAAGGAAACGATAGCCAAAAATGGGTTCTCTGCCGAGTGTACTTACCTGATACACATCCAGTGGTTGTATTTTTAGGCGTAACTTTTTAAAAACCCCGATAGATGTACAGAAAAATTATGGGAATCTAATTTTTAAATCAATTTTTTCTTATGGGTATGAAAATGAAATCTGGAAGATATATGAACAATTTCTGGTGACATTTCTAAATATAAATATCGGTTCAGTAGAGGCAGGGGGAACAGAGAAAGGTTTCATTGTTTCAGTGAACTCTCTTTTAGGCTTATTTTTAGGCAAAAAAAAAAAAATGAAGGATAAGTGGGGGAAAAAAAAAGACATAGTTGATCATGATAACAGTATTCCTAGCAGGCATCTGACTAGAGGGAATGCCTTCAGCAAACACTAGAGTTACAGCAAACACTAGAGTATGCATTGTTTTTGATAGTTAGCCTTAATAAAAAGCATCATATCACTTTTATTTTTGGAATTTTTCCATGGACCAGCATTGCTACCTACAGTCTTTGTCTGCAATTACTGTGTAATCTTAGATTTCCCCCCCCCCCCCTTTTAGGGTAAGTTATTGCATTCTTGTCTCCCTTTATCATAATAACAACCCTGTGAGATAAACAAGGTTAAATCTCTTTTCCAATACAACATTCAGAGCTCATTTGATAGCAATTACATAAGCATCTATATCTTTATGTAGAAATTAGTCAGCCATGCTATTTCAACAGAAAAGAACCAAAATATGTATCTTGGTCACAGATACATATTGAAAACATGGTAGTCCATGTAGAACCAATGAACACCACACGGTACACTGGAAATAGGCGTAAATACTTGCTGCAAACAAATCAGTCCTCAAAATAGCCACAATTTCCAGAAAGCTAATTGAAATGATACATGCTTAAAACAACAATTGACACCCTTTCTAAACAATTTGAACTAAAAGTTTCTGGAAAAGTAATATAAGCAAATACTCCAAACCCAAAAATGTTTACAGGTAAACTGCCCCCCTCTACTATAAATGGAGGCTTCCAGGGTGAGGAAGGCATATTGATTCTTGTGTCTGAGAAATTTCACCTTCCTAATTCTTTGTGCATTTGAAAGATTCTGCTGTACTTTTAACAATCCTGCACATTTAGATGGAAAGCAAATCCCATTAATTTCAACAGGGCTTCCAGCTCAAATGTATTTAGGATCAGAGTAGCAGCAACTAAACTTTAACCACTGTCCTAGTTATGCCATATCCAATAGTAATGTTAACTGTCTATGTATGGGTTTATTATGGGTTTATTATTCAAAGAATAATTATATCACAAAAATATATCAGGAACAAGACTGCTTTTAATGGCTCTGAATTAACTCATCACTGTTATTTCAGGAATGAGCCTTTCTATCTTGTTGATCTGCAATCTGTATCAAAATATCACAGACTTATTGTTAACTATGCATTTCATGGCACTGTAACCCCACCTTTTACAAAAGAAAAATAATATATCTGAAACACATGCATGCTTGTGTCTGCTGAGGACAATACTTGACAAAGGGGACTCCAGTCCACACATGTTCATGCCACTAAAACTTTGTAGGCCTTTAAAGGTGCCACAAATTGCTTTATCATCATTTCTTATTTGCCAGGGTGTTTCAAGATTACTTTCAGCAGGTTATTAGTGTCTGGAAAAACCAGTTTTGTGTCTGGGCTAAACAGGAACAAACAAAAGCTTACAGCTGACCATGCATATTTGCTCCAGTGTCATTTTCATGCCAGTGGAGGCAAGCCCTGGGTACACTCCAAGCCAAGGGAGTGTTCTAGAAGTGGGCTAGAACCAGAGGGCAGCTCCCTTCCCCGCCAGAACTGAAGGTGGGGACGAGGGTTGAAAGAGGGGTAGCTGCTCATGATGTCGTAATCGGTTTTTTTCCTCTGGTGCGGACAGTGGTGTTGGTACATTAAAAGAAACCTACAGTGACAGCAAAGCAGTCCTTTCATTTCGGCCAACTAACGCGACCCAAAGAAAGAGGCAAACTTTTGAGGTCCCGGGCACTCTGGTTCAGGTTCGTGTGTATAAAGTGCCCTCAAATCGCCGTGGATTTAGGGGTTTTCAAGGCAAGCGGTTTAGCAGAGGGGGTTTGCCCTTGCCTTCCTCTGCAAAGCCTTCTTGGGGGCGTCTCTCGTCCAAGTAGCTTAGCTTAGCTTCTGAGATCTGAGGAGATCTTGCTAGAACACCCCGCATCCCTCTTCAGGCTTGCTGGTGAGCAAAAGAAACGGGTGGGGGGGGGGGGAGGAAAAGATATAGGTGGCCTTGATGGAGCAGATGCCTGTAATTTGCAGTACCCCTCGCAGGCATCTGACTACAGGCTCCGCTTCCCTCAAAGTATTGGGGCTCTCTTAAAAACGGCCTCTGGAAATCTTGTGGATTTCAGTCGCCCTTGCCAATCCTGAACAATCCCGGAATTTTAATGTTGGTATGGGACAGCGGATAAATATGTTTGGAAGTAAAATGCTCCCCTCCCCAACAAGGAACCTCTCCTCTTTTATAATTAAAAGTTATAAATCCAGCCTTCTTGATACAGTTGGTCACTACCCTGCCATTTTTAAAGCTTACATTCCCATACAGGGAAAAAATAAGCATTGGGTATCCTCTTTTAAATTGCCTCCAGAATATATGTTTCGTTTGAGAGCTAGAAAGGAAGACCAGACACATTTCAAGAGGGTTATTTATTATTATTATTCCCATGCTCTTAATTTTGAAAAAAAAAATCACAAAAACATAACTTATAAAACAATATATATACTGCATCCTCCACAACAGCATTATTGAAACATCCAGCGTAACGGTTACCACAGGTGGGAGTACACTGGGAAAGAAGTACCTTGTGCATTTTATATTATGTTTCTTTGTCATCTACAGGTAATAAGTATCGACAGAAAGAAGCAACAAATATGCCTGCGAGTAAAACTTCATATGCGTTTTGTATGCGTATTAGTATTTAAAGATCATATTTATCATTTCCATTTTTAATTTTTTTTGCCATCAAAAACAACTCATTTAAGTATTATCTACATTTACATCATAACACCTTTAAGATTTCTTGTTTGGGTTCCTTGGGTTTATTTATTTATTTTTGTTCAGAACTGGGAAAAAAAAAAAAACCAAGTCACTTTTTCAAATATTTCCCCATCAGTGAGGTCACTTTACTCCTCGATTTTAGGATAGTCTCTCTCTCTCTCTCTTTTTGCCCTAGATTATCTAGGGGAATTATTTTTAAATATTTTAAAACAGCCACGCACCTTTAAATAAAGATGAACGATAATTTGATTATCAGGGTAAAATTTTGGAAAGGGGCGTGTGTTTTGGCTAAGCTCCTTTTCTTTAAAAGGGGGGGGGGGATTAGTGGGCTACTGCAGTCTTGGGAGGGACCAAAAATATGAGAGGTAGGAACCTTTTGCAGTTGCTTTGTGCTCGGAATGCTTGGATCCTCTTTGCTTTCAGCGAAAGGAACAGTCCCATTAAGAGTCATGCACTTGAAAACAACATTGGATGCGACGGCCAAGCGCAGGGAAAAGGCAACTCTATAAATAGAACCCGAGCTGAAGTGGTTGACCCTTCGCGCGATGACTTTCCTTGCAGAGTTTTTCATTAGTAATATCCGACGCCTTCTTTCTCTCCCCCCCCCAGCAGGGGCCTGGCCTCCCCCCCCCCGCCCTCTACCACCACGAGCCCCACCCACCCCCTCTCTTCTCCCCCCCCAGCCACCCTCCTCGCCTCCCCCCCCACCGCTCCCTCCCAACCGTTACCGTATTTCCTCGTATAAAGTGGACGCTTATAGAAGAAAGTCCTGTGCAAGTTCAAGTAAACACACATACAAAACCCGCATCATCCAGAGGAGAAGAAAAGAAACGAAAAGAAATTGCAACTCATCCATGGTTCGTTAGGTTCGCCCGTCGGCGGGGCGGCGTCTGGCTCCCCCCGCCGCCGCCGCGGGCTGCTGGTCCGTGGGGCGCTGCGGCCGGGTGGTGCCCGTGGGTCCGCCGCGCTCCTGCTGCTGCTGCTGGGGCCGGCCCCGGGGTGGCGGCGGGGCGGCGGCGGCGGCGGCGGGTCAACTGTTGTACTGGCAGGCGTTGAGGGTGGCGCCGGCGGGGCTCGGGAGGCTGCCGTAGGCGAAGTTCGAGTGCTGCTTGGACTTGAGGCGCAGGCTGGCCAGGCTGGAGTTGCAGGTGTCCCGGTAGACGCTGTAGGGGGAGGCGGGCGGCCCGTAGGGGCAGGCGGGCGACGACATGGCCGAGTTGAGCGAGGAGCCGCCCAGCGGGCTGTTGAGGCCGGAGCTGGGCACCGCCGAGGGCCCCATGGACGAGGGCATGCTCATGGAGGGCAGGCTGCTGGGCGCCGCCGAGAACATGGACTGCGCGGCCGCCGACGAGAGCGGGCTCATGGAGTTGAAGAAGGTGAAGCTCTTGGACGACAGCGGCGCCGGCGCCAGGCTCTTAGCGTGCCAGTAGTTGGACGGGTAGCCGGCGGCGTACATGTCCTCGTAGGGCTGCATCAGGCCGCTGAACTGCGGCACGTAGCCGTTCTTGCACAGATCCATCTGCTGGTTGCGCTCCCGCTTCCGCCACTTGGCCCGGCGGTTCTTGAACCACACCTGCAGCCGGGCACAGGGACAGGGAGGGGAAGAGAGAGAGAGAAGCACGCCCGAGGACTGAGACGGAGGAAGCCTCGGCCGGCACCCCCACCCCCCGCCCCGCAGGCAGCAGAACCGCCTCCGCCACCTCCCGGCCCCAGCCGCGCTCCGGCTGCCTCGCCTGCTCTCTGGGCGCCGCCCGGACCCCCTTCTCCTCCACTCGCCCGGGTCGCGCCTCTGCTGCTGGCCGCCCGGGGCCTCCTGCTCCCCAGAAATGTTGTAGCCCCACGGGTTCGGTCGGCTCCAGGAGAATGCTCCAGAAGAACCTTCCCACGGCTCTGAAAATAGGCTCTGGGACTCACTGGGCCCTCCTGAGTTGCCGCTAGTGACCGCCTTCCAGGGCGATGGAGGCGCATCCCAGACGGCGCGGTTGCCCTCCCTCCACCCCTGAAGCCTCACATCCAGTGGAGGGGGCAGATCTGCGAAGATGTCGCGCTCATTTTGTTCAAAAGATGCTCTGTTGTGCTGCCTACAAGCCACCCTCTACTGCCCCACTTGCTCAAGCGTCTGGTAAAATCAGCCGCTGTGGACCAGGACTAGGAACAAACCAGGCTCTCGAGGGGAGGCCTCATCCTGGTCCGCTCCGAGCTGTAGACGAGCACGTTTGCTCTCCAGCCTTCCCCAAAGGCAAGGACTCCCTCCTGCAAAGCAGGGAAGACTTCGCGGTTCTGCCACAATGCAGGGAACTTCACTATGGATAAGAGAATCTGATAGACCAGAGGAGCCATTCCACCTTGGTGGCGGAAAGTGCCCTCGAGTTACAGCTGCCTCAGGGCGACCTGGTTTAGGGCTTTCCAGGCAAGAGACAGTCAGGGGTGGTTTGCCAGTGCCTGCCTCCGCGTCACGCCCCTGGTATTCCCTGGAGGTCCAGTTTACAAGAGCGCGCTACCCTGGTCAGGGCACCCACACATCTTAGTTCCGCCCAAGGGAGAAGTTGCCACCCAAAGAAAGTCAATGTGATAAAAGCTGTTGTGGGTTTCCCTAGGGAACAGACAGGGGAAAAAACAGAAGCTGGTTGCCAGCTGATTACAGATTTAGTTAGTTAATGGGTTTTTAATCGAGTAGGTTACATTCAAATCAGTGCATCCATTTCTAGAACCTCTGCTTTGGGTGTACTGAAGAGAAGCCATTGTCTTTCTTCGAGGTCTTTAGACGAATCCTACCTCAACTCAGTGAACTCAATGGACTGAGCTGGTTGTGGACTTTCATTAATGAAGGGTTCCAGAATATAGACTACCCCTTCAAGGACTAAAATACCAAAAAAGAAAGTCAAAATGGCTCCAAGAATAAGCAGATGCAGCCATAATTGTATAAAATCAAATATTAAGACTAACAGTGATACAGACTTCAACTGAGCATTGTTGATTCCCATTGCCTTTGATTTTTACTGCTGAGGGACCAGTTATAGCAGTGTTGCACTAAGATGAAGACTTTCTGGTGACTTTGGAGGCAGATCGGAACGAAAATGCTGAGGATATGCCCCCCCCCCGGACCCATTCCCCTTTCCTTGTATAAGAAACAGGATTCCCTTACAGCTTTAAGCTTTTGTCAGATAGACAGACAGACAGATAGATAGACAGACAGACAGATCTGTAATAATTGTGTCATAACTTCCCCTCTTAATGATTGGTGCTAAGCCTAAAGGTGCATCACCAAAGCAAGAGCACAAACTCTACTTGATGTACCAAACTAGACCCACAAAGGCACCCCCTCCCCAAAGTCTCCCTTTCCCCCTGGTCCTCTAGTGCCTTTTTCTTGCCCTGAAGACAACTGCCGTCACGGTAGATGTTATCCAGTTCCAAGCATGATGGCTCTCCAGCTACAAACACATACAGACAGGATCAAGTTCTTTTTGTACTTCTCCATACCTCCATTTGGAAGTGTCTAATATTTGCCCTCCTGGGTCTTGATCAGACTCTTTTTACAGATTGCTAAATCGGCCTGGCATGCCTCCACCTGCAGAAGGTCTCTGGTCTGAATCTGCGCTATGCCCTTTTACGTGAAAGTCAGCCTTCTTGTGCGGGACCTGGTGTGAAGTTGTGGCTGGCATGCTTTCTCCAACAGGGATGCTTGGTAATGGAAGTCTCTCCTTGCAAATCGTAGAAAGGAGGCATGGATACTTAAGGTGCATGCACACACACGCGAGCAACCTACATCTCCTGCCTTTTGAATCCATCCAGTCTCTGCCTTCTTACTTAATTAGCAGCAATTACTGCTTTGTTGCTGGATGGAGGAGGGGAAGGCAGCTCCGAGGATTTAATGTTAACAAATAAGAAGGGGAAGATAGAAACCTTGATCCCCCCCCCCCCCCCGGGAAAGTGCATCTTTAGGAAAATGCTTTTCAGTTCCTTTTCATTAAAATCCAGGGCTCAGAAAGCATGAACAACCAACCCACCCCCACCCACCCCGCAATTCATAACTTGGACACAAACTGATTGATTTTCTAGTCTGTATAATCCATCAGGGTGATCCACGTGGTTGGTCCTTCAGGTTAAAAATGTTCTCCCATCTAATGGAAAAAAACAAAAACAGCCTCCACCATCGCCCTGTTTATATGGTCGCCCCTAGGTCGGCGCTGGCTAAACCACATTCAGGAGACACTCAGGCCATCCAATCGAATTCCGGAGAGCGATTTCCTTACAGCCACTCATTCTCCTGGCAACAGAGTCTCTCCCTGCTCTGTCCCAAAGGGAAGAAATTGTAAGTGAAGTTCGTGTTCACGTTACCTGTGCTTTTCAGGAGACTTTAAGAGCAGCAACCAATTACTAAGCAGGGGGAGCGCAGGGCGAATTTCGGGGGGGGGGGGGGGAGAATACCGGCAGGGGAAGAATTCCAGCAAAAAAAGTAAAAGAGAAAACGAAGAAAGGCAACTTGCTCAAAACCTGTAATCAGTTCTCAGAAGCTGCTTCCAGACAGGAATTTCCTGAAAATGAGGGTAACAGCTTTTAATGATGGCTTCTAGACATTTTAAAGAAAAGCCCTCCTAGCAAATTATGACAGGATTGGCAAAACTTTAACGGAGTATCACAAGGGAAGAATGGAAGGCTGAGGGGAAATCCTGGGAGACTTGGGGAATTCTTCCACCAGGGCCCCAATTTAAGCCCCGTTGTTATTTTTGTTAGGTCCTCAAAACATTTTCACGGACCTCTGCTAATCCCACAGGGGAGGGGAAATGGAAATAAAATCAGTTTTCTTCCATTCGGATTCCGGACTTCCTTCTAAATATTAGTAGCAAAACAAAAGCATCCAGTGGCACTTAGAAGACTAACAAAATGTATTTCCATTTAAAGGTTCGTTCGTCAGGAAGCACTTCCTCAGATGCTCAAGAAAGTTTATGCTGGAGTAAAGTTTGTTAGTCTTTTAAATGCCACTGGATTTACGTACGTTGTATTGTGCTGGAGCAGACTAACACGGCCACTCCCTGTAGAATTCAATAGTATTAGGTTCGAGATCTTAGTCTAGGAGCTTGTTCTGTTTTGTTTCCCTTCGAATTTCAGAAGATCGCCTGAACGAGTTCAGATTTTTTTTTTTAAAGAATTGTGTCATTGATTACAATGAGACAGTGTTTAGAGCTGCATTTCTGTGCAGGGGAGCTTGGGAGTAAATCCCATGGAATAAACGTGGGATCCTGCTGTAAATCTCCCTCTTTGACATCAGTTGGGTTTACTATGCTTAACTAGGTTGGCTTGTGACCAAGCTAAACTATTAAAAAATGAAGCATGCAGCTGGATAGATCCCCGTTTCATCCGAAGAAAGCCTGACACATTTCAGCGAGTTACTCCCCAATAAATATGCACGGCACTGTAGCTGTAATGCTCTTTTCACAATAATGTCCCTAATTCTTTTCTGTGATGCTGCCTTTGGCGACAGCCACGAAACACGCCTTCCCCTTGAAAAAACTCTTCGAGTCGCTAATGTTTCCCCGCCTACAGCGGCCCCATTCCCAAGCATGTTAAGGCTACGATCCTCAACCGCCCACGGTATCTTTGCGGGTGGTCGTTTTTTAGAGACCTTTAAGAGATTTTAGGAGGCCCTAAACCAGAACCATTCGATTCAATGGGCGTTTTTTTGACATTGACTTCAATGGGCTAAAATGCATAATAATAATCTGCTCAACTGTGGGATTAAACGCGCGCACACCACCGGCGCTGAAACGGAGTCAATTCTTCCTCCCAAAAGCCCAATGCAAGGAAAGGCCCCAGAAGGAGAACTCGAGGGGGTGGACCCTCAGAGGAGAATAATAAACTTAGAAGAAACAAGCAAGCAATACGCTAACCCCCCCCCCCCAGACGACAGATTATTATTATTATTATTCCATTCCAACCGCGCAAACATCTCAACAAATAGACGCAACGTGTGCAATTGAAGGCCAGGGATTCCGAACACGGAAACTGTGCTTGTTGGTCTGGAGCCGACTGCAACCTTGCCCGAGCCCTCCTCGGCCTGTTGACCGATCATTAGCCTTTGAGTTGGAACCAAATTTACCTTCAAATGAGTGTCCTTCTGGTGGAAAGGGATGGGGAGATACGGCCCCATGTATTTAAACCAAAACCCGTGAACTGATTCTGAACACCGACGGTGCAAACCAGTTGTCTGAATTTCAACCCTGCCGCTAATCGGGGGCCCATCGGTCACAAGCAGATCTGACTCAGACCGCTGGCACTAAAGCCATCTGCAGATTACTAGAATAGAAGGCGCGAAATAAAATCGATCTACAACTGCGCGGTTCTTTCAAGGGTACTTTCTACATTACACACAGACACACACAAAGACAGCATTCTGTGGGGTGGGGAGCACATCAAGCGGAAGCGGCACTTTCCGAGGACCTACTTCCATGCAATAGGCGCCATCCACCGAAGAGTTGTGCTATCCAAGAAAGTTAAGTAGGTGCTTAACTTGTTCGACCTAATTTGGAAGGGGCTGGATCGCGCCCATGCATGGGCGTCCTAGAAGCTGCTGCGATTACTTCCTTGTGCAACTACAGCGTTTTCCTGAATTCGGCACCGCGACATTTTTTGCAAAAACCTAAATGCAAATCACGCCGGTAACTACTGTGTAACCTACAATAGCTACCTTCAGTCCATCGCTACCATTGAGGGCATGCTCAGTTTACGAAATCTGTGCTGTGAATCTGGGGCTTGATCCTTCCATATGCCCAAAGTCGCAGGAGAAGCGAGGAAATGGGACACTACATTCAATTCTCCTCTGGCTCTTTCACCCGCAGGGGTGGCCCGATTTGATTTCCATCCAGTCACAGAAACCTTCTGCACCAACCCCCGAAAACTAAGAATGGAAAAGAGCTTCTCACTTTCCCAGAACCGAGTAGGAACCTCAGGCGTTCCAGATCTGTTGGTAAAATTAAACTTTTATTTTTTTTAAAAGACCCTCCTTCCCCTTGGCCCCGTGAAAAAGAGCGCATTCATAAAGGGTGTTTACCCGGATGCTTGCGGTCCCTTTCTCCCCCAACAATCGCCCAAAGAGAAAATAGATTTCCTGCTTGGTATTAAATGGCTGCATTTAATTAATCCAGGAGAGAACAGTAAATCCTGAAGGATGGCTCTCTTAGCCAAGTCCAGAGAAAGGGACACTGGCTGGCGACCCAACTGGACTCCCCGCCCCCGTACAGATATTAGGTTATGTTTAAATGTAATTGGGGGAGGGGAGGTGGGAATTAAGCCCCACTCTTTTTAGCGGATCGCTCCCCCAAGTTCTCTCCCCAAATTTCTTAGGGGCAACTTCTGTAGGATACTAGCATTTGACAACTGCCTTTGCCAGGAGGGGGACCAAGCGCCCCACTTCGAGTAGCTGCTCAGTACGTTCACGCCCAACGCCTTTCTGCAGAATTTGCTACCTTTCCCGAGATGGTACTGCATGGCTGAGTCTCCCAGGGACTCGAGTTAACACACAGAACACCGCGATCCCTAGTGACGTTTGCTGAGAAATACTCCTTCCGATGGGGTAGATTTTCAAATTCCATACCCGCTCTCCCTCCATTCGCCACTCTTTCCCATGCAGTTTAGTTATCTTTACTCGGGGGTAAATCCCACTGATTCCTTCATCCCCAAGGAAATCTACACGGAAGGGCAGATACGGGCTGCAGGCTTCTTCAGCGGTTTCAGGCAAATTTACTTCCGAGTAGACTTGCATGGACTCGCGGTTATTTATTTACTTATAACCCGCTGTGGGCCCCCATCGATTTTATTGGACCGTGGGCGGGGCAACTCTTTCCTGAATTGCCTGAAGGGCTGAAACCCGGGGGCCAAACAGAGAAATCGCAGAGGATTGACTGTACGCCACCCTCCTCCCCGGACACGGCCCAGCAGTTGCCCTCTTGGACTGCCTGCCGCACGGAGACCTTGTGCAGCTCGCACAGGCCACAGTGACGTTGCATGATGGCCTCCTGATGTCATACAGCACATACTGAGGACCCTTTGCTCTCCGCAGATCTTCTCTGGCGGATTTTAAAGCCAGCAAAAGACTGTTCCCTGCGACAAGAGCTGTTTAAGCCAGACACCCTACGCGTGTTCCCTTCCCCGGATTTCCTTTCTTTTACTTCCTTTCTTCCCAACAAACAGACACTTTTCAAATGTATTTCTCCCTCCCCATTTCCTCCCTGTCTCCTGTTTTGTTAGGTTTTTAAGAAGTGGGGGGGGGGGAGGGGAAAGCCCAACCGTTTACTGTAGCAATCCTAAACGCACTTACTGGGAACAGGGCTGAGATCTTCTGCACGCGGCCTTGGGAGTCAGCTCCATTAAACACAATGGGACTTACTTCCGAGCGAACGTGTATTCCGCGCAGCGTCTGGCCAAAAGCAGCGTCTGGCCCAGCCCGAGGGCGTTTGCAACTGACCAGACTTTACTGGCGGCTTTGTCGTGGCGGCCCCACAACCCGGGGGGAAGTGGCTGGATTAACAGGGGACTCCTTGGAGACGCGAGCGGCGGAGAGAGGCTCACCCTGACTCTGGGCTCCGTGAGGTTGGTCCACACCGCGATCTCCTCCCTCATGCTCATGTCCGGGTAGCGGTTCCTCTGGAAAGTGGCCTCCAGCTCCTGCAGCTGTTGGCTGGTAAAATGAGTCCTTTGCCGCCTCTGCTTTTTCTTCTTCGCCGGGTCGTCCGCGTTCCCATCGTCGCTTTTCTGCACGCCGCTTCGCTCCTTTTCTGGAAAACAAAGAGTCACGGATGCCGAGACAAAACAGTCACATCCCCCACCCCAGAAACGACCCCAAACTGGAGAAAAGTCGAAACGCTTCTCCCCTCCCGCCCCCAGAATAAAAACCAGCGCAACCGAACCCGGCCCAGCCGCAGGCCGCTCAATTGCTAACTTGCTCTGCGTTTTACGCCGTTAGAGGCGCTTAGAGCTCTTGAATTGCCACCAGAGAATCGTTCAAAAACACAGCCCCGGTCTGTGGATTTTCCATTACAGAAACAAGATCCAGCCAGCCCCAGAGCTAGCTGCTCTGTGCAGAGGTTCCCAAACTGCAAAAGTGGAAATTGCTATTTTTAGGTCTTTTTTTTTTTTTACAAGTCAGCTCGTTACTGTACTTTGTTTAAAATGACTCTGAACACAAGGAGAAATTCATTGCTGGACTTTGTTGCTGACTTTGGGCAGACGAAGAAGGCAAAACAACAGATAATAGGAGGTGGAATGGGGGGGGGGGAGAGTTAGCTTTTCATTAAACTGGAATAAAGAAGAAACATGATTTTATGCTTTAAAATCACAGCTTATTGGGCTATTAGTCATTTTTATAGGCTGAAACGTAGGGTGTTCTTTTTAAAAAGTTTTTTTTTTTAAATCTAAACATCCAACTCTGCAACAAGTATCCAGATAGGATTCCATCAGCTTTCAAAGTGCAAGCCCTGTGTATTTTTATATATGCCACAGACAAACGTCTACTCCTGGGCTTACGCCCAATTTGCACTTGCTTGTATAGACATGCTCATTTTATGCGAAGATTGCGGCTTTAGTCCGAAACCCTCTGAAGTCAACAAAGGGAAAGTGCAGGGTAAGATGCCCACAGTTTTACGAAACACCAAAACCTCCTCGATTTCAGAAGGAGAGAAAGAGAAGCCATTCTATACATACATGCTGGGAGTAAGCCTGACGGAACAGATCCGAGTGGGAGAGAGTGTCTCTCTGCTTTCTGTGTCCCTTAAATCAGTGGGCCTGGCCTCCCAAAAAGCAGGCCTGGGATCCGGCCAGGTCCTATTTGACCGTGACCAAGCTAAACCCCAATCGAAGTGCCAGGCGGTGGGTTGCTCCCAGGAGTTTTAGTTCATTATATAAAGTGCATTTAGTTCATTGTAAAAAGTGCATATATAAAGTATACAGGAATGCGAGATTAGATGAACAACAGCAACAACACTAATCTTTTGGCTCAAATTAGAAAACAAAGGCGGGGGTGTCGACGGCGATTTCCAGAACCACAAGCCTGTTGGAAAAGACAGGCTTACACTTTGGCGAATTTAATATCAGTGAAGTTGCCCAGGTGGCAAACATAAAAATACAAAAAAGGAGGTATTTCGACCAGATCTTTCTTTATCCCTCCGTTCAGTTTGTTCTTTTACGCAAAACTCAGCGGGACTGGCTCTTAAATCCATGTGTATAGAATTCTGCTCGCAATGTATTGCTTTGATGTCAGACCTGTTACATCCAAACGCTTCGGCTTATCTGGTTTATGCAAGTACATATTAAGCAGGGGAAGTCCCGTTGAACTCATTGTAGAGGTCCATTAAGCTGCAAGAGTTCCATTCATTACTGCAGAACCACCCCTGTTTCATAGGATCAGGTCTTGCATTCCGGTTCTTAAATTGCCACTACTGTAAAACGCTTTTGAAATAAAGCTGGGAAAGGCATTAACCTGTATTTAGATGCTTACAACAATACTCTAAAGTGTGAATCCAGATTCGAATAGCTATGTTAGAATTCTATATACTAGCACAGGGCTGCAGCAGTCTGGCGATTCACAAACGCCTTCTTTTGCATAGCCCTAGCAAAATGAATTGTGTTGCTGGGGTAAAGATTGTGAAGTAAAAGGGGGCGGGAAACCGTTTAAGAATGCTAGATCTTTTTAAAAATCCCAACCTGTCATTTGCTGAAGAATTTCTTTGATGGAATTTATTTATCATTCTTATTTTCTGTAGGTCTTTGCCATGCAGGAATTGCAGTAGGGCCGGGGAGGAAATATGAAAATTGAATGCAGGGCACAAGCGAGCTAACGGGTCTTTTACGCACCACTAATTCCCAGCATGTGTTTTGTTTCCATATTGAAAGCAAACGGGGTTTCCAAGCGCTTCGCTTGGGCTGGATCGTCGCTCGAGCTATGGGAAAACTCGGACGGAGAGAAGGCCAAACAGGCAGGCCGTATTCTTTGAGGCTGCATGCAAACGAGGTCGGATTAATTGGGGACTGTATCCGACACATCGCCTTTGCAGCCGACTACACAGAAGTAAGCCTGAGTGCAATTGGACTTTCTCCTAAGTAAGGGGATTTACTCGAGCCGAAGCTTTACTCTCCCAGAAATGTCCTCGGGAAAGTCATTTCAAGTATCAGGTTGCGCTTTCCGCGCGGACAAAATCACGCTCTCTTTTCGAACTCGGAGACTCCTCTGTTTTTCACGCGGTTTAAAGGCTTTAAAGGCTGCAGGGGTGGGGGGATCATCGTTTTAAGTATCTCTCGTATCTCCAAGCCATTGTTTGTGGCGCTGGTCTGAGCGCTTAGAAAGCCAGCGAGGCGAGTTTAAACGGTTCATTGGAAACCCCAAAGTGGGAAGTCGGGAACCGGCCTTATTGCAGTTCCGACGGCCAGGATTTCCAGTAAGCGGTTTGCAAAGCAAACAAGGCCGGGAAAGCGAACCTCGTTAAAGTTTGTCCGCGCCCCCCCCCCCCACCTCCAACCTCCCCCGGCTCTTCGGCAGTTGGAGCTCCCCCGGCCGCGGTTTCAAGAGGGAGGGAGGGGACGTTTTCGTGGATGGAAAAGATCTCAAAATGGGGAGGACGCAGATCTGAGTGGCGGAGGAGGCATTTCTGAACCGCTTGTAGAAGGAGCTGCGACTGCAGGGGGGTGGGGGTGGGAGAGGGAGCGGAGGGAGGCTTCCGTGGCCGGGAAAACGGAGAGCTGGGGGAAGAAAACCCCAGAGAAGAGGGTGGGGGTGGAAGTCAAATATGTACTTAATCTCGAAGCACCCCTCATCCATCAAGGTGACTGCGGTCCTGGCTTTTGATTTATCCCCCCCCCCCCCCACTTGCCTGTCCCATTCAAAAGCTCACCGGCCCGAGCCGCCCTCCGATAGAGTTTCAATCCCTAACACGCGTCTGGCTTAATTGGCCTTCGCACATTTTTCCACTGGCCAGAAGAGAAAGGGACTTTGTGCCTTGGCGCGGGTGACGCGGGCCCTGCTCGTCCAGCCTCCCCGGGATTTACTAGCCGCAGTTTCGTAGGGCAGCATTCAGGAGGAGCAATTGCTCCCCCCACCAACAGACACCCCGGGTTAGCCGAGGCCCGCTTGCTTTCCCCGGGTATTTGAAAATACATGGTGTCTCCCCCACCCCCTTCTTTCTGTTCGAGGTTTCCCCCACTGTCCAGCTAAAGCATTCCGGAAAAAAACACCCAGAATCAGCGACCGAACGTATCCCTAAGATATTAAATTTCAGAGCTGTTGACCGAACAGTAAATTCCAAAATCGTTGAGTATTTTTACTTGTGTGTGAGAGGGTGTTACTTCTACAAACGATGCTGCTTTTGATCAGCATTAAAAAACCACCAAAATTTTGCAGCATCTCTTCCAGCCCGATCCTGGGTGCGCTTAATTTAATCAGAAGTAAGGTTACTTTCTCCCAAGTGTATAAGATCACAGCCTTGCACCCTTATCCCTGATGTGTTTACTCTAAAGTAACCCCCGACCGCAATTGGGCTTTTACTTTCAAGCAAGTGGCCATTACCTTTTTTTTTTAAAAAAAATCTCTTACTAATTCTAATATCCGCAGTAAATAGGCGCTGTTCTGAGAATTATGAAAAGTAGCAGCCTGCCCTCTTGGTTGACTTTTCACATACTTTTCATAAGATAAAACTACAACTGTCTATGGAACTTAACACCAACAGTGAGAATCATTCCAGAGACGATAAAGATGTTGGGATCCCATTGAAATCAAGAGGAGATATAATGTGATCCCAAACTACATGTACTTCGAACTCACAGTCCAGTCTTTTTGCATGTTTACGCAGAAATAGCTATATTTTAATTCCCTGGAATTGACTGTCTAGTTTGCCTCTGGCTTGTTTCTGTGAGTCTCGCTCCCAAGAAAGCGTAGAACAAAGTCTGAGTCCAGCCCAGCGGCATCTTTGAGGCCAACAACGTTTTATTCACGGTATGAGCTTCTCAACCTTTGTCCTTCTGCTTCAGACCAAGAGGGCTACCCGCTTGGATCTCCCAAGAAAGCGTGTTTGGGACAGTGGCCATCACATCCGATTGTGCTCTTCCGACGGAAGCCCCAAGCATTCCTACTCCGAAGGAAGCAAGAGCCACTAAGTGGAGAAGAACTGATTTTCCAATCTACATACAATCTTATGATCTGGTTGTGGATCACAGTGACGTCTTTGAGATCTCGCAGGATCTCAGCCGCTGAGCTACCGGATCAGTATTTCAGCTGTTTTACTGTGTTCTGTGAGGCCATGTTGTATTAAACTAGAAGGGTTTAAAACAACAACAACAGCCGGGGGAACTTTTTACTGTATGGAGATCCCTCCAGTGCAGAGGCTGGAGCAATTCAGGTCCCCCCTTAAATAAACTACAAAGAAGTAGCTTTGACAGTACAACCCATGCCTGTTTGCTCATTGACTTCCTTTCGAATAAACATGCTAAAGATCTGTACCCTTCCTTCCCCCAACCATCCTCTTCTAAAAAAGGTCTAAAACGCAGACTTCTATTAAAAACCAAGGTCTGGATAACCTGCAGACGATGGAATAACACCTCCGCGGGTTTCTTTCCCCCTGTCTGGAATTCACACTCCCCCC
Source organism: Heteronotia binoei (assembly GCF_032191835.1). NCBI lineage: Eukaryota > Metazoa > Chordata > Lepidosauria > Squamata > Gekkonidae > Heteronotia > Heteronotia binoei. Next base: position 134,350,301 of record NC_083227.1, on the reverse strand, counting down.
CCCCTCTTTGATGAATGTTTCCTCTCGTCTTTGACAGAAAAATCTTTTTTTTGCACTATCCAAACTGGAAAACAAACTCAGGCAGAGCTGACATGATTTCAGAAGCATTCGGGTAAAACCGCAGCCCGACTGGAAGCATTTAGAGACATTCATAGCTACAAAGAGAGACAATATTTTTTAAAATGAGAAACCCAGCTTTTGGGGCAGGAATCGGCACCAGTGAACGGTCAGACGCAGGGCAGAAAGCGAGGCCCTGGGATCTCTCCCTGCCCCCTTTCCTTGCTTTCGTCCCCCCCCGCCCCCCCGGGGCTTCTTTCCCTCACTTCTCTGCCGCATGGAAGGCAGGGCTTGCCGGCCTCAAACATCCACAGCGAGACCAGCGGCTCTAGGAAACGTGAAGTTCTTACCTGGGACTTCGGTATCGGACGACTCGCTGGCTGAATTCTCAATCGGCTCTCTAGCTTCGGAAGATCGTTGCAAATGGAAGCTGGAAGCCATGTCGTGGGAAGCCTGGGGAGGTCTTAAGCTGTCCGGGAGCCTTTCCAAATTCATCCCACCTTTAAAAGAATCCATAGCAAGGAGAAGGCTCAGTGGGCGCCCGCGGCGGAGGCAGGAGCCTGAACAGCCTCGGGGGGGGGGGGCGGGGGGAGGCTTGAAGACTTCTTATTCCACAGCGGCCGGAAGGGAGCGGGTGCTTGGGACAAGAAGACTGTGAAATCCACTCGGCTGGCTACTCTAGGCCGGGCGCTTCGCTGTGCTCCTCTAGTGGCCGAAAAGGAAAGTCCCCCCCCCGCCCCTTCACAGCCCCGGCGAGTCGCGCGAGGTGGCGAGCTTGGAGCGGCAGCGATCGGAGTGACCTGCCCTCGCCCGAGCGCCTGCAAGTGGCAGCGGAGCTCCTCCCCTCTCCGCACCTCCCCGGCTAGGAGATCGCGGCCGTCTCGGGTTCTGCCAGCCTCCCGGGGCTGCCTGCCGAGTCCCCGGCCCGGCCAGCCGTTTCCGAAGCTCCCCGGCTGGCGTGACACATCTCTCGGAGCCCCGCAGGAGCCGCCGCTCTCTCTCCCCAGTGGCTTTGCCCGGCTCGCCCCGCTCCCTTCGCTTTAAAGAATGCAGCCTGCTGGAAGGTGGCCGGGCTCCCCGGAGAAGCGCTCAGCCAATCAGGTGCCTCTCCTCGCCCCATCACTGCCTGCCTACCTCCCTTCCAGCTCGAGGGGGTCGCCCAGGTCTAGGCAGCGCAAAGGGGACCTTCAGCTGTTGACATCACCGCCTTGGGCTGCAGCGCCCCTCGGCATTCTCCAAGCCCGCGGGAGGAGGGGGGCTGATCCCCAGAAATCTTTCTCACGCGGGCCACATTCTTAAACCCTCCGCCCTGGACAACCCCCCCCCCCGCCCCAGTCATTTGCATGGCATAATATCACACCTCTTATTTGGCGAGCCAGAGCGCATGCTCGGAGTTGCTTCGAGTGGACTCCTGACGGCTGCACATGGGCCCCTGGCGCCTGGGGGGACTTGGGTCTGAGGCGCACAGGGGCGGCCTGCTAGACCTCGGGATAACCGCCTCGCACTTCGACCGGGTTCCGCCACTTGTCTCACAGGCGCGTTTGAATGGCCTGGTCTGAATAGCCGACCGGTCTGAATGCTTACTCGGAAGTAATCCCCATTTGGTCCAATGAAATTGACTCCCAATGAAAGATGGCAAGGACGGCAGGTGAAGCGAGTTAGACTGGCTGGAAGGAGGGTGAGGGTCGTTTTGCCCAATTGATTTACGCTGCTTGGGATAATAGCCCGTATGGGGTGGGGGGGTCAGATCAGGAGAAATCAAGGGTGCTGAAAGCAGTATATCGCGGGGATATATATATATATATATATAAACTTTTTTCATGTCTTACATTATTTTTTTTCTCTATACAAATAAAGTATAGTTCAAATCAAGTGTAAAAGCCCATCCAGAAATCTAGCAACAGTGACTTTACGGGAAGTGGAAGAAACAATGAATTAAACTTAACTCTTGCAATTATGATTCCCCCCCCCCACCCCTTTCTCCTTTTGTGGAGCTGGGAAACCAAGTCCAGCACTAAACAAAACACACTCCCCTCAAGATCCGCTCTCCTGCCCTGGTTTTATGGCAGCGTGGAAACACTGAGTATCGGAAAGTTTTCGCTTGGTTGAACTTTCTAGTAATATATATCTCAGGGAAGGCACCGGTGGCTCCACGGCCTTTAATTTAAGGGTGGGGTGGGGGGGAGAAAGAGAGAGATCAGGGGAGTAGGGATTTGCTTTTACTGGAAAAGACCCCTTTGGCTTGGCTGTTTCTGAAACCTTCGGGCGGGTGTCTGGAGGACCATCCTCCCCATTGCCCCTCCCCCGCCCCAAGTTCTTCAGAGCGTCTAGTGCAAAAGGGGTGAAGAATTTACGTGTGAATGCTGTTGAATCTGATGAGAAAGCCCAGTTGGAATCCAGTTTTTAAAAAACCTCCAATCTGTATTTGGGAGGCCCACATGAACCTTTGCATTTCTTGCTGGTGTAATCCCAGATGCCAAACAGCGGCCGCAGCCTCCCTGGGCTCTCCTCCGCGTTGCACTCCCAGCAGGTAACCCCCGGTTCCCTTGAAGGACTGTCCCGGAGCCTGCGGGCTCAGGGAGTCTGCGGTGCACACGTGACCCTTTCGGGAAACGCCCTCTAGAGGCACGCCGCGACCGGCGCTCTCGGGGGCGCCTTGCAGCCACACCGGCATGGATGCGGCCTTTGCGCCGCAGCCCGTCCTGGGGACTCCGGGTCTCGCTCTGCAGATCAACTGGGTGGCGCATCGGAAGGGACACCGCCGTAAGGCGCTCATCCCGGAGCAGCCTTCCCGAAGGACCCTAGCCTCGCCACCCGCTGGGTTTCCTCCAATCTGGTCTCGGCCACCTTTGGACAAACCCTCTCCGTTTGGCTTCTCTCTGCGGAGGGGTGGGGGCGGAGGCTATTCCGGCGACTCCTTAAGGCTTGTTTATAGATCTGCCGCTCACCCGGCCCCTCCTCCCCATTCCTCCAGACATCTCCTGCAGCCGGGCAGGCCTTTCCAAGCCGCCTCAGAGAGAGAAGGAGGCAGCCCCCCCCCGCCCCCCGCCCCGGTACTCCTTCAAGTCATTCCGCCACTTTCAGATCCACTCCAAACCAGAGTTCTCCAGGTGAAATGTTTCTCCCCAGGGCCTGTTTGGCCGATGCCCTGTGGTTTGCTCGCCATCTCACTATAATATCATAAATGTACTATATAACATTTCTGGGAGTTTCAGCGGCTGGCAGTAAACCAGCGGGTGACTCTCATAGAATTTAGAATTTATAGTCCCTTCACGTGACTATATAAATAACCCCAAGAGTTTGGCACGGGCACCTTCACCTTATTCAGACAATTTGATCTCTCCGCCATTCGAGCAAGCAAGCGGTAGTGTGTGTTCCCGCCAAAGTCTGTCCGGGAGGAGAGCTGGCAGTTTTCATCCTCATCCTTCCATCCGCAGGACACTGAGGACTACTAAATAGTGATAATTCCTTTCTTTTAAAAAAGTGTCGGTGATTTCGTTTGGCGTTATGTTTTGGATGGAATGGGTACTGGGCTCGAAATGCCTGTTTTGGGTTTTAAGAAAGAACGACTTGCAACAAAACAAGCAACATGTCGATTTCACTAGCGCCAACTCAGTAGGAAAAGCCAAGTCAAGGAACTCCTTCCATTTGTGAGCGGCCTCGACACTGCCTTGCTGGGGCTCGGGGGGGGGGGGGGATGAATAAAGCAACCAAACAGGGCGATCTAAACTGATGCGGGTTCGGTCCAGAGGGCTGTTGCGAATTTAAAAGTAGATGTGGGTATCGGTTGCCTGGGTCTCAACAGAAGGCTTCAGTGGCGATGATTTCTCGACAAGAGCAGTGCTAAACAGCTCTACCCAGAACCCGACTTCATGGGACTTACTTCCAAGAATGGGCAAGTGACTTCCATTAAGCAGACAAGTTTGAGTCCAGTGGCACCTTGCAGACCAACAAAGTTTGCTTCTGGCTGGGTATAAGCTTCCCTGGGCAGGCGCACGAAGAGGTGGAACACACTAGACTCAAACTTTGTTGTGCTGCTTTAGGGCAACACGGCTACCCAGTTTCAGCCAGGTTTTTCCCAGCCCACCACGGAGAGGGTGTAAAATTGGCTGGACTCTACAAGACTGTTGTGAGGATTGCAAACACATGAGGGATTCCGAGGACTGAAGGGAAAGGCGACCGTTTCTACGGTTCATTATATACGAAGCAGCAACCAGCTTGGGTTGAAGGAGCCATTTCTCTAAGTCAAGCCCAGAGTCCCAGGGGTCGTGGGTTTCCCTATATGTCAAAGAGGTGCTTTTCTTGCCTTTTGCACGAAACCGTCTTTAAGTGCCCAGCAAATCAGATCACTGTTGTCCATTCTTCAGAAGAGAGTAGAGATGTGGCCTTCCAAGTCCAGAACACGACACTATTTTTCGGGGGGTGAGACAGGCTGGAAGCTAGAGCAGACACGAGGAATTACCTGTCCTGGATCAGGTCAAGGTTCAATTTCCAGACCCGATTTCTGTCACCAGCTGCCAAGTACTAGGAATCATTTACAATGCAAATGCAATGGGGCAAAGCTCTTCTTAGTCATCCCCACCTCACCTTCTATATTCCCATTCGAACACCTGGACTCTAGAGATCATTAGCACAATTAACTAAGTCCCTGTACAGTGAACGGGATATATACCTAGTTGTAAGAGCCAACAGCGCCTTTCTTTCAAAAATGACATTAGGTGTCAGAACGTAGACGAACCTGGGGTTTAAATCTGGTGAAGAGAATAACTCAACGCCTATATAAAGAAAAAGCATTTGCATGCTTGCACAGACATTCATTGTAACTTTTGTACAGGGGCTTCCCTCAGATTTTTCAGACAGGTGTGCCGAACTCCAGTTCAACGCATGATGCTGAACAACTGAAACTGCCTTATACTGAATCAGATCCTTGGATCCGTCCATCCAAGTGAGTATTGTCTCTCAAACTGGCAGCGGTTCTCCAGCGTCTCAGACAGAGATCTTTCATCACATCGTCGGTGTTCCTTCTGAACTGAGTTAGTCTGAGCTAGCTCACAGATTTTTAGCTTCCAGCTCACAGATTTTTGTCTTAGCTCAGGAAGGATGACCCCAGAGCACAATAAGCTATGCAGTAGCTCACAACTTTAAGTGCCAGTAGCTCATAAGGCAGGATTTTTGCTCAAAAGACTCTGAAGCTTAGAGGGAACATCGCACATCACCTACACTGCCTGGTCATGCTAGCCAGATCAAAGGTTTGCTCAATTTGTTAATTTTACTATTCTGTCATTGGATTTTAAATTTGTACAATTTTGCATTATAAACCACTCCTTACCAGCTATATGTAGCTCTGCTCACTGTATCTGATTCCTCGCCTGAAGAAGTGTGCATGCACACACAAAAGCTTACATTCTGAATAAAACTTTGTTGGTCTTAAAGGTGCCACGTGACTCCTACTTTGTTGTACTGCCTGGTCTTTTAACTGGAGATACCAAGGATTGAACACCTGGGATCTTCTGCATGCCAAGCAGATGCTCAGCCTTTGCTTGAGCCACAGCCTTTGGCATGTTTTAGACGAGCTGTAAGAGATGAGACTGTATCTGAAGAAGTGTGTTTGCACAGAAAAAATTATACCTATAATAAAATTTTGTTGGTCTTATAGTTGCCCTGCGAAAGGTTTTGTCTCTCCTTCCATTATTGGAATGTAGGAGGTCCTCTGCTGCCCTTGGCGAAAGTCCTGAACGATGAGGGAGGGAGGAACTCGATCTCACTATCATCAAAGGCAGTATTCTTACTGCATTTGGATTTCCAGGTCTAGAATTTGATCGTCGCATGCCAAGAATCAGAGGTCTTCTGCAGCTCCTGTGCTCTCATTCTTCTCCTTCACTCTTCAACTGAAAAGTTCACCAGCAAGCTCCACTGAACCGAAACCCGTGCCACTTTTCCGGACCATCACAAGATGCCAATTGATTTCAATCCAGATATTGTCGATTTATTGGGTTGTAAATTAGGTTGTGTGTGATTGTACAAGGCACTATTTTTAAAAGCCTCCCACCCCCGGTCTCTTGAAGGCCTTTTAAAAAGGAGCCGATTGGCCAAGTGCTTACTCTTCGGCGCCCCCTGTCGCTGTGGATGGGGTGGGCGGGAATTTGTGCCTTCAACAGTGCCCTGGCAGAGGGTGAACACAACAGTTGGGTTTGGGTGGGTCCGTCGTGTCAGCAGACGTGAGAAAGGCTATCCTTGCCCTCAGCCCCTCTTCTACACAAATAATCATCTGACACTCATGCCTGTATCAATGGTATTCACCACACATTCACTTTATACAAATTCCTAGCGTCACAAATAAACAATTCAACACAATTATTAAAAAACACAAGAGCCTTGTCTTCCCATCTGGTCACCTTTGGTATACCCCTCCCCCGCGTCTCGGTTTCTGCCTTGTGAGACGAGTTTCTCTTGGTCTTTTCTGCTTTCACATCAGTCGTTCTCAAAGGTTCTGGATTCCGTTGAGAAGAAGGTGTCGGTTCAAACGAGACAGCCTTTGGTCAGCCAGCATTACAATACAAACGCAGCGCGCCTTTCAATCTGCCACATTTCAATTGGCCTTTTCTCACCAAGGATCACAAGATGGCGTACCTGGCTGTTTATGTAGTGGCTTCATTCTTCCCTCCCGCACTGTCGCTTCACAACACCCCTGTTGTGGCTCACGGTCATCCCTTTAGGGTTCTTGGCTGAGCGCTCTTGTCCCGCAGGCTAAACCAACACAGCTCCTGTGTTCTCGAGTCCGTTTTTAACTTTGACGGCTGGCCCCCGAAGAATGCTGGGGACTTCAGTTGCAGAAGATAGAAGCTGACTCACTTAACCACTACAGCAAACTGGCTCTCATTGTATGATGAGATATGGGTCTCCGGAGAACAGACCACTGCAGTTTTTTTTTGGAGATTCCTAGCATTAATTACAATTCCGAGAATTAATTGACATTGGCATAGGTTCGGAATTATAGACTTTACAGAAAGAAGAATCCAGGAATTTAGGGAAGACATTGCCCCTCTTCCTTGCCAGTATCTCAAAGAATTCTTCAAATTCTTGCTCGATGCTCTAGTCCAGCCCCACGATAAGAGAATGTTTGAATACTGTGTAGCACAATGTAGCAGAGTTCTTTCCGAGAGGCCTGCTGAATTGTTCTTCAGGACCACTACAAAAAGTAACGCTTTCTTGTGGAATCTGGCCTTTAAAAAAATGTGAAAACTCTACTTAGACTTCCCAGAGGTAAAAGGGTTGTTTAAAACTGTCAGTGAAGCCAAATTACAGCACCTGAGTCCTCTGTTGCACAGTATAATCAATTTCACCCGTTTTAAACGTCCCCCGAGGTACCTTGGGAAGTGTAGTTTTGCAAAGTGCCTGGGCATCTCTTCTGTTACAGCCTGTTTATTGCAATAAACCATGCATTTTAAAACAGCTTTAATATGTAATTAAAAGAGCAATTCTAAGTGCGTTTACTCCTGCTCTGTTTCTTGATACCTTATGCTTCACTTGTTTGGCACTCCTATAGCTTATATTATGATAAAATACTTGCTGGTCTCAGTCATCACGAAGACAACTGAATAGGCCATAGCTCAGTGGGAGACCATCTGCCGAAGTCCCAGCTTCAGCCTCTGGCATCCCCAGCGCAAAGGATCAGGTACCGCTTGATGGGAAAGACCTTCTAGATAGCCGACTGGTCTGATTTGGTGTAAAGCAGCTTTCATGTGCTCAAAGACTTCCATCTGGAATTCCATGCATGTCAGTTTATGCAATTTATTAACAAAGAAGAGGGACTAAACCAGATCCACTCGGGTTTGCTCTGGGAGACCTTTCTTACCGCTGGGAGAGGGGGGGGGGGCGAGGGCATTAAGGAATTCTCCAGGTATCCACATCTGGAAGTCTCTCTCATTTCTTCTCCACTGCCAATAATTTGATGCTCAAAGTGCCTGTGAGAAACAAGTCCCGGTCTGTAACGCTAAAGGAGTCTCTGAAAATTCAGTCCTCCATACATTCCCAAACCTCAAGCAAAAGATAAAAAGTGGCCTATTAATGCCTCCGATTGATTTCAGCAGGCTTTAGCCATTGGAAAGAGGGCAGTGGATTCCCCAGTGAAAGGTCGCCCCCCCCCCCCTCCCGCGATGGGCTGGGTGGGAGAAGGAGGATCTAGGGAACAAGCGAAGGAAACCCTAGACTTGGAAAGAGAGCTCTGCCCAGTAGCTTGTGACACCACACTCGTCTCGGAGGGTCCCAAACTCTGCCGCCTGGCTCTCGTTCTCCCTCCTGGCGCCGCCGATTAAAACGATCAGTGTCAGCAGCATGTCATCTTTTCCAAATGCGGGGGGCATCCGGAGACAGCAGCCTGGTGCCAGCGGGGCTCGCTCTACCCCCTCTTGGAGCTGCTGCTGTCAGAAGCGGCCCAGCCCACTTCATCGCAGGGGAAGAGGGAAGGAGCGCAGCGCGCAGTGGCTCTTCAGTGAAATCTCCCAGCTGAGGCGACGGGTTTGTGGCTTGGAGACATTTTCCAAGCCAAACAGCAAATGAACCGCCGTCACTTGGTTAGCAGCTTTTGCCGAATGCACACTACAAAGGGAGCCTGCAATTGTCACCATGACCAATTTCTACGCCAGCCAGAGAACAGCTTGCGTAGCCCAGTAGGTGGAGAGCAAAGGACTGGGTAGAGAATCGCTGGTTCCAACCTCACCGCTGGGAGAGGGGGGGCGAGGTCATTAAATCCATTGCTTTATTTTAGTCCAGCACCCCCGCATCTGTCACATGGAGATAATAACCCAAAACAATCCTGTAAAACACCCCCCGCCCATCAGCTGGATTTATATCATTAAAAATGTGCATACTGGGAAGTAAATCCACTAATGGAATTCGCTTCCAGGTAAGCACGGTGACGTTGCTGCTTTTATTTCACCTGCTTTCCGATTGGAGGCACCTCTACTCAGAAGTAAGCCCCACTGTATTGATTGGGCTTTAATCCCAGGTAACCACGCGTCTTTTACAGTCTTAAACATTTAAGAGGGAGTAAAAGCCCATCGATTTCAATGGGAGTTGCTTTCAGATCAGTTTGTGGAGGATTATAGCGCTCATTTAATAAAGTGCATCTTCTCCCTCTCACAGATCCCATGCGTATAAATGGAAGTGAGCGTGGATGTAGATTTTGTAACGTTGTACAGCATATTTCACGTACTAGTGGGAATATCTCAACCGTTAGAGAGGAAAAAAAGGGATAACTAGGATTGCGGATAAACAGGATTTCACGAGCTGCACGGACAATTTGCAGTGAGTTCGGATAATAGGGGCTTTCAGACCAGACCTGATGCATAAACATAAATTTAAGCCCCAGCATTTAGGATTCACGTTTTCATTAGGTATGTTAGCCATGTTCGCGTCTGCTCTTAGCAAAAGACGGGCCGCCGATTATTCTCCTTCTCACTCTTGCTCTCCAGACCTGCCGAGGCGATTGGATTCCCATTTTTAGCTATCAAAAGCGTCTAATCCACCTTCCCGAAGGTTCGCGGCAAGGTTGGTTGCCCGCGCAGAATGGAGAGGGCTGCAGTCAAGGGTGGGGCCCCTAATCGACGGCAGGATGACCCCCGAAGTGACTCTCGGCGCCCCACTCCCCCGCACACCCCCAATGGAGCAGCAGCGCGTGTCTTTGGGGAGGCTGATGATGTCACCGAGGAGTTTCCACAAAGGCCGCGGAAGTCACAGGCCGGCATTGCTCCCTGCCCCACCGAATCGGCTTCTTCTCCCGCACGAAGGGCAGGAAGCCGCCGGGGCTAACTTTCTCTTTAGAGTGTCCCGGGAAGAAACGGGGTTGGCCGCCTCGGACAGGCTGCCCTTCAGCGGGTTGAGGATGCTCTGTTGGCAGCGGGTGGCTTTAATACGCAGAGCTCGGGGAAGGGGCTGCCTGGCTGGCCCGGATCTAGTGAAACCCTGACAAGCGACGCGGGTAGGTAGGTTAGACCTTGGGAGGAAAGAGAGAACCTCTTGGCAAGGCTCTAAGGGGGGAACTCCGCCCCCTGATCTGGAAGGAGGGTCGGGCCAGGGCCTTTGCCTGATTTTAAGTTCCTGAGGCAGGGTCATAGATCAAGCTGGGTAGCCCGGTGAGGCTGCGATCCCGCACGACAGAATGCCCCTTCCATGCACACAGTAAAGATCAGCTGGGAAGTGCACCGCAAGTGAATGGAAGGGGCATTCTTTCGCGCGTGTGAGCGCAGCCCATGTCTGTCTTAGCAGGAGAAAAGAACAAGAGGGCTGGGCAGGGAGCACCTTACAGACTAACCCGATGTGGGGCAGGGCACGAGCTTTCAGGAGATACCTGAAGAAGCGAGCAGCGACTCAGGAAAGCTCCTCCCCTGCCACAAATGGGGTTAGTCTTTCAGACGCTCCTGGACGCTGGCTCTTTGCTCCGGAAGTAGGGCCAGAAACCGAGCCTTGGCGAAAACGACGTTGAGGATTGCGGGGAGGGAGAAGATGCTTCCGCGAAGGAGTCGTTTACTCCCTGCAAGCCTGTGCACACGGGTGGCATTTCCCTCTGAGTTTGTTGTTGTTGTTGTTCAGTCGCACAGTCGAGTCCGACTCTTTGCGACTCCATGGGCAAAGTCACGCCAGGCCCTCCTGACTTCCACGCATGCTTAAAATGGTGCTCCAGGTAACGAACAACAACACCACGAAATGTTTGGGCTGCCATACTGTTGCACCCTTAGCCACTGGGACTTATTTGGAGCCCTCATGAGTCATTCATGAGAAGGAGGGCAGGCTGGGTTGCGTCAGTTCTCAGGGCCCTTTCTTACGCGCCCAAGGACATGCTGGTTGCCTCTTTGGGGTCAGTCAGCAGTATTCCCCCAAGCCTGTTTGGCAACGGATCCTGGAGGTTTTTGCCATCTTCTGGGCGTGGAGCTGGGGGTCACTGGGGACGTGTGTGTGTGTGTGTGTGTGTGATATTTATGGATTTCCTGCATTGTGCAGGGGGTTGGACTAGATGACCATGGAGATCCCCTTCTGTTCTATGATTCATCGTAGATGAGATCGGATCTCGATTAGGCTAGCATTCCTCCCGGGAGACCTTCATTTGAAAGCAGATTTAAACCACTCTTTTCGCCCCTTCCTTCCATTAATAATCCGGGGACTGAGGTGCAGGATTAGACCGATATCCAGGACAGAGGTACAATATCCACACGGCCAACACAGACGTCTGAGCGGATTCGCAAAACAATTAAGCCACAGCCTTTGGGGTTGCACAGCCGAGGTCGTTCCAGTGAAACGGAGTGAACATAGCGTTTCAACCGGATCGCGGGGCACAGCCATTGAGAGGGCAAAGGCAACTAGTTCCCGTTCCCTTAAAAGCTGGCCTTTGTTCGAGTGCAGGAATTCCAGCTAGGCCCTCCATTACCCTGAACCAATTAGCCGTTGCGTTCCCTCCCCACAAGTGTTACAGCATCAGGAGAGTGACGCGTCTCTTCTCCAACACAAAAACAAAGCGGGACTCGGGAAAACTAACAAACAAACGTTCACCGGGAAGAGGAAGCCCCGATCCATCTTTCCTTAAGGTGCCACCCCGATCTCTTCGGCTTTGGATGCAGCGACCTTTCGGGATTTTCTGAATTGAAAGTCCACCTCCGGGTCTTGGGGGCGGAATATTTTAACCCCGTGCCAGTGGGATTACACCCTGCCAAAGCCAGATCGGTCAGATGTTCGTAGTTTCAGGGCAGCGAGAGAAGAGAAGCGGCCCTGACTGAAAGGTTTCCGTGCCGAGATGTGAAAAAAAGATATTTATTATTTCGTCTCATTTATCATCCGCCTTTCTCTCTGAAACTCAAGGCGGCTTCCAAATGTATACAAACCTAGGAGGGAGCTCAAGAATCATAGCAGGGCCCAAAACTGGAGAATGGGGCAAATGGAACCCGGCAGTGTCCCCCTTCCTGACTAGGCAACGAAAACGACGCCTTTCCGCCCTTCCCTTTGCAAGGACCCACACACCCCATTTTACCCAGGTTGATTCAAAGGTCAGCCCCACTGAGTTCCCGGGGACTTCATTCTCTCTGGTGAGAGGAAGCTGCAACCACAACTACATCCCAACAGCCCCCCCCCCCCCCCCGAAGAATTTCCCAAGGCCTTCCAGGGGCTTCAATTCCGAACGGGAATTTATTCGTCACCCTGACACTTCTTTGGAGGCCGTCGTCTTTGTTCTACCGGAGCCGGATCGTAACTTGAAATCTCATTGAGAAGCCACCTGGGCTGCACATCAGACGGCACCATGTTGGATCTTTTAAACATTTTTTCCCCTGTTCTCGCCGGATTTTGTGCGGCTTTATTAGCACTAACCAGACTCACGTTTGGCCGATAAATTATTGAAAATCGTTAAGCAGTAAGTGACACCATTTCCTCTCGGATTCCGAGGAGAAGCTCGTTATAATGAAGTAGTAATTAAAAAGCAGGCACTGCACATACACCAGGCAGGGCTCCGAGGCGTCTCCGACGCTAACCTGCAGCAGCAGTCTTTGTTGTTGCTTAAAAAGAAATGTTTGCTTTGATGTTCAATCAATCTGATGTCTTTTAACTGGCGGTTCCCGATCGCGGCTAGATGGGCGGCCCTCGGGAGGAGAGGAGAGCAGGGCAGAGGGGAACTCCTGCGGGCAGCTGAGCCCAGGTGCCCAAGAGAGCAATCAATGGCCGATGCAATCGATCGATGGCTTCACACCGGGACGTGAAGTGAACGAGGCGGATTTGAACCAGCTTTTGACCCGAGGGCGTGAAAGGCCGGGCGTCGGTTCACCTCTGCAAGCAACCCTGTGCTCCTTGTCTCTTGATCGAGGCCAGGGCGTTTTGTTCCCAGCTATGCCTGCTGTGCTTTTAGAGGCAGAGAAAAGGACTACAAGTTTAGCCAGTTAAACTTCCGAAGTCCCGTTGGTTTGCCCTGAGAAATGTCCCTACTGAAAACAGTAAGCAAAGTCGGAGCCCGGTGGCACCTGGGTATAAGCGTAAGGTTCTGGCTGGGTATAAGCGCTGGTGTGCATGCACATGCGCATTCACAAGCGACTCCATCTCATTCAACTCAGAGGGACTTGTTTCTGGGGGCAGCACATGGCGAACACCCTCATCTTTTCTGTCCCTTAATCTGCAGTCTATTCGGGAACACACAATAAAACGAATGCAGCGACATTTAAACCCGAGGAACCTTGCATAGAGTCTGCTTGCACAGGTCTCCAAACGCGCCTAGTATAACGGTACATAAAGCAATGCACTAAAACAAACCAAAACAACCCAATCCTGAAAATCGCATCGGCCCCCATCCGCCGAAAGCGATCGTTACTAATGTCCGGGGAGGAACTTGGCGGAACTGAAGACCGACCTTTCCATTGCTTCCACTGGAGACCAGGCCCGAGTAAAGGGCGCAGGACCCGGGCCATAAAAAGCAGAGTCTGGAAGAAACGCTCCTGATCCCTTATCAAGCCATAAAGGCCCGACCCGCGGCGCGTCCGCGTCCAGCCCCCACCTTCCCGACCCAGCTCATTGTGTGCGGCCGCCCTAAGCAAAACCGCCCTCCGAGTCCCCCGAGAAATGGGTAACTGTTTTATCAGAAGACAATGACATGTCGCGAGGCAGGAACGAGGCCCCCTTTCTCCTCGGCCAGGCAACAAAGAGGAGCAATTGTCTTTTCTATCTCGTGTTTGTGTGTGGTGGTGGGGGGGGGAGGAAGATAAATCCCCTCTGAATTTGCACACGCACAGGGAAGCAAGGCACCATCGGTTTCCATGAGGGCAAAAGAGGCTTCCGTCTCGCGGGTGCAGCAGCCTAGGAAAAATCCTCCACCCTTAACGTTGTAAAATCCTCCAGAACAAGGCGGCCACTTGACGACGGCTTTGTTTGCTTTGAGAAAGCGCGCGTGATTTGTACACGGTCCCCTACCACTCTTCTATCCAGCGCCATTTATGAGCGTGACCCGGTGCAAGCAAACCTACAAGCCCTGCCCCGAGAAGCCTGCAATCTAAATATTAACAGGGGAAAGTTCAGGGAGGGCAGGTCTTCGAAGGCCCTTCACCTATCACTCTGAAGAGGTGCACAAGCTCAGCAAAGCTAATACTGAAATCAATCTTAGTCTTTATTTATGGTGCCCCTGGAACTTTGTTTTGTTTTCCTACCGTGGGCTACGGCGGTTTGCGTCTACCTGGGGAGCCAGCTCGGCTAAAAGAGCGGGGATTTACATCCGGCTGCGGTTTCTCGCTAGTTTAGGAGAGCAGGCTTTATTTTAGAGGCCCACTTTTCTTGTTGTCCATCGTTCACTGAGCCCAGAATAACCTGCGTCGGGATGCGCTGAATGCCGATGGCACGCAAGCCTGAAGTCTGGGGGCAGGATCGGCTTTTAAACTCCATTGATTTTTAATGGGAGAATTAGGCACCTGCCTAAATCTCTAATGACCAAAGGGTTTAAGATGCAAACGATGCTCTAGCCTAGTGGTGTTCTTTCATCTACCCCCCTCCCCCCCATTTTTTCATGAATTCAACCTACTATTTTTTGGTTTCTCCACACGTGTACCTACGATGGTTCAATAAGCTGTGCCTCTGAAAAAATACTGTGTATATTACTGTCCAGACAGATTTGGTATATGTTGCTGTTTTGAATTGTTTCGGTTTCTGCGTATTTTTCTCTTGGCTCCCTGAGTCACTCTCTGATCTGCCTTTTTCGCAAACGGCATAGAAGTACTCCTCCGGTGAAATGGCAGTATTTATTTTACAACATGTATATATCCCGCCTTTCTGTCCTCTCAAGGGCCACCAAAATCTGGACTGCAACCAATTCAGTTCAAATCACATCGAGTTCAAAATTCCAGATTAGTTAGTATGTAATAGTTTCGCACAAGATCGAAAACTGTTGAAGTCCTTAAAATCGAATTTTAAAAAACCCCGGGTTGTAGCTATGCCTGCTAGCTAGTAGCTATGCACATAGTAGGTACAAAGGACGCACACACAACGATCCTACTATTCTCACCCTAAACAGAGTTACACCCTTCTAAGTCCATTGACCTCCAAGGGTTTCGAAGGGTGTGACTTTGTTTAGGATGCCTCTGTCTGTCGGGCATGCACACAAATGCGCAACACTCAACCATATTCCACTGTAGTGAAAGGCAGTTCTTCCATGGATTGCACTGACAGCATTGTGCCCAAAGAGATTTACGCAAATCCACGGGCAAAATGAATTTACATCCCAAAGGAATATATAAATTTACATCCCAAAGCAACATATATATCTCGACCCCCAGCAGCATATATTATTAGGACATAAAGCCGCGTGTGCAGCTGAACGTGTGCTTTTTTTACTTGTAAGTAAGTCCACTGATTAAGAGCCCCGTGGCGCAGAGTGGTAAAGCTGCAGTACTGCAGTCGGAGCTCTCTGCTCACGACCTGAGTTCGATCCCAGCGGAAGCTGAAGTTCAGGTAGCCGGCTCGAGGTTGACTCAGCCTTCCATCCTTCCGAGGTCGGTCAAATGAGGACCCAGCTTGCTGAGGGGAAAGTGTAGATGACTGGGGAAGGCAATGGTAAACCACCCCGTAAAAAAAGTCTGCCTTGAAAACGTTGTAAAGCAACGTCACCCCAGAGTCGAAAACGACTGGTGCTTGCACAGGGGACTAACCTTTACCTTTTTAAGTCCACTGAGCTTAAGCAAGCATGCACTGGTGTGTGTGTGTGTGTGTGTGTGCTACCACACAAACACATGTCAATGACATTGAAAAACCCTGCGATCCTGGGCATGCCTACACCGAAGTCATCTCCACTCTGTTCAGTTGGGCTTCTTCCCAGGTATGCATAGGACTGCTCCCAGAAACGGCCGATTCCAGGTACTTCCTGGTATTTGAACTTCCTTTCTATGACCGAAGCTAAATTAAAACAATTGGTGGTGGTGAGGAGGGGTGGTCGGTGCGACTCCTTCTCGGGCCAAGGGAACGACCACCAGACTGCTAAAGGCCTTCAGCTGGGAAGTGGAGTTCCGGCTGAAGCGGAATCTGTCTGGTTGGGGTAAGAGGGTCATTGATGGGCGACGTGGGAAGAGGCAGGCGTCCCTAGTCTGTGCGCCACTAGCTTGTAATGGCGGTTCCGATGGCTCCTTCTTCGACCTCCCTCCCCCAGTTCCCAGCAGGGCTCACTCCGAATTGAGGTCGACTCCTTCCCCTGGGCTCTCTAAACTCTCTACGACTGTAGCAGCCTTTCTAATCTGGTTGTCGCGGCCTGGGTGGAGATGCGGAAGGCCCATATGGATTCTGGCCTGTCCTTGGAGGGAGCAGTTCATTCCTTTCGTCCTTGCGGAGCGATTCTCCCTCGGAGGGATGCTGCTAGCGAGGAAGGGGCGGAGGCTGCTCCGTTCGCGGTGCCTCTAGCGTCCGCCGCCATGGCAGCAATCCAGGGCCAGGCAGATTTTATAGAGCGTTTTATTTTACGTGAGACAATAAAACAGCTCCCCGAGCCGTTTGTTACACCGCCCCCCCCCAGCAAAAAAAAAAAGAAGAGACCGGCGATGGAGGTGCCAAGGCAAAGCGAAGGGCGAGAAAAAGTCTAGCAAAAAGGAAGAGGCCCCTTCCAATGGGACTACATATATCGACTTTATTAGTGAATCCATTTAACCCTGAGGTAAACTGTCTGAGTGTTTTATACACACCAGGAGAAAGAAATCGACTCCCGACCTTGTTTTGTGACAGTTTAAAGATCACTGGTCAGTTTCCTACAACCGGCGAGTTTCGGTCAGACAAGTCCGATTTTAGCGCCGCGCAACGCCTCCTAGTCAATTTCACACCCAGGTGAGCTCGATAGTCGTTGCTGCTGCCAGGTGAAGGGCGAACAAAGGGCGACTGGGGAGGGGGGGAAATAATGCAGCGGCCAGAGAATCCTGTCAGGCTCAGCAGACCAAGGTGGAAAGTTACAAGGGTTCCTCGTCACATCTCCTCCTCTTTCCTCACTAAGATAAAGGAAAGTTTCCCTCCGGATTGTGCGCAAGGCCATCAACCAGATCGAAGCATGCGAGAAACACTAATCTTCTCCTACATCAAACCAACCCGACGTTTATAACTGAATTATCGACCTTCTCGCAGATAAATGGAGCTCAGTAACTCCCCCATAGCTGTCATTACAGTCCATAAAAGTGGGGCTTTGCCTAGGCGCTGGCCTGGCTGGCACTCCCCCCCTGTCTTCAGGCAAAATCACCATCATGGCGTCTTCCTCCTTTTTTATAAGAGGGAGGGAAGGAAAAGCACACAAAAGAACTTGCTTGGGAGAGTTTGGTCTGCGAAACTGCCTTTGGGCAATCTAGTTTTTCAAGCCACATTCCAGCTCTAAGCCCCAGAAGTGGATAAATTCAGCCTAGAAAATGTAGATTAGCTAAGTAAATGGGTAAAGACCACCTACCTTCTCTTTCTGTCTCCCCCGAAAGAACTATGCTAAACAATCCCATCCAACATCTCTATCTATCAAAGCCAGGCCGGGGCTCGTTCAGACATGGCAAATCTAGGAACAAGCACACATAAAAACTACAGCTCCATTCCATTTCTCCATGTGCAGGGACTGGAGGAAAATATATTTTAAAAACCCGGCGAGTTTGACTGTAATGGGATGAGGCACGAAGAGCTCCCGGTGGATGCAAAGTCCTTAATATATTACTGTCCAAACAGATGATGGGACTTTAATAATAAAGCAGCGGCCCTGAACTAATGTTGGGAAAGTTGACAAAAACTTGAGCTAAAAAACGGAGAGCTTAATTTTTTCTGACAGATACAAATGACACCCCAAAGGCTTTTTTCGAAGAGTAGCAACTGGCTGCCGGAACGGTGATTATTTGTCTCTCTCCCCCCAATTTTAAAAGTGGAAAGAAAGACGCCTCCCCTGCTCCTCTTCCAGAAAGTATCTGGAGTTTTCCGCTTGGCATCAGGACAACAGTCTGTTCCAGGAGTGCCTGTTTAACTGCAGGGCTTCAAGGCCGCCAAAGCACAATGGCTGATCTGATCTACACTTGCAGGCCTCCTTCACAACACCCTCCCATCTAACGCGCACTCTCTTCCATCTTGATTCCTAGCACTTTCTGGAGGGAAAGAAATGAGATCACTGCAAAGCAGATTGCCCCCCGAGAAGAGAATGCCGCAGCAAGAATTAGCGTCCCATTCAGTTGGATGGAACGTGCTTGTAAATCAAGAGCTGAAGAGCTGAAGGCGATGGGAAACACAGGGGACCCCCTTGACGTCTATGGTACTTACGTGCAGAGGTATGAAGACTTGGGAGGAAAAGTCAGGCGCTTTTAAGCCATAAAAAGGAGAGTGAAGCACTTTCTCCATCTGCGAAAGTGGGGCGCCCCAGATTCTTGGGACTTCCCTAGGGCCGCGATCTTAAGCCCTTATTAGAGAATAAGCTGTATGGAAGCAACCGTCTGGGATGTTTTGTCTAACTTTGGGATGTTTGGGACTCTACTGCGCTATAGCCAGATAACGCTTGACTGCTGCAAGTTTTCTTTTAGTGACTGGACATCAATACTCCCTCTAGGCTGTGGAGTCTTGTGTGCAAAGCTTCTGCTTCGAGAGCTACTGCCATTAAAGCTGTGAACTACTGCATACATTAACTTGCTCTGGAGACATTTTTCCTGAGCTAAGACAAAAATGCGTGAGCCGGAGGCTAGAAAAAACCTGAGCTAGCTCACACTAACTCAGCTTGGAGGGAACACTGCTGGACATCGAATTAAAACGCTTAGCATTCTGACTTGAAGGGCTCAGACGGTAGGAATGTTTACTCCCAAGTAAAACCCACCGGATTTAGTGGATTCCTATTGACTGACGATGTCCGGCTAGGTAGGCCAGGCCACTTACTTGGAGGTAGTCACAGATTTTAATGGGGATACTCAAGGATAATGAGCCACGGGTTGCACTCCTGTTTCTGCGCAGAGCCTTCTGGGGAGGTGGGGGCCCTAGCCCGGCCGGGAAGAAGCGCCCGCAGGAGCGTCCCTTCCTCTGCCCCTCCTGGGAACCTGCTTGTCAGACTAATTGAGGGAGAAGGGGGCAGAGCAGTTCGTTAACCGGTCTCCTCATGTTACTCAGGGCATCTCTTCATCTGAACAGGGTGCCCTCGTTTGCGGAATTAAAAAGATGCCTCTGATCCAAGGCAATCAAAGGTCCAAGCCCCAGCGTCTCCCATGCGCTAGAAACTTTCCAAAGCCGAGAAGAAGCTGCAATCGGAGCCATTGGAGATTATGTTTCCATTTGGGTTTTTAACTCGGCGGCCCCCCCTCCATGTCTTTCTCTCTCTCTCTCCCCCCCCGCCCCCGGCCTTGGTTCATTGGAGCAGCCTCTTAATTGCTGGCAGTATTTCGATGGGGAGGGGGGAGAACACATTTCCCCTAAACAGGACATTTCCTGAAAGGCTGAAGTATTCTAATAATGCACAGTGCTTTTAATGTGCTCAGACCAACTCTGAAGCTTGCTAAAGCCAGGATATTTCCTGTTTCGAACTACAAAATCAGACCAGTAATTAACCTTTGTGGAAGATCAACTCTCTCTCCCTCTCTCCCCAAACCGCATGTTTTCTTTCTTTCTTTTAAAAAAAACCCCAAGCTGATGAGAACAGCGACGACCAATATTCATAACGATTTTCCTAAACATTACAAGACTTTCAGCTGCATTTCATAAACCGTCCCTCGAATAAATAAAAGCAAAAGCCAGACAGCTGGATCCCCAAGTCAACTGCAGCGAAGTGTTTGTATGTCAGCATGTCTAGCAAGGAAACTAGTCTGAAAGCGAGGCTTTTGCCTTCAGCTCTGGATCCCTTGGGGGCTTTTGCTTTGGACAGACTTGTAGATGGAAGGCTCTGCGATTTTGCCCATCATACTGCTCACTGCCCGACTGAAACTAGAGGCGACGTCGCACCCGGGATTCCGAAACACCTTTCAAGTGACAGCCCAGTCCTTAAGCAGAAAGGAGGACAACCCCCCACCTCCCCCGACGCCTCCTCTATTTCACTCCCAAGTCGAAGCGTGTCAGTACTAGGGAGTTCCCTCCAGTCATTATCTCCCTTCTGCAATGAGTGGTCGGGAGAGCTCAGAAAGAGCCGAGATAAGAACCTGATGTCTTCGCAGCATTACTGTAAAGAAGGAGTCTCCCCAAAGGCCAGTAGCGGCTGGGTCAAAGGGAGTGAAATATTCCCTTCTGGAGAGGGGGAGTTAATCAGCAGCACACACAGGGTCACAGACAGGGAAGTTGAGAGCAAATAAAAGGGACGCATTTCCCTCAGTTCCTTCGGGAACCCACCCCGCCCCCCCCCTCCAAGCCCCCGCAGACTTTACTAGAAAATCAAAAGCGTTGCGCATCTAATACTCAGGAGTCCTCCCCCACCCCGAACCTTTCCCTCTCTTCCCGAATGTCTCTAGCAAAACCCAATGAACTTACCCAGATCCACATAGGGAGGGATACTCTTGGGCAGACTCAGTTCCATAGTACAATCTGTGTGAACAATAAAACAAACCGTAAAGCCGTATTCGCGGATTCCGCCGAGGAATAATGCGTGCCCATTTGGAGTCGACAGAGGAAAACCTAGGCACAAAAACGACGGCACCCAATGCTTCGGTGGAAGAACCTCCACCAGGGATCTGCGTCCCCATCCTAAATACCCACGCCTTACCCCAGACACCCCCGCTCGTTTTCAATAAAGGATAATTCTGTCTCATTACAATTAAAGGGGAGATTTCCCACCTCTTCCTTGGATCATGGCCAAAATTTGCTTGGAAGAAAGTCCCCCCGCTGTGGTGGAGACTACCAAGTGACTGGGGATATGAACGCTGCTTTCCAAAGACAACTGGAAAGTCACCCCAGTTCAGCGATACCTGAGTAAAGGGAGTCGATTCTACCCGTACTTCACTGAAGTAAGTAGGGCATAGCTTCCATGTAGACACTTACAGGATCCATCCAGCTACAAGAATATAAATTGTAATCGATAGCTAATGGATATACTTTACTCTTGCGCAGAAGCTGCATTTATGGTTCGAAAAAGGCTCAGGAACTTTGAAGGTGGTCTCTCCTGAAATCATTTAACCTACCCCCTCCTAAGGCTTAGTATAACTCTGGATTGTCCAGAATGGGGGAGGGGGGAATTGGGAACAAAACAGGAGACACGGAGAATGTGGACATTTGAAATTAAATGAAATACTTACAAACTTCTATACAATGCCCATTCTACCCAGAGCCTATTACCCAAGCAATTGCTGGTAGGCAGAAATGACCCTAATCTGTTTACTCAGAAGTAAGTCTCACTGGCCCCCTGACTGTGTGAATGTATGTGAATTATCCTCATGCCCCACTTTCCACGAGAGTGTCAGAAATGGTCAGGGTAGCTAACTGGCAAAAATGCACCTCTGAAACATCAAATATTCTTTTCAAACTTTACACGTACATAGATTTCGACTCAGAGGTGCTTGTGGGTATTTTGGCTGTTGTTTGGATCGGGCTGTCATAGTTCCCCACCAGCTTGTCAACAGTTGATTGCTTACATAATGGCTGCTGAGCTTCCCTGATTTCCAGGAAAGTAGTAGTCCAATCCACAGTTCATTTAAAGAGAAACATTTGATCGAATTGAAAGCAATTATGGGAACAGGAATCGCGGTCCTGAGCGAACGCTGTCAAGAAGTATCACTGACAGAAATAGGACTTGCTGTCAAGTAAGAATATAGTTACAAACAAACTTGCTTACACTGGAAATCAGCTTTACTGTCCCTTTTCTGCCCAGAGGTGTTTGTTTAGCACAGGAGTGAGCGGTGCAAATCTGATGAAACCTCACGAGCAGGTCTTAAACTGTAGGTGGATAGCGAATAGCACTCTCTGACAACAATTCGCTCATATAAGAAACTAGGAATGATTCCCCAGCGTTTACCTAAGAAGGCAGTGTGTGAACTGCTTGACTCCCATTTTCCATGGTTAAGTGATGGTATTTTGATTTTGTTATTTCTTAGGATTTCCTACATACTTTTTTATTTACTCATTTCCCTTTAATAATTCGAATAGATTTTGTTCTACTAAAAGAGCACCAAATACGTCTTTTTTTGGGTAATGTATTTTCAGGGTTTTTTTTTTTTTTTAAGTTCTAGACTTTTGGCACATGCTTCGAATCTGGCAGATAAAACTGAGCTCTGGGGGAAAAAAATCATTTAGGTCGTGATTGTCACATGACCTCTAGAGAAAACACACCTGTGAAATATTAGATTAATCTTTTCAACTCCAAGAGCAACTGGAATCCCCGGGATATATATATATATATATTTTAAAACGTCGAGATCAAGTAGCCGCAGTCATAAAAAGAAAATCGAATTCCATAAAACCATAACATTTATGAGCGGCGTTCCGAGGCGTCCCTTGTCATGCCGATCGGGCGCGTGCGGGAGATGACATTGTTCCTCGCCCCCGCAAGGCTCTGCCGTCAGCACCGAGCTCTGGTTTGATTTCAACCTTGCAGGATGCAAAATGAGGTAACCCCCTTGGAATTATATTTTCGGGCATATTTGTCAGATTTGACGAAGCGCAGGAGCCCTCGAGAATTTATACAGCGTATAAAGATGTCAAGGACTCGCAGCTTCAAGGCTAAGCTCAGGCAGCAATCAGGGAAACCGCGGGGAAACTGGCAGCCTCGGTCGCGGAGATGCCGAAGCGGTCAGTGGGAGGGCGGGCGGCGGGGGGGGGGGGGCTGCTGGGGTTCCCCAGCGATCCGGGCCGCCCTTCCCTTGGAGCAGCCGCTTGACAACCACCGGACAAGCCATCCGCTAAGGCAGGGAGAGGCTCCGCCGCCGGGCTCTGTAGCCACCCTACTGCCGGGCACGACCAAGCGTCGAAAGTAGCGCAGGAGCTCCTCCAGGGTTAGGTGGGAGAGCCAAGGCGTGGGGATGGGGTGGTGGTGGGGGAGACTTTGGCAGATTCCTCCAACTGTTGACTAAGAACTTGGCTCTCCTGCTGGGTCAGCGAGCCGGAGCCAGAAGCTCGGCGGCTCCCTGCGGACTAGCCTGCCCTTTGCGAGCCACCGCCCCCCCCCCCCCCGAGCCGGTGGCATTAGCGAAGCCAGAGAGGCACTTACCGGCGCGCCGCGATCTTCTGGCGCTCCCCGGACGATCCCAGCGGCGAGGGAGGGGCTGGGGCAATGGTCCGGCTCGCGTGGGCTCAGCGCTCCTTTGTCCGGCCAGCTGCCATGGAGCCTCGGCGCCCGGAGCTCTTTCGATCGCTCCCGCCGAGGATCGCCCTTGGCCCAGCGCCGCCTGGCCCCGCCTGCTCTGGCCCCCGCCCGGCTGCGAGCTTTCGGGAGAGCCGCCGGCTCCTTCTGACGTCACCCGGGGTACCCAACGGCGGCGAGCCTGGAGAGGCACCAGGTCCGGGCGGCTTGGGGTGGAGAAGGGCTTCCGACCAAACGATTCTCCCACTCGGCAGCCTGCGGGGACGCACTCGCCTAAGCCCCGCTCCCCCCGAGGTCTGTGCCCCTGGGGGACGTGCCTACCTTCGAGGGTCGTGGCAGCAGCAGCAGCAGAGGTCTGCTTGGGAAGCGTTCCCTGCCTTCCTAGCCATAGCTGCTATGCGCCTTCCTCCAAAAGGGAGGGCAGGGCCGGCTTGCCTCCCTCTCGCCTCTCGCGAGTCATCCAGTCCTCACCCCGCTTCTGCCTTCCTCTTGCAAGCTGATCACCTTTATCGCGCCTTATCCACTCCCCCTCCCCCCGGCGGCCCTGCGAGTATCCTTGAGCCTTTCCTTTATTCCCCTGAGAGCAGAAAGAAGGGAGACCCACCAGCGATACGGATAAAGCTTGGGATGTCCTAAAAGGAATGACAGGATTGCCCAGTGCAAACAGTGGGAGAGGCTTGAAGGACCACTTGAGAAAACATGGCCCAAGAACGCCAGCTGACTTGCAGGGGCTCCTTTGAAATACATTACAGCAGAAAAAAAGTTGCACTGAAAATGCAGGATGGGTTTTTAATCCAGGTGTCTGGGCACCAATAGACTGCTCAGGGACGGAAATGACAGGTCCCAGAGTGGAATGATGGTCCCCAGGAATGGAATCAGTGCTCTGGGGCTGGAATGACAGACCCTAGCATGGAATGACTCTGTGAACAGAAGTAGTATTCTGAGACTGGAATGACAACCTCAAGACTGGAATGACAGCTCCTGGGAGTAGCAGAAGTGTTCTGAGAGTGGAACGACATCCCCCAGAGTGGAATGATGGCCTCTGGGAGTAACAGGAGGGTTCTGGGATGGAAGGACAGACCTTCAAATGGAATTATAGCCCCTTGGTGTAGCTGGAGCGTACTGGGACAGGAATGACAAATCATAGAGTGGAATGACAACTGCTGGGAGTAGCAGAAATATTCTGGGAGTGGAATGACAGGTGCTGGGTGTAGCAAAAGTGTTCTGGGAGTGGAAGCACAGCCCCCAGAGTGAAATGACACCCCTGGAAGTAGCAGAAGGGTTCTGGGTTTAAAATGAGAGCCCCCCTCCCCAACTGGAATGATAGCTTCTGGGAGTAGTAGAAGGGTTCTGGGAATGGAATGACAGTCCTGAGTGGAATTATGGCTTCTGTGTGTGGCAGCAGAGTTCTGGGTCTGGAATGACAGGTCACAGAGTGGAAGCACAGCCTTTGAGATTTGCTGACAGGTTCTGGGACTGGAATTAAAGTCCTGAGAGTGGAATTATAGCCCCAGGGTGTAACAAGAATGTTGTGGGACAGGAATAACACATCACAGAGTGGAATGACAGAACCTGGCAGTAGCAGAAGTATTCTGGGGCTAGAATGACAACTCCCAAAGTGGAATGATGGCTGTTGAGAGTAGCAGAAGAGTTCTGAGAGTTGAATGACCACCCCCAAAATGGAATTACAGCCCCAGGATTTAACAACAGTGTTCTGGAACTACAATAACAACCCTGAGTGGAATGGCAGCCCCTGAGAGTAGCAGAAGTATTTTGGGGCTGGAATGACAGCCCTGAGGGTGGGATATTAGCTTCCAGGTGTAGCAGAAGTGTTTTGGGGTTGGAATGACAAGTCACAGAGTGGAATGACAGCCACTGGGAGTGGTAGAAGGGTTCTGGGACAGGAGTGACAGGTTGCAGAGCTGGGAGTAGCAGAAGTATTGTGAGAATTAAATGACAGTCCCACAAGTGGAATAACAACCCCTAGGAGTAGCAGAAGTGTTCTGGGACTCAAATTAAAGCCCTGAGAGTGGCATGACAGCTGTTGGGTGTAGCAGAAATGTTATGTGGCTGGAATAATGGGTCCTCAAGTGTAATGATGGTCCCTGGGAGCAGCAGAAGTATTATTGGACTAGAATGAGAGCCCCTAGCTTCTGGGAGTAGCAGAAGTGTCCTGGGACTGGAATGAAAGCCCTAAGAGTGGAATGACAGCCACTGAGTGTACAGAAATGTTCTGGGGATGGAATGACAAGTTGCAAAGTGGAATGATGGCTACTGGGAGTAGTACAAGTGTTCTGGGAAAGGAATGAGAGCCACTGACAGTAGCAGAAATATTCTGGGGCTGGAATGAGAGCCCCCAGAATGGAATGACAGCCCCTGGAAGTAGCAGAAGTGTTTTGAGATTGGAATGCCTGGTCCCATAATGGAATGACAGCTCCTGGGAATGCTCTATCTGCAACTATACTCACAAACCATAGAGTGGAATGAAATCCCCTTACATTTTAATTAATTCTTGTTGAAAGTGTGTAGCTACTAACCCATGAGCTTTGCCTCAGTACTGTCAGCTGTTTCCTTACTATGATGTCATTGTCAGCCACCTCCTCCATTGACAAGTATAAATCTTACCCCTGTTCGCCTTTAAATTCCAGTGTCTAGTTTTGCTTCCTTCCTGACCTCTATGGCCCTATTACATGTCACACCCTGCCTGAGTTTCATGCTCACTTCTGCCTACTTTGCTGACCACTGACCCACAGCATCCTGTCCATAGTCTCTCAGTGAAAAATCCCATCCTGTTCTCTAGGTCAGGGGTACCAATTTCTTTGAGCCTGTGGGCACTTTTGTAATTTTGACAGTGTGGGTGACACAGCCACAAAACGACTGCTGCAGAAGGTAGAGCCAGCCCAAAAGGATGACCTCAGCATGCCTTCAGTCACGCAGTGAAGATTTTTTTTTTTAAATCCCCACAGCCTATCAGACGTCTTGTTGGGCAGAAGTCCCACATGGCCTCACACACTTTCTAGAAACACTTGGTGGATGTCAGGAAAAATGTTGGCAGGCACCATGGTGCCCATGGACACCACGCTGGGGACTCCTGCTCTAGGTGATGTGTTCTTTCATATATAAATATTTCAATTCCTGATTTCTTTATAGCCCATCACACCATTTGCCCATCTTGACAAATGCTCTGACTGTTTCCAGCTTGCAAGTATGTCAGACACAAGCGAACAGTTCTCTGCTTCCTGCCTTCCCTTTGTCACTCCCAACTTTCATCTCTCAACACACACTATGGCAATGACAGAAGGATTCATAAATGAAAATTCATTAATTAACTATTCCTCCTGCATTTGCAGTTACTTTTTAAAATTTATTTTTATTAACAGTTTTTCATACATACAGATAAAAAAACAGATAAAAATAAAAGCAAAGAACTGTATTTGCAATTCCTGTGCAAACCTACATTTACTCCTATCCCTTTTCTGGTACACTCTATGGTATCATACTCTTTTCCTGAAATCATGCTATACACATTTAATGCTAAGTATATTCCACAATCATAAGAATTGTTCTGTTGAACTGTGTCTGTGCATAACATTATCTTCCACTCTGCACTCCTAAAAAGAACACCTGCTGTTTGATGACATGCTGCAGCAAGATGTTACCATGTTTATGTCATCCATCCTGATTTCCTGTGAACCCTGTAGAGTGGGGTCCCTTGCTGCCAGGCCCCACTTCCTGCTGCCAATCAGCCAGCTGGCGGGGGGACTTACCAGAGAAAGAGGAAGGCCCAGGCAACATTTATTTTTATTTTATTTTATTCAATTTTCAGCCTGTCCTTCCCATAGAACAGGTTCAGGGTGGGTTACATCATAAAAACAATCAACAGTAAAAAACAATAAAAGCTCAATTTAAAATATATAAAATCTAAAACTACAGATTGACAATAGAGACTAAAATGGCATTACACAGGAAGCAACATCACACCAGAAATGTCTGGGATCGCACAGGAAGTGACATCACAGCAGAAATGTTTGGGTGACACTGGTATCTGGGCAAAAACTCTATGGTAGAAGCTGCTCTTTACTATATACCGTATTTTTTGCACCATAAGGCTCTCCGGACCATAGGATGCACTTTCCTCCTGGGGGGCGATCCGCTGCCTCTGCCTCCGATCCCGACGCTTCCCCCGCGCCTGCCTGCCTGGCTCCAGCTTTTTCCAGCAAGCGCTGGAATTGCTCCATGCTGCCCCCACCGCAAAGCCAGCGCTTCGCGAGCGCCGGCTGCGGAGGGGACAGCGTGCTTCCTCCGTGCCTGTCTGCCTGGCTCCAGCTCTGACACTTACAGCAAGCGCCAGGATCGCTCCCTCTGCCCTCCGATCCCGGTGCTTGCTGTAAGCATCAGAGCTGGAGCCAGGCAGACAGGCACGGAGGAAGCATGCTGCCCTCTCCGCAGCCGGCGCTTGCGAAGCGCTGGGTTTGCGGTGGGGGCAGCATGGAGCAATCCCAGCGCTTGCTGGAAGAAGCTGGAGCCAGGCAGGCAGGCGCGGGGGAAGTGCCGGGATCAGAGGCGGAGGCAGCGGATCGCCCCCCACCCCGAGGAAGGTACCTTCGCTCCATAAGACGCACACACTTCCCCCCCCCACTTTTTTTGGGGGGAAAAGTGCATCCTATGGTGCGAAAAATACGGTAGTTGTTGCCTAAATACCAGAGTGGTACAGAATTTCACAATGTGATGATGTCACTTCCTATGCAATGCTGGCAATGTGGTCTGGGCCGTCCTCTTTCTCCTGATAAGTCCCCCCTCGCCCACCGGTTGGCAGGAGGGACCTGGCAACCCTATCTGCTACTCCCAGGGCTATCATCCCACTTGTGGGAGCTGTCATACCAGTCCCAGAATACTTCTGTACTTCCAGGGACTGTCACTCCACTCTGGGAGCTCTCATTCCAGACAAAGAACACTCCTGCTACTCCCAGGGGCCATCATTCCACTCCAAGGGCTGTAATTCCAGCCCCAGAACACTTCTGATATTCCCAGTGGCTGTTATTCAAGTCCCAGAACACTTCTATTCCTCACAGTGTCTGTCATTCCAGTCCCAGAGCAGTCTATCAGGGCCCAGAGATGTCATTTGAAAACCTATTCCACATTTTCATTGCAATCTTTTTGTTCTGTAATGTATTTCAAAGGAGCCCATGCAAGTCAGTTGGCATTAATGGCTCCCATGATCTCCAATGGTCCGTCAAGCCTCTCCCATTGTTTGAACTGGGCAATCCTGACATTCCTTTTAGTACATCCCCGGGGTGTACAAATTGGCTGTTTGCATTTCCTTCCCACTCCAATCCCCCCTCCTTTCCCCTCCTGCCACAATCCTCTGCCTCAGCATTACTAGTGACAGACACATTAACATCCCCCCCACCCCCGCCTGCAAGGTAATGACTATTATGGAGACCCTCACCTTGGCAGTGGATAATAAGGTCCTTGCCTGGGGATTTACAGGAGGGGGATTCCCTGCTCTTGCTAGACTTAATCCTTCAGTTTCTCAAGTTAGCAAGCCTTTTTATGAACATGCTAAATCAGTATATAGGTACATACCATCAGACAGAGACCTAATAGGTGAGCATGTGTGTGCGTGGGTTTGCTGGTTGTTTTCCCTTAAAGTAAGAGCAACTAGACTATTCTCCTTTCCACCTTGAGGCTCATTTTGCTCTGGATTAGTGATCAACATAATTGGTATGTGGATCTGGTTAAATGCAACCCTTGATCCAAATTCCCCTCCTCTCCCTCTGGGGGGATTATCTGTGTGAAAGAGAAACAGGCAGCTAGAATTTGTTTCCTTTTTACTTGGAGGAGGCACCTCAATTATGATAATGATGACTTTAGCAACCAATTTATATTATTATTATTATTAAACATTTAAAACCCCAGAGTCTAAAAAATCTAGACTGCTCAACCTGACCTTTCCTCACTGCCTCCTGCCACTTCTGCAGGAGGGCATCAACCCATTCTAGTTTAGAGGTAAATCACATGGCTGGCCTCACAAGATGGGTGATGTTGAAAGCTGAAGCTGAAAGGCTGAATCTGAAATTGGGGCCATGGTGAGGAGATAGGAAAGGGGCTTCTCTTCTGATGGAATGGCTTGGAGGATATGAGTTTTGTGAAGAATGCTTCAATTGGCAACCTATCTGCTTTGGCTTTGTGAACAAAGACTTGTGCACTGCTATAAATCCAAGCCGTTCTTTATTACTTCAAATACAAAGAATGTTGGTTGATGGTATGTAATTAATATAATATATGAAAGCAGAGTCTACAAAGCTAGATTACAGCCCTAAACAAAAACTCCCTAGGAAGCAGCTCCACTGGGCTTAATGAACGCTCCTTCTGAGTAATCATACTGAGCACTGGGTTGCTCAGCAGATTAGCTGGTAAATGAACCTCTTTGCCACCTGTTTGATTAAAATAGTTTTGAAACCACACCTTATGCCCAAATTTGCTGTACCTGCGATAGTGCGGCAGCTGGCCAAGGCATTATTTTATGCTGGTCCAATTGCTGAAAATCAATTAAAGAAAAATATTTTAAAAACAAAACTATTTAATCATCTTCATTCCATGTTATGGCAAAAAGATTCCAGGGACATGAAGAAAACTGATTTCTCCTTTTGGTGAAGAGATTTCAGAGCAAATAGATTTTACTTCAATGGACGCTTTTCTGGATCCACCTCCCAATTAAGTACAGTATATAGATTTAAACTAATTTATTTTCAATGAATTAAATGGGTCTACTCCATTTAATTGCCCCTTGAAACAGCAGCAAAACTTTGATTTTCATGGAACTGAATTAGGAATGAGACTCATTCAAATAGGGTTGCCAGGTCCTCCCTGGTCACCAGTGGGGGATGGGGAGGGGAAAGAGTTGCTAGACCCAGTTGAGATACCCCTGGAGATTTGGAGGTGGAACCTGTGGAGGACAGGGACCTCACTGGGGTACAATGCCATAGTTTCCACCCTCCAAAGCACCTGTTTTCTCTGTAGTCTGGAGATGAGCTGAAATTCCAGGGGATCCCCAGGTTCCATCTGAAGGCTGGCATCCCTACAGTCAAATCAGTCAGATTTACAGTGACATCTTAAACAGAATTTTACTGTTCTAAGCCTATTGATTTCTATGGACTTAGAATGATGTAACTCTGTTTAGTATTACAATGTTAATATACACATGATGTCCATAATCAAGAGTGTGGAAATTCCTGCAGGAATGTTCCCAGTGCATTTTGAACTTCGGTGAAAATTGGTTTAAATCAAATAAGTTTAACTGACTTCTGATTTCTGCCATATGCAATTTAGCTGGATTAGTCATTTTATCTGAAGAAAGTTACAAATACAATTGTGTCATCCACACTAATTCAGTGGAAGAGAAGGTAAACAGATATGTCTTATGCTATACAATATACACAATATAATCAGATAATTATAGCTAAGTGCTATCTGTTTTAAAGGCATGACAGCACAGAGAAAGATCGGTAGGCAGATGCTGCATTAATTTGAGTGAAGCATCTATTGTAATCCTATTTGTATCAATTGGCAAATGTTAAAGTCTACCAGGATCCAACAAGTCAAGCTGGTTATGGCAACCAAATGTTTTATGACCTACATGCACAAAGAAATGGATGGATTACCTTTAAATGCTTCAGTTTAGAGGTTCCAAGTCCAAACATACCTTAGAGACCACTTTGTTCCCTGGGCCCCATTGTGATCTCTGAAATCAATACAGTGCTAACTTTACCAGTTCCAGTCTTCAAAAGTGCACAGAAAGGCATTTTTGGTGTCTGCTTCTCTTCTCTAATTATGGAACTTCCTCTGAAACTGGTAGAAATTCAAGCAGGAAGCACTGCAAGGCCTACCTGCATGGACTACGCTGGAGGGAGGATGCTCTGTTAAGTCTTTGGAGTGCTGAAGATTTCCAATGAACAGTTTATGTGATTCATAAGCTAGAGTTGGAGCTGGGTGCAACTCAGTGTTCCTATATGGAGATCATGAACATCTGGCTTGGTAGGTAAAGCTTCTTCAGAGGTTGTAAAGAGAAATTAGCATTCCTCAGTAGCAGAGATATTTAAAATATTGCTTTATATTTTAGGTGTGGAGAATTGACAGATTAAAGCAAAAAAATGTCTGCCCTTCTGAACCTGTGTGGTTATTGGGAGAATAGTGTGAGGCAGAGATGCTTGTGGATCCTGAATATGGTTCAGAAATTGTATCAGTGAATCAAACATTGGCTACTATTTAAAAATGTAAGCAAGTACCAAATTCATTAATCTATTTGTATTTTCCCATCGTTGTTGTTGTTGTTTTTTAATCCTTCATGTAAGATATCCACTGTTGTTCAAGTGTCTCCACAAAGCCTGGGATATTCACCAAGGAAAGGCAAATGAGTGTTTAAAAAAATCTTCTCATGACATCACAGGTTCCATGACAAAGTCTGAAGAGAACTGCAAATAAAAACAAATGAGTCTGCTCAATATGGAACAGATCAAGAAGATAAATAGCATTAAATGAGTTACACTCCAGTTGCACACTCACCAGTTATTTTACAGAGAAGAAGTAAATGGAATTCACATGTGGCGTATTAGTCAATTGTTAGATGGCATGATAATGCTAACAAGAGTGTTTTATAGGTTGCTCTAGGTTGCCAAAGGGAGCTCCAGAAGAGATGGAAGGGGATTGGGCTTGCTTTAAGATGGCATACACAATATGCAAGAAGAGGCTTTGGCACTAGGTCCTATCCAACACATCAAGGTGATATGAAGATCATAAAAATCCACTGGAGAGCTCATAAATGAATGCATTCTACTGGTTTTATGCAGGTGGCTAACAATGTGTTTCCTGTTTTGCTGGAAGTCTCCTCTGCAGTGCAGCAGCTGTTTTAAAGAGGTTGTGAAATTAAAGAGAGCAAAAGAGGATTGTCTTTAAATCAGTGCTTAATACCATATTATTAGAAAGTCTTTACAAATCTTTTTTTCCCTTTAAAGAGAAGATTATCCAGAAATTTACATAGAGATGATGAAGGGTGTGGTTTGGGAATTCCGGGGATTTGGTGAGACAGAAGGTATGCCAGGAGAGAAACAACCAGTAGAAGACAGAAGATGGCCAACATACGTACCTTTCTCTCTAGTTCTGTACTTGGTTCTGATTGAAACTGAGATGTCCTTATAAGGGTCCTGTTCTAGCTCAGTTTCTCACTGAAGATTTCCATAGCTAAGCACTAAAATCCATATTTCACGTGGACTGATTTCATTTTTTGGTATGGTTGCAGTAAGGGCTATATTACCCCCATTGTATCTGGAGGAATATTTGTGTGAAACTTACAAAACCTACCATGCTAGATAGAAGACAGTGGCATGTGAAAATGGTCCCACCTAACTGTACAGGAGAATGCGTTTAGAACGTAGAAAATCTTGATGACATATCTTGTGGTACACTTCAATCAAAATATGTCCATGTCCAGCCCTGACCTCGATAGCCCATGCAAGCCCAATCTTGTCAGCTCTCAGAAGCTATGCGGGACTAATCCTGGCAAGTACTTGAATGGGAGACCTCTTTGGAAGCAGGAGTCAGAGGCAAGCTGTATCAAGTCACTTCTTTGAACATCCTCCATGCTCCAGTAGCGGGGGGGGGGGGGGGTCACCAGAAGTAGCCATGACTTACAGGCATGCACGTGTGCGCGCACACACACAAATATAAAACAAAACAAAACAAAACAACACAACTTTGGGGAAGGATGGTGGCTCAGTGGTAGAGCATCTGCTTGGAAAACAGAAGGTCCCAGGTTCAATCCCCGGCATCTCCAAAAAAGGGTCCAGGCAAATAGGTGTGAAAAACCTCAGCTTGAGACCCTGGAGAAAGAGCTGCTGCCAATCTGAGAAGATAATACTGACTTTGATGGACCAAAGGTCTGATTCAGTATAAGGCAGCTTCATATCTTCAACCCCCCATTCATATCTATTTCCTCTGCTTTCTGTTTCTACATTGTCACTGCCAGTCGTAGTCATTTATTTTAAGATAGATTTCTGTGTGTAAGTCAGGAAGGTTTGATTTTACTATACATGGCCCTGGATCTTTATGCCCTGCCACGGGATTTCAGGGTTTCCTGAGCAAGTAGGGGCCATGTTTGGGAAAAGTCCATTTTATTTTATTGTTATTGAGTACCTGTTTATAGGAGGCAGTTCTAATAGCAAAACTATTTTCGGCAGACATTATAGAATTGCTAAAGACATGCATTCTATGATCTCCCCTCCCCACTAAAACAAATAGTTTTTTCAGTAATTCTTATTTAATTGGTGATGCGGTCACTAGAGTGATCCAGAAGATGAGTTGGTCTCAATCTATGTAGCTAATAACCTGCCCATTTAATGTGTACTTAGTTTGATGATACCGTTAAGGATGATGTGACAATACAGTTTGAACCCACACTGGGTGCATTGCAGTTCCATTTAATAATCCTTTTTCTTTCTTTTCTTGCCTGTAATATGAGATGTAATCCCTTTTCTCTCCCCAGGACCCTTAATGTCTCCAGTGGAAATTCTACCTTTTCTTCTCTAGATTCTGCTGCATGGGAAGTGCTGTGAATTAGCTGGAGGGAAAGCTGTCTTAATGATCAGTTGTTAAGGTAATTTTCAAGTGGGGAATGTGTGATGTGCTTAGTGCAACTGTTAAGGCAAAGCTGCAAGTAAGTAAACATTCAAACAGCTGAATGCCTACTGTACATTTTAAAGATTCTATCCAAAGATCTGTTAATTTAAAGTTGTTACATTTCATGCTTTATTTACATATGTTTCATATATGCAGTTGGGAAAAAAAGCAACTCAGAATACATGCTGGCTCTTCACATTAAATTAATGTTGTGTACCCTGTGGTGCAGAGTGGTAAGCTGCAGTACTGCAATCCAAACTCTGCTCGCGACCTGAGTTCGATCCCAGCAGAAGCTGGGTTCAGGTAGCCAGCTCAAGGTTGACTCATCCTTCCATCCTTCTGAGGTTGGTAAAATGAGTCCCCAGCTTCCTGGGGGTAAAGTGTCAATGACTGGTGAAGGAAATGGCAAACCATCCAGTTTGGTGTAGTGGTTAAATGCGCAGACTCTTATCTGGGAGAACTGTGTTTGATTCCCCACTCCTCCAGTTGCAGCTGCTGGAACGGCTTTGGGTCAGCTATAGCTCTCACAGAGCTCACAGCCCCACCCACCTCACAGGGTGTCTGTTGTGGGGGAGGAAGATAAAGGAGATTGTGAGCCACTCTGAGATTTGGAGTGGAAGGCGGGATATAAATCCAATATCATTGATATCATCACCCTGTAAAAAGTCTGCCATGAAAACCTTGTGATGTGATGTCACCCCAGAGTCAGAAATGACTGGTGCTTGCACAGGTGACTACCTTTGCCTTTTATCTTTACCCCATATATACATGATTACTGTACACAGCACAATAAACTAGTGGCCATTTGAAGTGTCCTAAGTGGTATTGCTTAATGTTATGATAAATGCCACCCATTTTCATACTGGTCAAAATTAATTTGGATTTAAGGTTTGATCTCTGATATCAATACAATGTGTACTTTATCAGGTCCTGGCTTCAAGGGTGCTGGAGAGATACAGACTTCAAGAGGAGATGGAGGAGGAGGGCTGTGTGTATGTTGAAACTGTGCAATTTCACTTCACAGACATCTATTGTTAGTCATAGAACTGACCAATAAAGCATATTTTTAAGCTGCAGATCCATACTTGAAAGTATACAGGTAGTGCCTCCTGACTTCTCAGAAGCCTGAAGTGAGACTTAACGATATCCAATGGCCAGAATCAGAGCTTCATAGCTGTGCCTAACTCTGTGCCTTGGGAAAGGAGGAGGAGGAGGAGAAGAAAAAGGATAAGAAGAAGAGGAGGAGATTGAATTTATACCCCACCCTTCACTCAGTGTCAGAACATCTTACACTCTTTCCTCCCTCTCCCCACAACAGACACCCTGTAAGGTAAGTGGGGCTGAGAGAGCTCTGAGAGAACAATGACTGACCCAAGATCACCCAGCTGGCTGCGTGTGGAGAAGTAAAGAATCAAACTTGCCACTCATAATCACTACACCAAACTGGAAGGCAACAAATGGCATTTTTCAGACTGTTTGTTTTGTTCCAGAGGCAGGTAATGACTGACAGTGTAAAATACCTTGACCAAAAATAATTATAATATAGTCAATGCAGTCAACACCCAGTTTGGTTAATGTGACTATGCAAGTTTAAATCTTGATAAAACCAAACATAATCATTAACAGTTTCTGATTATGTTTACAGTTAGATTCTTATTTATAATTAGCCATTATTGGAAAAAGTAAAAAAACATGCTGAGAACAGTTTCTATATTTCAGTAAAACAAAACAGGAATTCAGTGGCGTCTTAACAACTATATATATATATATATATATAATAAACTGTTCTAAATTAACTGCAACAAATGTGATAAACTGAGCTCTGACACACAATTTGTACTGGAATAAATTAAGGTGCTACTAGAGTTCTGCTTTATTTTGTTGTTATAACCCAACGTGGCTATCTATCTGCATTTCAGCAGTGAGAATGCTACACAGAATGCTACACAACACATTTGCAAAGGCATTTTCAAAGGTGATGCTGGAATGAGGGTTCTGGATTGGTTCAATGTGTAACCCTCCCCACTCTGTGAAAACTGCTAGTCAGGGCTTTTTTGGGAAGAAAAAGCCCAGCAGGAACTCATTTGCATATTAGGCAACACACTCCTGACACCAAGCCAGCCGGAACTGTGTTCCTTTGCCTTCCTGTTTAAAAAAGCCTCGCTGCTAGTGAATTGCAGCTTCAAATACAGAAACAAAATGCACACACTGAACAAGGAACAAACAACACTGTGGATGTCAAGTACAGAAGTTAATTTTTTCTTGGCTGTCAAAGAGAAAATACGTTCATTCATATCAAGCTACAGGGGAGGACATTATAGTGCCTCTCTAACATGGGCCACAAATACAGAACGATCTTTGTCTGTATCGTAATTCCCAATTGTCATCTTTTCATTGCATTTCTTCTTTTCACTGACAATTGTAACCACACCTGCTATTAATCTTATAGCATATGGGCAGCCTGAATCACTGCAAGTAGTGGTGCAGCTTGAAATTGTCAAGGCCAGTTTGTACTGATAAAGGTAGGACCTTGCAGGGTGATAAGTGAGCATGTTGCAGAAATCCCTGTTTTGGTACTGTTTTGTTGTTCTTAGTGTTGGTAGTACTGCTTCATTCAAATAGGCATTCTAGTTGCTTGACAGAGACGAGAAGCAGAGGAACAAATTCTTTTAAATTATTTTTAGTTAGTTTTTGAGAAAAACATGATTGTGTTGGACTTTATGGATCCTTTTCGCTTAGATATATATTTTAATTTGATAGCACAGATTCTAATCCTCTACATTTAATGCCTGATCCTGGATGTCAGAGGATTAAATCAAGGGCCATCTCCCCTCTAGTAAGCTCAATGACACACTTCTGAGGCAGCATCATTTATTGCATAAGAAATATTGTCTAATTCATAATGTGAATGTTCATATGATCATTATACTTGGGAGTAACTGAGGATACATGTTATCACAACACAAATTGTCCCTCACTTTTAGGAGAGAAGCAGCACTTCATTGAGATACTGGATGTGAATCTCTTTGAATGCTTGAAACATGCTATACAAATGCTACATTGTTAGTAATGGCGCATTTCCCATCACCAACAATCCCAAGGGCCACATTGCAAATAACTTTACAGATCTCTGTATGTTGCTGACTTTCTGACAAAGAACAGGATTTGAGGGATTTGAGTATTAGCTCAAGTACTCAAGCGTAGACATTGATCTGTCTATCTATATAAAATGTCATATCATAGTATTTGGATACAGTCTTTCTTAACCACTATCAAACATTATATGTAGCTTGAATATATCTGATAATAAGTTTTTGTAAAAAAAAAGATCCATTAATGTCATTAAATTAATTAACAAAAGCACAATAGTTTGAGCATTATTTGAGTGCCTTACATTGGTAATTCCCTGGTCATAATTGTGTAGAAGTCTATATTTTAAATATATTTTAAATTGACTGAGACTTATTTCCATGTAATTGGTTTAGGAATATCATGGAGAAAGACCAAATACATTATGTTTCAAAGTCTCACTTGAATGAACAATGAATAACAGTCTCAAGGCAAAATATGTATTTTTTGGTCCACTTCTGAGGCACCAGTGCTTTTTAGCTTGCCACTTGGATTCTTTGTTGTCCACATTTTCCAAACATTGGAAGGAATGCAGACTTCAAGAGATGATGGAGAAGGGTTGCT
This sequence comes from Heteronotia binoei, assembly GCF_032191835.1. Classification (NCBI taxonomy): domain Eukaryota; kingdom Metazoa; phylum Chordata; class Lepidosauria; order Squamata; family Gekkonidae; genus Heteronotia; species Heteronotia binoei. Next base: position 134,312,674 of record NC_083227.1, on the reverse strand, counting down.
CTTGAATTAAGTATATCATTATGTGCCATAATTTACATTCCATGAGAGTTGGCATTTCCTAGGGATTTTGAGACCTTTCAGGCTTTTATTCCTGTGATATAGGAGAGGCATAACATATCCTAAACTATATCTCATTGTTCATGAATGTCTCAAGAAGCCTTTTGTATTTGCCATAAACAAATTTTGTTCTTATCTGTGTCAGAAGCAGAGGCCACAAGGAAGCCATGTGTATTTCACACAGCAGGGCTATGCTATAATGTGGTGACTTAAGGCAGTCACCTTTGTGGGGGCAGATTATGGAGGGCAGCAATCTCGCATTCCATTGGTGATGTCTGCCTCCCCTCCCCACAAGTGATTCCCCTGGGAAGACATACATATGAATTCATGAACTCTTGCAAGATTCCTTCTCATGAGACTTCAGCTACCATTTTTATTTGCCTGTTGTCGAGCAAACAAAATATGGCAGAATGCTTAGCAGAGGAAGTAATCTTGAAAGAGTTCAGGAAGCCCTGCAGGACATGCACAACTTGATGCACTATTTTTAAGAATAGCAGGGACAGCAAATAAGTTATCTCTTCCAGCTCCAGCAGCAGTGGAGAGACATAGTGAAAGCATGGTGGTGGCTTTTACCACCACCTCAAGCAGTAAAACAACTCAAGCCTTCTTCACTGCTATCTGGAATTCCATAAAGAAGAAATGTGAATGTAATAATAAAACTGGTGAATTAGGCATGGTGGAGGATTTGGTTCTCAACAAATCAATACTACATGCTACTATGGATATTGAGATAGGTCTTTGCCTTCATATCTGTCAGTTAGATATTAAATATTATTAGCATTACATGGCTACATTATTATCCATCATTTCTTAGTCCTTAATCTAAGATTCTGTTTTGTATATGCTGTTGTGTGTGACAGTCTCCCTGCTGGTAAAATGATAATTAGTGCTTTCATGCATTTGATCACTGTCATAGTAGTGGGGTGCAAGTTTTCCCTATGGAAGACTTTGCTGGAACTTTGCAATGTAATCAAACAATTCCTTTATATTAGGTAATATCCCAGATGTCCTGTTCTTATAGAAGCTCTGTTTGAAAGCTGAGCTAAATATCCAGTATAAGAAGAGGACAGGATTCTCACTTCTTTTGGAGTCACTTCTGAAAAGCCAGAATTTGGTTATGTATAGTGATTCCCGACTAAACAAAGGCACTTTAAAACATCTTCATCCCATTACATGTTACTTGATTTCTCCAGATTTCATTACCCTTAGGAGCATAACATCACTTTTGCAGAAATGTGTCTTTACAAACAGCCTTTTTGGAAAGGAGATATAAATTTAGAACATAAAACGACTCTGTATACTGATGATGTGGTAATCTCAGCTGCAGATCCCATATCATCACACAGAGGAACAATGGACATAATGAACAATTTCAGCCAAATACCTGGTTATAAACTGAGTGGAGAAAAATATTCTTATGACCTTAATATGTAAAAGGATAGCAGAATACAAAAAAAGAGAGGTCATTTTATAAAGCATTGTGGAAAAACAGACTTGGAAAATACGTGGAAATCTCTTTCTTTCTTTCTTTCTTTCTTTCTTTCTTTCTTTCTTTCTTTCTTTCTTTCTTTCTTTCTTTCTTTCTTTCTTTCTTTCTTTCTTTCTTTCTTTCTTTCTTTCTTTCTTTCTTTCTTTCTTTCTTTCTTTCTCTCTCTCCCCCTCTTCCCTCCCCCCCTCCCTTCCTTCCTTCCTTCCTCCCTCCCTCCCTCCCTTCCTTCCTCCCTCCCTCCCTCCTTTCCTTCCTTGAAATTTTGCTTCTTTTACTTAAAATAATCTTAAATCTAGAAGGGTTGATAACCTGTTTTAAGCTCACTGTGTCATGCAGGGCTATTGTCAGGTTATTGGAGACCTTGAGAAATGTGTTATTTAGTGGAGGAAAAAAGGAAAGATCTCCTGTGCAAGCACCAGTTGTTTCCGACTCTGGGGTGACGTTGCTTTCACAACATTTTTATGGCAGACTTTTTACGGGGTGGTTTGCCATTGCCTTCCCCAGTCATCTACACTTTCCCCTCAGCAAGCTGGGTACTCATTTTACTGACCTTGGAAAGATGGAAGGCTGAGTCAACCTCAAGCTGGCTACCTGAAAACCCAGCTTCCACCGGGAATTTAACTTGGGTCGTGAGCAGAGTTTAAGACTGCAGTACTGCAGCTTTAACACTCTGCACCACGGGACTCTTTCTTTCATTTTGTGACCTGCCCCCAGGGCCGGATCTAGGGGGGGCAGTGGGGGGTGCTTGCCCCGGGTGCCGATGGGGGGGGGGCGCCAAATTGGGTATGGAGTCTATTGTATTCTATGGGACCATAAGATAGAATGGCCCATAAGGGGGCATCAATTTTTAATTTTACCCCCTCCCCCTCAAAAAACATCTAGATCCGATCCTGCCTACCCCATTTCATGGTTGGAGAGCTCTCTCTCTTTCTGTGTATGTGTATGGAGAGGATAACTCACCCATGTGAGAGTTGTGCACCACTGCTTTCAGGTACCTTTCTCAGCAGGAAATAGCAGATCAGCTCAAAACTCCTACTGAAGAGACCTCTGGGTCCTAGTGGGAGCAGGTGAGTCAAACATTTGTGGTCAGCAGTAGATCCTTTGCTAGGCTACAAGTCTTGGCAGAATCCTGACTGTACTGACTCATCATGCTGCCTTGTGATCAAGGATGCGGAAAACTGCTATGATAAAGAAAATACATGCCAAGGCGGCAATGTGAAGGGATAACTTTTAGATTTATGTCTACATCTTTATTGTTATTGCCATTGTATTGCATCTGTTGTTATACCATTGTTATACCTTACATGATACTTCGTATGTTTTAACTTTTAGTCTACTTTAGTCTAGAGTGTGGAACAACAAGCATCTGAAAAAAGGCACAAAGATCAATGTTTACAAAGCGGTTGTGATGACAACCTTCATCTACGGTTCCGAATCGTGGGTTTTATACCGTCATCACCTGCGACTCCTTGAGCGCTTTCATCAGCACTGCCTTCGCACCATCCTTAACATCCACTGGAGTGACTTTGTGACCAACACTGAAGTCCTCAAGAGGGCGGAGGTTACAAGCATCGAGGCACTGCTGTTGAAGACGCAGCTGCGCTGAGCAGGGCATATTTCTAGGATGGAAAACCACCACCTTCCCAAGATTGCTCTGTATGGCGAACTTTCCACTAGCCATTGAAATAGAGGGGCACCAAAGAAGAGGTACAAGGACTCCTTGAAGAAATTCCTTGGCACCTGTTGCATCAACCATCACCAGTGGTCTGACCTAGCTAGCCTCAGATCGCAAAGCATGGAGGCACACCATCCACCAGGCTGTCTCTTCCTTTGAGAACACACGCATAGCTGGTCTTGAGGACAAAAGGAGATTGAGGAAGAATCGCACTGCTACAGCACCAACCCCAAATCAGACTTTTCCCTGCAGCCACTGTGGCTGGATCTGCCTGTCCCGCATTGGTCTTGTCAGCCACCAGCGAGCCTGCAGCAGACGTGGACTATTGCACCCTTCTTAAATCTTCGTTCGTGAAGTCAAGCCAAGAGAGACTTTTCTTTTTCTTGAAATTTTTGTAGATTTGTAACAGCCAATTGCTAATTACAATAAATGAACTGAACTGATAAACATGAACATATTTTCATTAATATTTTTTCTTTTCTCAAAACTCATTCTATTCATGCCTTTTGACATGAGCTAAATATGCAGTAATTGTTATTAATGGGGGTTAATCATATGTTTAAAATCTTTCCCATTAAAACCAACAGGATTTTAAAATGGTTAATTTAGACAGGATTATATAGTGTGTTAATGAGATTTATTTGGGGATTTAGAATAAGGGTTCTTTCAGTGGAGACACAGTTAAGTCCAGTACCTTTATTGGCATACACTGGATGTGAGGGCAATTTGGCTGAGACATTTGGCCAGCTGATCTGGCTGGCTAGGTGGGTGTTACTTACCTCCTTCACCACTCCATGTGCATCCATCTCAGAGCTGTATGCTTGGTGGAAGAGGACAATCATCCCAGACAGAAGGAGTGCACCATTCTTCAGTCAAGGATACACTATAGCAGTACTCCCCTGCTAGAACCTCCAAACAAGCTCAAGGTGGAGACATGTTAATACCAAATTAGTCATTATTTTATCACTGTTGTTGACACTGAGACAATTGTTTCTTTAAACTTCTGATGAAGTGTGCTTGCACAACAAAGCTTATACTGTGATAAAACTTTGTTGGGGTTAAAGGTGCCACTGAACTCAAACTCTTTTCTGCTGCTTCATACCAACATGGCTACCCCACCTGAATCAAACATCCCTAATGGTTAGGGATGGGCAGTTTGTTTCAGGGCTCAGGTGCCTGAGGCAGACTGCCAGCCTGCTGCCAGCCTGCTGCCACCCTCCACAGCACCCCCAAACACCTCTCTCCTCCCCATTGTGCCTCCTCCTCCCTCCCTTCCCCACTCCAGGTCTATTTCAATGCCCAGAAGGGCAGTTGAGCACCGTTCCCTACTGGGCAAACTGGCCCTGGCTCAGGGTGTCTCACAAACTTAACCCAGAACCAAACTGACCCAAACGAGCCTGAACTGAACCAGTCTGGCAAGTTTGGTCCCCCCCCCCCCCCCCGGGTCTCCCAGCCACAGCTGAGCTGTTAGGTTTAAATGGCTGTAATCCATTTAACTCTTTGGTTTTGCTTCCCTCACCCTTTGGCCAAAAATTGGGTAAATGTTCTGGAAAGGTGCCTTCCCCAAACTGATCTCTGAAGTGGCTCAAGCTCCTGCTGAATTTTGGCTCATGAGCTGATTCATGCCCATCCTTAATAATGGTATAATCTGCCCATTTTTTTTAAAGGATACTTTAATGTGAGGAGCTTTATCCCACTTAAAAAAAACCCAGTTCCGATATATGGTTGACAACTGAATGGAAACCTGTGGTTTTGGCTTAGAAAAAAGTGCAGTTCATCTAGCATTCATATTTCCAGAAAGGAAAATAAATGAGTGAAAAAGCTGCGTAATATCATGACTGTTGCAGGAGCTGAGTAATCAAAGTTCCTTTTCAAAATGATGGGCACATGGATGTGATAGAGAATTATAGACGATGTAACTTGTGTAGATATAATCTAATACAGTTAGGTTGGATATTTTAATTTTGATCAGCGTTCCTTCTGAATTATTGACTTGTAGGTATGGGTAACTTCCATCTATTGTACATTCTGACTGATCTATGCTTTAGGAAATTTTTGTCTTCCTTAAAGATGTGCATTCAGTTGCGCTTCATTCCATGTCTCATTTTTGGCAGTGACTTGGTGAATGTCATTGTTTTGAAAGAAAATACCAATTTCTGGTAAAGAGTTACAATTGCCAAAAATATTCAAGGTGTGTTAGCACAATTACATAGAGTATACCTCAGGATTAAGGAGTGCATTTAAATGTTTGCTTTTAAAGATTCAAGTTTATTCCACTTTATACTTAGGTAAACAGATGAACTTGGTGTTTTTTTAAATACCGGATAAGATTGTTGGTCCATCAAATCTAGTATCCTGCCTCTGCTGGCAGAGACCCATGCCTTCATGCTTTAGAAGACATTCTCCCATTGATAATGTACCACAAATTTTAAAGACTTGAATATATATATCTAAATCCACTGGGTATGTTAAACATAGTTAGAATGTATTTATCAATTGATTATTCTTTGTTGACTTTAGCCCATATCAGCTTATCTTTCTTATTGTTTCAACTGCCAAATTGTGTTCCAGTACAAATACAGAGCAGCTTCCGGGAGCACTACAGTTTGAGAAAATATAGATATAAGGTAATTCCAAAGGTCAATATAGATCATTATTAGTCATAGAGTCTCCAAGCTCAGAGGCAGTACAGCACTTGATACTAGATACTGGCTACAAATAATGGGGAAAAGGGCTATTGTCTTCATGGGAAGCAAAGACGAACTGAATCTGTAAATGTTACCTAAAGAAGAATGTATTGGCTCAAGTATTTATTTAGATATTTATCCCCCACTTTCCTTCCTACTAGAGCCCAAAGCAGTTTATAATGCCATTCTTCCATATTCTATTTTCCCCTCACAACAACACCCCTGTGAGGTAGACTGTGAAAGAGTGATAGTGTCAGAACTTGTAACTGTGATTTCTTTGCTTTAGCCAAACTGACTCCATGTTGTAACTTAGAAAGCTTGACAGCGGTCATTGACCCGGGCCTCTCTGCTATGCCAAATATTTAGGGCAGTAAGGCAGGCGGCAGAGAGTCTCTGCTTAACATCCACAGGTGCCCTTTGAAGCCGGGCCGTTTGGCCTTCGCAATAGGGGGGCATCCTCCTTTGCTGATAACGAAGGCTGGGAAGAAGAGACAAACGTTTGAGACCGTGTGAATTATTGTTTTATTATGCTTTGCTGTGGGCATAAAATGTAACCAACTGCCCAGAATCGCCATTACTGTTATTTCGTTACTATAGTACTGTAGTTCTTCCAATAAAGACCCTAACTTGCAACAAGTATTGGATTCTTTTGAAGTTCATCCAAGTTCTGACAGATAGGCCCAAGGAAACTCTGTGAGCTCCCATGGCAAAATCACCCTGGGTCTCCCAGATCCTAGTCTAACACTCAGAACACTTCACTATGCATGGTCTCAGATACTCTGCTTAATGTGTTTAATGAGTATATTCCTTACAGTAGGTATCAATACACGAATAAGAAAATCAGTATATAAACATCATTCTATTAAAAGCTGCAGTCAGACAATAGGCTTGGTGCTGTCTGGCCACATCTCTAACCAGGGCTTTTTTTGAGCAGGAACACACAGGAATGCAGTTCAGCTGGCTTGGTCTCAAGGGTGTGTGGCCTAACATGCAAATGAGTTCTGGCTGGGCTTTTCCTACAAAAAGCCCTATATGAAACAATAACAATGCCATGGGGTGTGGCTTAATATGCAAATGAGTTTCTGCTGGGTTTTTTCTTCAAAAAAGACCCTGCATCTAACTTATCTGGAGCTACTTATTCTGGAGAATTTTGACCAGACATGCCATCCTAATTCTGTCACACTCTGTGGTCGACCAATCAGATAACTGCTGCGTGGTCACCATGGAGTGGGCAGGCAGCTTCTTCTTCTTCTTTTTCCTCCTCCTCTTCTTTTTCTTCCTCCTCCTCCTCTTCTTCTTCTAAAAAAGTCTACTTTGCACATGCACAGAATTGCTTATTTGCTGGGGGTGAATATGCAGTTATGCACATATTGCTAACTGTGGGGAAAAATGGTGGTCAGGGAGTGAAGCCCCAGGCCTCCCAAACAGCTTGTGTGTACAATGGAAAAATCAGTTGTCCAGAAATGCATGGTGAGAACAATTCATCCATGAATAATGGACTTTGTCCAGAGTCTGGAAAGTTGGGGGTGAGGAAAGGGGGCCAATAACTGGGGAATGGGAGACAGATGTCACTGTCTGGACATACACATTAAATCTGGAAGGGTGAAGTGACAACATTGGAACAAACAGCTCATCTGTTTGCACCCAAAGACAGAGCTTACACTCATAAAAAGGCATCATGGTACAAAGTTCATAAAACGAAGAATTAGCATTAAGCAAGAGATGTATGGGAAAGCCTGCTTCCGTGTTAGCTTGCTGAATTGAGATAGTCACAGGACTGCTGGGAGCTACCATCAGCCCCTAGATAAAGATTTCATCTGGGCACCCCATAAGACCATGATCCAAACCAAACATCATAACAAAACAAATCACTTGGCTGGCTGTTACCACATCTCTATAATAAAAAAAAGAATCCTCATTCCATCCATTTGTCCATTTGTGGCAGGCATAACTCAGAAAATAGGAATCTCAAAACTGGCCACCAGCTTCAGGATGATCAGGAGTGTTTCATGACAAAAAATGAAAGGAATTGAAATACCCAGACCCAAGTAATCTCCAGACTCCCCCCCCCCCCCACTCCATGTTATTTACAAAGGAAGCTAAGCTTGCATGATGGTTAAAACACTGAGGCAGATTAACATTTATTATTATGCATATTAAGGGGTGAAGCATCATTTTACTATTTTTATAGATTATAAGGACATATTAACTCCCCTCTTTCCTCATAATATTAACAAAGGTTTGCTCCTATACTACTATTAAATATCTTTTAAGTTGCCAACCCAAATGAGTGAGGAGGAATAGGCCTGGGGGAGGAGGAAGAGAAAAATTAGAAGTGGGGATAGATGAATGGCAAGTTGTAAAAGGAAGAGAGCAAAATGAACATGGAGAAAAGTATGAAAAATAGAGAAATGTAGAAAAAGACAACAAAAATTTAAAAAATTTTTTTTTTGCCATGGCACAGTAAAAAACTATCCCTTTGCAAAATCTGGCAGTGCTTTGTATTACCTAATCTGACAGGCAGTGGCTTTCTAGAATTTCAGCAAGAGTTTCTTCACATCATCTGCTACCTGATCTTTTTCACTGGAGGTGCTGGAGGTTCAATGTGAGATCTGCATGTATAGCAGATGCTGTCCATTGAGCAATTTGCCTTACTCCAGATAACACCAACAGTACTATTGAAGTCAGTGTACTTGAAGGGTGTGTCTCTGCCCAAGATGGCACTGTAGGCCACCAAGTATGCAACTATGTTAGGAACTAGCAATTACCACCTGAATCATTTAGTGGGGGTGTGAAATCATTGATGACCTTGTTTCCAGTGACATATATTTCTAAATGAAATGGAGATGACTCTAAATGGGAACACAACAGAACACATGATCAACATTGCCAAAGATGGTGATATGCATCATGCCCTGGAGATGTAAGGTGCTTTGAAACTCTCCAGGGGCTCCCTGAGATCCCTAAAGCAATCTTCATTCACAGGAAAGAGAGCCATAAAGTGCACCCAGAGGTCAGAACAGTGGAGATGCTTTCCACAAAGAAATACGGTAACAATTTGCTCTACCTGCCAGGAAAGGCAATATGGATAGCTGTTGTAAAACATGATCTGAGTATTGAGATGTGTGGGTTGTTTGGGAGACTGGGGTTAACCTTCACATGTGGGGGTGAGTACCTAAATCTGGATTGGGTAAGAGGTTTCCCACTAGCAGAGGCAGGAAGGGTTAAAAGATTGGTAATATCCATTAGTCATTCAAATGCTAGAAGTTGAATTCTCCTGCATGCAGTAGGTGGGGGTCAAGATGTGAATTTGTTCCACTGACATTGTGGGGGGAGATGTTGTAGGTAAATCTTATGTATTGTTAAGTTTAGCTTAGTGTTATATTTTCCTTAGATCTGTAACCCAGTAGGCTTGATAGTTATTTTCCTTGACTTGTGCTCTAGCTTAATTTGTAGCAATTAAGTTTTCCTGTTTAAAACAGCAGGCTGATTCAAAGTCTTCCTTGCCCATCTTAATTATTTGATCATGCTCAGAAACTCACACATAGGAGAGGGCTGAAGTAATTGGGAAACTCTGCTCTTTGTTCTTGCTCAGAGGCCCCTTTACAACTGTTCCCCGTGCAGGTCTATGACACACAGACCCAGGGTGGGTTTATGACAATATGGACCATTGGTTCAATGGGTGCAGTCATCTACAGGAGCATTCATGCAGCCCACAGCTGCATGCAAGTGTCTGTGGAATGGGACCATAAATGTTCTAGTAATAAGTCTGAATTACATAACATTACCTGATAGTATAGGGGAAGTAAAATTGTAAAAAATATTTATCAAAGGAATTTGAGTTTCAATAAATCAGCCACCCTGAGTCTGCTTGCAGAGAAGGCGGGATAGAAATTTAAGGCAATAAATAAATAAATAATAAATCGAATAATTGCACAGAGCAAGCCAAGAACACATCCTATAACTTGATCTTTACAAATCATGATTTCTTTTTTCTGCTAATGTTCATTTTTATTTGAAATGTAGCAGCCTTAAAATATTTTCATATTATTTGCATGAATAATCTCTCCTTTTTTTAACAGAATATTTTTTGTGCATTTGGTACATTCCTTACTGCTATTTTTCAACTGAGTAAAATATTTTTTGTTACATTTCGTACAATGTTTGGTACATTCCTTACAGTTGTTCTACCAGAGGCCAGATACATTAATTCCAAGAGGGAGCAAGTCAAAGGAAGGGATCTGTCCTTAACAATGAACCATGATCTGAAAACAAAACCAAATTCTATCATTGTGCTATTTGCTTGGGCTATGTAACTAGGGATGAAAGAATGGCAAATGCAGACTTTCGGCATCAAGTGGATTCATAAATGTTTAAAATGCTAACTACAGGCCATTTTTAGAGTCAGGAGATTTCTTCAGTGAAAGAGCTATGTACTTTATAGAGCCACTGGGATGGTGGAAGGAATCTCACTTTGGCTATGGGCTCTTCTACCATATGCTTTAAAACTTCTATAAGTATGCTTAAAAGGGGGCAATACAGTCATTTCAAGTTGAATTGACTAACATCTGCTTGAGGTCTTTCTCACTTTCTCTGTTGTTTCTTGTATCTCAGAAGCAACCCAATAGCAATATACTTCTTTTGTTACTTGGCTTGCACTATACTAAAAGTTGTCAAAACATATGGATTTTTTTTAGTTTTTATGTTTAGAAAAAAATTGAATTCTAGCAATTCTACATGCTGATAAGATTCAATCAGAAGAAGATTGAATTTGGGGAATAACAAATATATAGGTGATTTTCTTTAGTGCAAGAGTAACAAATATAAGACTGCATCTGACTTGAAAGAAAAAGATTCATTCCTTACCTGCCATTGTGGTTTGGTTGTGGATCATGATTTGCTTGTTCAGAGGGTTGCAGGGCTAAAGCAAGAAGACCAGACATTGATATACTAGGAAAGGGATTCTGAATGAGGGTGATCTACAAATCTTTGGGGCTTTTAGGATTTTTTGGTCAAATTGGAATTTAGGGGATTTTTTCTAGGCTGCAGCGTCTCAAGCTTGATGGAGCTCACGGAGCTCGCTCTTAGTGGCCCCCCCCCAACCGGATGGTAGGAGGGGTGCCACAGTTGTGGCACCTTCTGAGAGACTCTGGAGGGGTCTTCCGACGGCAAGGGGCTCAACAGGAGCCAGGGAAATGGTGGCAGCTGGTCCCTGTTCCTCCTGTTTGCCCCGATGCTCCACTGTCGCGGTTGCCATGATGGCAGTAAGAAATGAATGCCTGACTGCTTTCTTTCCTTAACAAGCTTCTACGATATCCTATTTCTACCTTAAGCACCAAAATGCTATCATACAAGTAAGTCTTTTCTTATATTACTAGCAATTAATGGATCTTCTGTGATAACTCCAATTTGGACAGTTAAAAAAAAGGGAAGAAGAGGAGATTCCCCCCCCCCCTTTTCTTCCCTTGTGGGAGGCTTCAAAAAAACAAAGAACAAACTTAACAATTTGTAATAAATAATTTAAATGGGATTGAATATGGACATTTGAATGGATTTGACTTACGACTAAACAAGCTAAAATGAGAACATCATTCGATTTTAATACGATCTGATTAAAAAGTTTGAAAGATTTTTAAGAGAAATTCTTTTGATACTGAATGGGTTCGAAATGATCACAACTGGAAAATAAGAGGAAACCCCATGGCTGGAGGAGATTGGGAAAGATAGACTATCTAAGACTTTGAGTTGGTTTTTAACTTTGACTATCAGACAGAGCTATACTGCAGAGAAGATGCCAATTCAACTTGAAGCATTTTATAAAAAAGATATTATGGATGCTATATTCTCCCTAAAGCAGGAAACCTGTTTGTTAGCAGGGTTAATACAGGACAAGGTGGAAATCTTTATTTTAAAACACAGCGAAATTGAAAATCTACATGAGCGAAGCAAAGAAGGGATCCCAGTGATGTCCACAGAGATGAGAGAGGTGGATAAAGACCCGGTGGGAAAGGAGCCGGAAAAAAATCAAAATGGAGACATTGTGCGTAGTTACAAAAAGGAGGCGGAAATCAAGCTTGATTATAGTTTTTGCAGGAGGAAGTGACAGCGTGGAGACTTCACCGCTTTTAATACAACGGATGCATATTCTAAAGGGAGAAAAGGCTGACTACTTTAAGAAGATCAAGTCTTGGAAAACTTTTTTAAAAAAGGGATTCTAAACTGATGCTCTTTCTTGTAACTGATTATCATGGAATTAATAAAAGGGAACTGGCATGTGGTCATGAAACAGATTGAAAATGGCAAATGAGATTTCTAGAGACATGTAGCTTTGAAATGGCAAATGAGACTTTTAATCTGATTGTTTCTCTGCTGTCTGTTATTTTCATTTATGGATCGTATAGGTCGTTTTTCTCTTCCTTAGAAATTCTACTCTCTTTTTATAAAGTTAAATGTAGCAATTTAACAGGGAGTGGGTTATAGAGATTGTATGATTTTAACAGATATAGTTTACCAAAAAGTTTAATGAAGTTAAATATTTAAGTATTTAATCTAGATAAATATTAATTTGGGTCAATTTATAATAAGGCAGACAACACAGGTATCTGAAAATATTAAAATTCTGCTCTTGGTAATTTTTTTAGAAATAGACTCTGTCGATACTGAAACAGATAAAGTATTTGCTAGGTTTTATTTTGGTCTTGTGTTATTTTTATTGCCATTTCTTTTTTGGTTGGAAATAATTAAGATAGTACCAAGGATAAGAGATTATATTCATTTTCTCTGTTTATGATTATTGTTAATATTGTTAAAGTTAGTACTTATCTTCAATATGGTTAAAACTAGCTAGTGGATTTTATTTTGTGGTTGGCTTCTGGGCTCTCCTTATCTGTGGGTATTAAAGAGGAATAGTTTAGTATCATATCATAAGTAATAATCAGTCAAAAATATTTAATAAGATAATAAGACTGAAATATTTTGGTTGAATTGGATTAAAATTTAAGACTTGCAGGTAGAAAAAATTTAATATTAGGTTTGAAAGGTAGAACTGTAACAGCTATATTTACTTTTTCTGTTTTGTATTTTCATCAAGTTTTTCCATCTTTTTGCTTCTGTGCCCCTGCACCATCCCTTTTCCTTTATATTGAAACGTAATAAAAATTTAAAATTCAGGCAACTCCTTCCTACTTGCAATGGCTTCTGAGAGCCAGTGAAAGTCTGTGGAGGAAAGTTGTTGTTTTGTCACTCACACTGCTCTGATAAAAACCTCAGATCTGAGATTTCGCCAATACTGCAAATAGGACTCATGCCCAAAATTAAGTAGTTGAGTGAAGGCCATCAGGCACAAGGATCTCATTGAATATATGACTAAGACCCTTATATTGTACACACATGTAATATATATTATGCATATAAAAATCCAAGTGCTGTTTTTATGTCCTTAAAAAAAAAAAAAGCTTGTGTGTCGGGAGGGATATTTTATGTTGCCTACCTAGTAAGTTGTAGGGCTTTCTGCTAAGGGGAAACGCACCAACATTAACATTGTGATTCAGAATTATGACACTTTTGAATCAGGGCTTGGAATATTAAACATTTGGAACTTCTGAATAATCAGAATCCCATTAATGTCAATAGTAAATGGAATCCTAGAATCATAGGGACCTCCAGTCATGTAGTCCAACCCCCTTCACAATGTAGAAAATTCAGAAATACACCCCCCCCCCCCTTAGTGACCCCTGCTCCATGCCCAGAAGATGGCAAAAAACCCCATCCAGGATCCCTGGCCTAGTTGGGCTGGAGAAAAATTGCTGTCTGACCCCAAAGTGGCAATCAGCATTTCCCTGGACATGTTAGAAAGGGCCACAAGAACTAAGCACTGATGCAACCCTTCCTGCCCTCCTACCCATGATCTGCCTAAGTTCACAGAATCAGCATTGCTGAATCATAAAAAGTCATTTCCCACTAAGAACAAGACAACCTTTTAAAAAAGGTTTCCCTGGCCCCTGACCCTTTCCTGGTGCCTGTACCAACCCTATGAATGAGCAGATGTAATAAGTTCAAAGTAGGGCCACAGCTACAGCAACATGCAACTTTTTCGTTGGACAGGACCAATGTGAAAGCACTTTTTGTTACCTGTGCCTGTTTCAGGATTCTGTAAGTACAGTCAAACATCAGTCACAGGCTTGGATGTTATCCCAGTCCTCCCTTTCTTGGCAAAACCATTCAGGGAACATTCAGTTATCTACTCACCACCACCCTTGCTGCCAGACTATCTGTGGAATAGGATACACTTTCATTTTCCAGGCAGTCTATCCTGAATTCTATCTAAATTAACAGAGTTATGAATATTCAGATTACAGAATTATTCAGAGTATCCAGAATTGTAATATTTATATTCAGAACATTAATTGCACTCCTTGACTTCCTGTGGAATCCTGAAATGGCCGTAAATCCTCTGAAGAGAAGCATTAAGAGAGTTGAAGAGACCAAACAATGAGCAATCATGGCTCTAGTATAGAGACAGTACAAAACAAAAGAAATGAGCAACTCATAAGAAAACTGGAGCCAAGAAGGGTAGTTTTAGTTGGAACATTAAAAATTTAGTGAAATTGTTCAGAGTTCAGAATTTACGGGTTGCAAATGGTTCCTTGAAAATGATCCAAAAGAACTAGCAACAGCTAGAAGCATCCCTGATTCTTATTAATGTTCTATGTTAAGGGACTCTTGAAAATATTCACTTTGCATTAAGTGCCAATGATGAGAACATGTAGGGAGGCATTAAGGACAACTTTCTGACAAAATAAATATTGTTAAGAATTTGGTGTACAGGGCTTTTTTTTTTTAGAAGAAACGCACAGGAAAGCAGTTCCGGCTGGGTTGGTGTCAGGTATGTGGCCTAATATGCAAACGAGTTATTGCTGTGAAACAATGCTGATGTCAGGGGGTGTTGCCTAATATGCAAATGTGTTCCTGATGGGCTTTTTCTACCAAAAAAGCCCTGGGTGTACTGCATAGAATATCTTTGTGAATTTTACAGGCAGCTGCAAAAAACCTTGCACAAGAAGCTGTAGTTTGCAAATTGACATCCATAGGAGGCTTTCTTGAAAACTCAGAGAACAGCCTGGGAACCTTCTGTATTTAGAACTGGCAGGAAAACATAACATGTTCTATTGTTTCAAGAACACCGGTACCACAAGGACAAACCCTCTCTAACATAGGAGTCTTTCTATATCCCCCCTCCAATACTGCAGAGTACATGGTTAGAGAAAATGCTCTATGATGGATAACAGACTCTAGAGATGAAAGATAGAGAGTCAGAGGTATAATATATCTGGTGTTATCTGAAGCCCCAAAATTTGGTGCCCTGCTAATATCATATTGCTGTCTCTAGTATCTAGCACCTTCTATTTAATGGTTGCAATCATCTGTTCCAGTGCCATTACTACTTGGGTCTGTGGAGAAAAACCTAGTCGTCAATTTATGATGAACCGCAGGTGTTAATCCTTGGGGGAAAATAATTTAATTTGACCCAAAAGTTAATAGAGGCAAGGCTTATACTGGCCTCTGTTTTAATCAGGCCAGATTCTAAATGCAAACTTCAGGCCCTGATTTTAGGACTCTTCCCAAAAGACATTATAAAAAAGACTAAATGCCTTTGAGGCTCTTCTGAGGCCCACAGGAGTTCTAGAAAGGATTACCATATAGTTGGCATATAAAAGTGCAGGAATATTTCAGTTGGTTAAGGAGGGGACAGGTGGAAATCAAGGTTATTCAGACTATTAATCATGCCACTCATATAAAAATAGTAGTGGTGCCAGAACACAACTTTGTTTCACTCCTTTTGATGTAAAAATGGAGTTAGTAAAATGTCTAATCCTGTTGCATCTGACTTTAAAAAAATGTCTTAGAATATGATTCACATTAAATGTAGAAACCTTCTATCGATAGATGTAGCCTCTAGTTTCTCCCAGAGTCTTTTCCTAGAAATGGAATCAAAGGCAGTCTTTAAATCAGGAAAAGTAACATACAATGAAACCGTGGGATTAGCTGCATATATGTCAATTAATTGTTGCATAATCAGTATGTGCCCCAGAATTGATCTTCCCTCCCTGAATCCAGCTTGCTCTTCAGCCAATAGATTTTCTTGATCTAGCCTGTTTTTAAATTTGTCTAAAAATTATGGCAGCATAAAGTTTTCCAATTATGTTCAGCAGGCTGATTGGTAAGGTTGCTAATCTCCAGTTGGGGACAGGGGATCCCCCGGTTTGGAGGCCCTGCCCCCACTGCAGGATCATCAGAAAGCGGGGGGGGGGGGGGAGGGAAAAGTCTGCTGGATACTCCATTATTCCCTATGGAGACCGATTCCCATAGTATATAATGGATAATTGATCTGTGGGCATCTGGGGCTCTCAGGGGGCTGTGTTTTGAGGTAGAGGCACCAAATTTGCAGCATAGCATCCAGTGCCTCACCTCAAAACATCTTCCAAGTTTCAAAAAATTGGACCAGAGGATCCAATTCTGTGAGCCCCCAAAGAAGGTGCCCCTATCCTTCATTATTCCCAATGGAGGGAAGGCATTTTAAAAGGTGTGCAGTCCCTTTAAATGTGATGGCCAAAACTCCCTTTGGCATCACTCCCACAGTCTCCTGGATCCACTCGAAAGTCCCCAGACATTTCTTGAATTGGACCTAGCAACCCTACTGATTGGGCTATAATTGGATGGATTATCCCTTCTCCCTTTCTTAAAGAAAGAAATTATTATCACCTGTCTCTACTCCTCTGGGATACATCTGAGGAATTGATGTACGTAAGTAACACAACCCATCAATCAATGTTATTTTTCAAAAGTTCTGGTAGAATTAAGACCAATGAATTACATAATGTTTTATTTATTTTGTACATAGAATAAGTAATTTCCTTGGTGTCTAAGAGGAAAACAAAGAATTTTAGTGAAACAAAATAAGGTTAGTCCAAAGAATACAACATAAGAGTTTTATTATATAAATAAATTAATTACTTGAATATAATATAATTAATTCATATGTTATTTGTTGCATAGAATCAAAATAAGAATTTGAATGTACACATATGGTGATGTGAATGACAACATCATTATAAGGTCAGCCTGCAATAACATTTTTATCATAATTTTTGAATTTATTTCTGTATGATTATTTTATTAATATTTTGTTGATATTAATTTCTTTAGCCTAACCACTATGGAAGATTTGCAATAAGAAACTGAAACTGAGAAATGAAAGCACCTGGGTCTTCGTATGGAGAACTTAGTCTAAGGAACTATCTTTGTGGGACCTGATTTCCTTTTTGACTGCCAAGTGTCTGGTTATTTGTTTTGGTTTTGGATATTGTATTATTACTACCGACACTCCATATTGTTTTGTTTTACTATTAAAAATGCTACCAATACCAGGGGGTTTTCACTCTTAAATTGATTGATTGCACATATTTACATATTCCCCATCACCAAGCAACACCATTCACATATGATACAATCTACTACATTTTTTATTCTCCTTTTGCTCCAAAAAGTTGTTCTTACAGGTTTCTTTTCTGATTTTATCCTTACATCAACTTTGTGACGCAGAATGACTGACCCAAGATCATAGTGAAACTCAGGGCCAAGCAGGGATTAGAGCCTAGCTCTTCCTGACCCCTGATTGACATTAATCATTTCACAATACTGTTGTTGATGATATGTGGCAACAGTATCAACCGACAATCATCACAACTCCCCTCCCAACCCCTGGAAAGCAGGAAATAACTTCAGTGCTTTAACCTGTGTTTTACGAAACCTTTAACCTGTGTTTTATGAAAAAATGTGAGACTATCTTGCCATGCCAGTCTCATCATCATTATGAAAGTGATTGAGCAGAGCAAGTTATCCAGCTAGATTATTTAGACTCTCAATATCTATCTATCCATCCTTCCTTCCATCTTCTTTTCCTGCATTATGGAGCAGCTGCAGATGGTTGAAATACATGAACACCACTGACACTAACCCAGGTAAGCTAAGCAGCCAATCAGGTTTTCCCTCATTCAATAACAGGACAATGGCCATGGCAAGGCATTGCATGGCCATAATTTCAAATTCCATCTGTCAGCATTACCTCTCCCACCTTGCCTAGTACATTTCAAATCTGCCATGAATCAGGTCAGAAAATGAGTAAAGAGAGTAAAATGTTAAAGAGTAAGAGATGGAGCTGGGAAAGAGTAAGAGATGGAGCATTCCTATTTGTTATCCAGCAGCTCGGGGTCCAAATAGCAGAAAACCAGTCAGGCTGGTCAAAATGGGTCAACTGGTGACCATAAATTTGATCAAAATAATTTCACAGTAACATTCTTAGCAATTTGACAATTTGACAGTGTGAAATAATAATAATAATAATAATAATAATAATAATAATAATAGTAATAATAATAATAATTTCTGTTGATTTATACCCCATCCCTCCTGCAAATGGCTGACTATGAAATCTATATAAACGTTTTAAATATAATACTGACTATGACATCTAAATAAAAGTTTTTAAAGTGTGGGGTTTTTTTGACAGTGGCATAAGGCAGTGGTTTAGCTCACTAAATGAACACGCTATATTTTTTGTTTAAAAAGAGTCCAGTCTCTATTTTCTTTGCATGCAAATGCATAAAACCATTACACGAGGACTCTCCTCCCCCCCATTATGTCTAGTTTGGTACTTAATTTCATTAATTAAACATATTGCCCATCTTTTTTCCTGCCAGGACTAGTAGCAGCTGGATAGGTGATTTTTTAAAGGGTGGTGGCAGTGGTGGAATAGCCCATGAGACATGGTTAACCCCCCAGATCTGTCCCTACCATAAATTTTTTCCCCCAAACAATTTTTATTAGTAACATATGGCAATATATGGCAAATTTCTTATATCATTAATAACTACTGTTTTCTCTATCCCATATATTACTTTCTACCTACCCCTCCCCCCATTACTTGACCCCTGCTGGTGTACTGTAATCAAAACATCATTCTAAAAGGTACCCCTAATTAATAAGAACCAAAATTCATAACCTCCTCCCACTTATACGTAATCATTATTAAAGATTGTCCAATGTCCTTTTATCTTCCATTCTTTTTCTACATATCTTCTGAACTTCTTCCACTCCATCTTAAATACTTCTAAATCATAGTCTCTTAAAGCTCTTGTTAATTTATCCATTTCACTCCATGTCATAACTTTTGCAATCCAGTCCCATTTCTCTGGTATTTTTTCTTGTTTCCACAACTGCGCATACAATGTCCTAGCAGCTGAGAGCAAGTATCAGATTAAAGTTCTATCTTCTTTTGGAAATTTTTCCATTTGTAATCCCAACAGAAAGGTCTCTGCAACTTTGTTAAATTCATATCCCAAAATCTTAGAAATTTCTTGCTGAATCATCTGCCAAAACATTTTAGGTTTTTCACAAGTCCACCCCCCCCCCTCTCTCTCTCTCGGCTTGGCTTCGCGAACGAAGATTTAAGAAGGGTGCAATAGTCCACGTCTGCTGCAGGCTCGCTGGTGGCTGACAAGACCAATGCGGGACAGGCAGGTCCGGCCACAGTGGCTGCAGGGAAAAGTCTGATTTAGGGTTGGTGCTGTAGCAGTGTGATTCTTCCTCAATCTCCTTTTGTCCTCAAGACCAGCTATGCGTGCGTTCTCAAAAGAAGAAACAGCCTGGTGGATGGTGTGCCTCCATGCTTTGCGATCTGAGGCTAGGTCAGACCACTGGTGATGGTTGATGCGACAGGTGCCAAGGGATTTCTTCAAGGAGTCCTTGTACCTCTTCTTTGATGCCCCTCTATTTCGATGGCCGGTGGAGAGTTCGCCATACAGGGCAATCTTGGGAAGGCGGTGGTTTTCCATCCTAGAAATATGCCCTGCCCAGCGCAGCTGCGTCTTCAACAGCAGTGCCTCGATGCTGGTAACCTCCGCCCGCTTGAGAACTTCAGTGTTGGTCACAAAGTCACTCCAGTGGATGTTGAGGATGGTGCGAAGGCAGCGCTGATGAAAGCGCTCAAGGAGTCGCAGGTGATGACGGTATAAAACCCACGATTCGGAGCCGTAGATGAGGGTTGTCATCACAACCGCTTTGTAAACATTGATCTTTGTGCCTTTTTTCAGATGCTTGTTGCTCCACACTCTTTTGTGCAGTCGGCCAAAGGCACGGTTTGCCTTTGCCAGCCTGTTGTCGATCTCCTTGTCGATCTTAGCATCTGAGGAGATGATGCACCCCAGGTAGCTGAACTGCTGGACTGTCTTCAGAATTGATTCACCCACAGTGATGCAGGGAGGGTGATAATCTTCCTGGGGTGCAGGCTGGTGGAGAACTTCTGTCTTCTTCAGACTAACTTCTAGGCCGAATAGCTTGGCAGCCTCTGCAAAGCAGGACGTCATATGCTGCAGAGCTGATACCGAGTGGGAGACGAGTGCAGCATCATCAGCAAACAGTAGCTCTCGGATGAGTTTTTCCATTGTCTTGGAGTGGGCCTTTAGTCGCCTCAGGTTGAACAGGCTGCCATCGGTGCGATAGCGGATGTAGACACCATCGTCATCATCTAGATCTACTGCGGCTCTTTGAAGCATCATGCTAAAGAAGATCGTAAAGAGAGTTGGCGCGAGAACGCAGCCTTGCTTTACACCTGTGCCTATTGGGAAGGTCTCCGAGAGGTCGTTGCAGTGTCTGACTTGGCCTCGCTGGTCTTTGTGTAGCTGGATGATCATGCTGAGGAACCTTGGGGGACATCCTAAACGTTCCAAGATTTGCCACAGGCCTTTCCTGCTAACGGTATCGAAAGCTTTGGTAAGGTCGACAAAAGTCACATACAGAGCCTTGTTCTGTTCCCTGCATTTCTCTTGGAGCTGCCTGAGAACAAATACCATGTCGGTGGTGCTCCTGTTAGCTCTGAAGCCGCACTGGCTCTCTGGGAGGAGTTCTTCTGCAATGGCGGGCACCAGTCTGTTCAGGAGTATTCTGGCAAGGATTTTGCCTGCGATGGAGAGCAGGGTTATCCCCCGGTAGTTGGAGCAGTCTGACTTTTCCCCTTTGTTCTTGTATAGGGTGATGATGATTGCATCGCGAAAGTCCTGTGGTAATTTGCCTTGTTCCCAGCAGGTGACAAGTACTTTGTGAAGTGAGCTATGTAGTACTGTGCCCCCATGCTTCCAGATCTCTGGTGGAATTCCATCAACTCCTGCTGCCTTGCCACTTTTCAGTTGCTTGATGGCTTTAACAGTCTCTTCTAGAGTGGGGATCTCATCCAACTCTGTTTTCACTGGTTGAAGTGGGGTGAGGTGAATTGCTGAATCTTGAACTACGCGGTTGGCACTGAAGAGAACCTGAAAATACTCCGACCACCGGTTCAATATGGATGCCTTGTCTGTGAGGAGCACTTGGCCGTCTGCACTACGCAAGGGATTCTGAGTCTGATATGATGGACCATATACTGCCTTCAGGGCTTTGTAGAACCCTCTTAAATCACCAGTGTCTGCACACAGCTGGGTTCTCTCAGCAAGCTTGGTCCACCACTCGTTCTGAATGTCTCGAAGCTTGCACTGGAGGTTGCTACATACAGTGCGAAAGGTTGCTTTTTTCCCAGGACAGGAGGGCTGAGCAAGATGTGCTTGGTAGGCAGATCTCTTCTTCGCCAGTAAATCTTGGATCTCTTGATTGTTCTCATCAAACCAGTCCTTGTTCTTCCTTGTGGAGAACCCGAGGACTTCTTCAGAGATCTGCAGGACGGTAGTTGTTAGGTGTTCCCAGAGTGCTTCTGGAGAAGGGTCTGTGGGGCAACTGGGGTCCTCAATTCTTGACTGGAGTTTTGCCTGGAAGGCAGCTTTAACTTCGGCTGACTGGAGACTGCCAACCTGAAACTTCCTCCGAGGGATACCTCCTCTCCTGGGTGTGGGTTTAAAGTGAAGACGGAGATTGCAGCGTACAAGACAATGATCCGTATGACATTCTGCACTGCGCATTACTCGGGTGTGTAAGACATCTTGAAGGTCTCTCTGGCGCACCAGAATGTAGTCGATAAGGTGCCAGTGCTTGGACCGTGGGTGCATCCAGGTTGTCTTCAGACTGTTCTTCTGCTGGAAGATAGTGTTGGTGATGGTGAGCTGGTGCTCCATGCAGAATTCTAGCAGGAGGCACCCGTTGTCATTGCAGTTGCCAATGCCGTGTTTGCCAAGTACTCCTTTCCAGGCTTCCGAGTCTTTACCTACTCTGGCATTGAAGTCGCCAAGGATGATCACCTTGTCCTCTGTAGGGGTCTTCCGTACGAGGTTGTGTAGATCAGCATAGAACTTGTTCTTTTCTGCAGGATCTGCTTGAAGGGTTGGGGCATACACACTGAAGAGTGTTGCATGCTGCTTGTTTTGAAGTGGGAGGCGCATGGACATGATGCGATCTGAGTGATCTGTTGGCAGGTTTTTGAGTTTGGAGGCAATGGAGTTCCTGACCATGAAGCCAACGCCAGAAAGGCGGCTCTCAGCCTTTGACTTACCTGACCAGTAGAGGGTATAGCCAGCACCGTGTTCTTGAAGACTACCTTCCTCAGGGAAACGGACCTCACTGAGAGCTGCTATGTCGATATTCAACCTGAGAAGTTCGTGGGCAACTAGAGCAGAGCGTCGTTCAGAGCGACCACTGTCTACTGTGTCAAGCATGGTTCTGATGTTCCAACACGCAAGCTTTAGTCTTTGCACACTTTGTGAGGCAGGTGCATGCCTTTTCTTTGTTGTTATTTTTTGTCCGCAAGTAAGGATGCCCGTTGACCGCGGCTAGCCAACTGGGGTGGAGGAGACGAGCTTTGTTTAGGCCACCTTTTCTATGCCCCTCTCCGTGTGGAGCAAGCAGTGCTGTCCCTAGATAAGGCTGCTTGGTCGTTCAGGGTGCTGCCGAAAAATGCTTTCGTCTCCGGGTTAGCATCAGGCGACCAATACCCTGAACCGCCTACATGCAGGATCGGGACTGCGGCTTCCAGTGGCACCTTCCACCTGCCGTTTCGCCCCTTGCCCATCGCTGCAGGACTTGATGCGTTGTGGGTTGTGTATGTGGATATGCCCTTCAGGCCTGCGCAGAGGAATTTTTTAGGTGAAGCCCAGTGTGCGCGGTACTGGCTCCACCCTTTCACCTGGGGGTCATCTGCCATGGCCCAGTAAGCCGGGACGCCGGCAGCGAGTCCTCCAGGTGGTAGGTGTTACATTAACGAGCTCTATCTGCCCGGGTTTGATGTTAGAGTTTTCCTTCTCTTAGGCTGGCAAGGTTGGTGGGCCCAGCCTGCCCATCCGGTTATACCGCCGGACAATTCGGTCGCACCATGACGTAGCAAACTCTGTGAAAAACAGGGGGGACCAGCGAGAAGGTGTTGCTACAGATGCAGTAATGCAGGAGAGGCCATTGCAGTGACCATCTGCCAGGCATAGCCAGACAGTGACCACGCGGCGTTCACTACACCGGGAGAGGAGAGGCTATGTATTGCGCATACACTTTCCCTGGGGGGGGGGTAGGATACCCAGAGGGAGCCCACCCCCCCCACCCCCATCTGCCAAAACATTTTAGGTTTTTCACAAGTCCACTACATATGGTAGAAAGAACCTTCATGCTTTTTGCATTTCCAGCACCTGTCCGGCATCTTATTATTAATCTTTGACAGTTTTTTAGGAGTCATATACCATCTATACATCATCTTAAAACAATTTTCTTTAATACTCTGACACGTTGAAAGTTTCATAGAGTTCTTCCACAAATATTCCCAAGTTTCCATCTGTATTTCTTTGTTTACATTAATTGCCCATTTAACCATTTGAGATTTCACTACTTCGTCTTCTGTAGACCATTGTAGAAGTAATTTATATACCTATTAATTTATCATTGTCTCCAAGCAGAACTTTTTCCATTTCTGTTTGCTCTTTTCTTATTCCTTCAGTTTTAATGTCATTCTCCACCAAGCTCTTTATTTGTTGCATCATATTTATGATTCAACTCTTCAGCAGTTTTCAGTTCTATTTTGCCACTTTGAATTTTTAATAGTTGATTGTATGTCAACCACTTTTCTTCACCTATCTCAGCTGTTATTTTTATTACTTCAGCTGGCACTATCCATAACGGTCTTCTCTCATCTCCATATTTCTTGTATTTCATCCATGTATTTAGCAAATTATTTCTTATATAATGGTGAGAGAAAAAACCATCCATCTTCTTTTTTCCATAATACAAATATGTGTGCCAGCCAAATTTATTTCCGTGACCTTCCAGCACTAAGAGTTTTTTATTTAACAATGTTACCCATTCTTTTATCCACACTAAACAAACTGCTTCCTGATATAATTTTAAATTCGGTAGTTGAAACCCATCTCTCTCCTTTGCATCTGTCAAAATTTTCATTTTAATCCTTGGTTTCTTCCCAGCCCATACAAATTCTGAGATTTTTCTTCGCCACATATCAAATTGTTTACTATCCTTCACAATAGGAATAGTTTGAAACAAATACATTATTCTTGGTAAGATATTCATTTTAATTGCAGCTATTCTACCCAACAATGACAAATTAAGCTTGTTCCATTTTAATATATCTTCATCCATTTTACGCCATAACTTCTCATAATTGTTTTTAAACAGATCAATATTCTTCATTGTTATCTCCACCCCCAGATATTTTACCTTGGAGGTGACTTCACAGCCTGTTAGTCTCTGTAGTTCTTGTTGCTTGTTCTTCTGCATATTTTTACACAAAATTTTTGATTTCTCTCTATTAATACAAAGTCCCGCCAACTCCCCATATTCTTGTATTTTAGCTAACAACAAAGGTGTAACTTGTATGGGGTTTTCATTTATAAACATTATATCATCAGCAAAAGCTCTGTATTTGTAAGTACAGCCTTTTATTCTTAATCTTTCTATATCTTTTTCTTCTTGGATCTGCATCAATAATATTTCAAGAGTCATTATAAACAACAATGGTGAAAGCGGACAGCCTTGTCTAGTACCCTGTTTCCCCGAAAATAAGACCTACCCAAAAAATAAGCCCTAGCAGGATTTCTATGCATTTGTTAAATATAAGCCCTACCCCGATAATAAGATCTAGTGATGGGCATGGCTATGCAGCATATCTGCATAGCCACGCCATGCATTTCGGTGCGGAGCGGTAAGGAAAACTGAAATACCTTTTATCTGCTACAACTCCTTTCTCCGAGCCGTTCACACTTGCGTGTGTGCACGAGTGGCAACCACATCACTCCTTTCTCCTAGCCGTTTGTGCATGCGCGGGTGCGTGTGTGATAACCGCGGTCTCAGGCATCCTATTGTGCACGCATGAACGGCTAGGGGAAAGGAGTTCACGCATCACTAGCACCAGCCCCACTGTATTTGAATAAATGTAGATTGTTGTATTATACTTAATAAAAATAAGACATCCCCTGAAAATAAGCCCTAGTGTGTCTTCTTGAGGAAAAATAAATATAAGACAGTGTCTTATTTTCGGGGAAACACGGTACCTTTGCTAATTTTCATATCTTCTGTAAGATCTGCATTTATACATAATCTTGCACTTTGTTCAGAGTATATTGCTTTTATCATTCTTATAAAACTTTTTCCCAACTCCATTTTTTCTTTTACTGCAAACATAAAGTCCCAATTTAAATTGTCAAATGCTTTCTCTGCATCTGCAAAGAATAATGCTACTTCTTTTTCTGGATGTCTTTCATAATATTCTACAATATTTACAACAGTTCAAATATTGTCTCTTATTTGCCTTTTGGGAAGAAACCCTGCTTGATCTTCCTTTATAAAATTTATCAAATGTTGTTTAAGCCATTCTGCCAAGATTCTTGTAAATATTTTATAGTCATTATTTAATAGTGAAATTGATCTATAATTTTTTACGTTCGTGACATCTCTATCATCCTTAGGTATCAATGCAATAACAGCTTCCTTCTTTGTGTTTGGTATTTTCCCTTTTATTCTTATCGTATTCATCAACTTCTGCAATTTTGGTATTAACTCGTCTTTAAAGGTTTTAAAATATTTAGCTGTATATCCATCTGGTCCAGTTGCTTTTCCATTTTCCATTGCATTACCGGTAATTGCTGCTTCAATTTCTATTTTTTCAGTTGGATCTTTCAAAACTTTTCGCACATTTTCAGTTAAGGGTTCTATTTTTATCTTTTGTAAATACTCATCCATCTTCTCTTTCTTTATTTTAACACTTTTAAACAATTTGATGTAGTACTTAAAAAATTCTCTTTTCATTCCCTCTTGGGAAACCACTTCTCTTCCATCTACCACAATTTTATTAATAATTTTATTTTCTCTTTTTCTTCAATTGCCAAGCCAAATACTTTCCCGGTTTATTTGCTGAAGTCTTTTAAAATGCCATTCCACTTCTTTATTTAGCAAATGTCTCATTTGAGTTTGTAATATTTTAATTTCCCTTAAAATTTTCTTTTTCCCTGGCCTTTTTCTCAACTCCCCTTCCTTTTTCTTTATTTCATTTTGAATGTCCAACAGCTGTTTTTCTTTTTCTCTCTTATCTTTATTATTCCAAGTAATCAATATTCCTCTCATTACTGCTTTGTAGGCATCCCAGACCGTCTGAAATTCTATATCCTCTTTGTCATTCATTTGGAAAAAAGCTTTAGTTTCATTTTCTAGGTATGTCACTGTTTCTTTATTCTGTAGCAAATCTTCTTTCAATCTCCATCTTCTCAACTTCTTGGACAATTTTGTAATCCACATTATTGGGTTGTGATCAGCACCAATTTTAGGTAGAATCTCTATTTTCTTTGTTAAAAGACCTAAATCTTTAGTCCCCCACAACATGTCCCCTTCAGGTATTATCCATCTAAACCTCATTCCATTGTCTCGCAAAATTGGGAGGGACGGTGGCTCAGTGGTAGAGCATCTGCTTAGGAAGCAGAAGGTCCCAGGTTCAATCCCCGGCATCTCCAAAAAAGGGTCCAGGCAAATAGGTGTGAAAAACCTCAGCTTGAGACCCTGGAGAGCCGCTGCCAGTCTGAGAAGACAATACTGACTTTGATGGACCAAGGGTCTGATTCAGTATAAGGCAGCTTCATATGTTCATATATGTTCATATGTCAATTCTAGAAAAAGTTTTGTGTCTTGCTGAAAAAAAGTATAGTCCCGAACCTCAGGGTTAAATTTCCTCCATATATCTTCCAAATTTTCTTGTTTAACCAATTCAAAAAAAGACTTTGGCAATTTTCCTTCCTTGATATTATTTTTTTCCCCTCCAGACCTATCCAATAAGTTCTTAACTGTTCCATTAAAGTCACCCATTATCAAAACTTGGTCATAAGTCAGTTCATCAAGCTGTTGCATAATGTCTTTTAAAAAAAGCATTTTTTGCACCATTAGGTGCATACAGTCCCAACAACAACATTTTCTTTCCATTTAATATTGTTTCTACTGCTACAAATCTTCCATCTTTATCTTTAAACACTAATTTTGGCTCCAATTCTTGTTTAATATTAAAAACCACTCCCCTTTTCTTCTGTTCAGCCAATGAAAAAAATTCCGCTCCCAATTGTTTATTCCATAAAAATTTGTAATCCTTTTGTTTAATGTGCACTTCTTGCAGACAAATTATATTACAATTTGTTTCTTAATCCAGTGAAATGTTGCCCTTCTTTTTTGTGGTGAATTTAGTCCATTTACATTCCAAGACAATAATTTGTAATCCATCATGGTGCAAATTCTTTATTTTCTTCAAAAAATCTACGCATTTCCTGCACATTTGTAATTGTTATTCTTTTCCCTTGAAGTTCAAAACTCAAACCTTCAGGTATTATCCATCTAAACCTCATTCCATTGTCTCGCAATTTTTCTGTCAATTTTTTATATGTTCTTCTGTCATTTATCACTTGCCTTGGCAACTCCTTCATGATTCTTACTCTACTGCCTCCCACTATCAATGTCTTTTCAAAGTTTTTGTTCATGATCCTTCCCACCATTTCCTTTTTCATATATCTTATAACAACATCCCTAGGTAAATTATTTTTCTTGGCATAAAGTGAGTTCACTCTGTACATATAGTCATACATATTTTTAGACTGTTCAGGATCTTCCTCTAAAAATTCTGCAATTATTTTTATTATATATTCTTTTAAATAAAAGCCCTATATGGTTGAGGACCTGTCTACCTTAGGGACCGTCTCTCCCCATATGAACCCCAGAGAGCACTGAGGTCAACTGGAAAAAACTTGCTGACCACCCCCGGAGCAAGAGAGGTGAAGCTGCAATGCACCCGCAACCGGGCCTTCTCCTCTGTAGCCCCGAGCCTATGGAACCAACTCCCAGAGGAAATGCGGGCCCTGCGGGACCTTGAACAATTCCGCAGGGCCTGCAAGACCTTCCTCTTCCGACTGGCCTTCGCTGAAGAAAGAAGCTGCTAAGGATAACCGCCACCACAAAAGAACGAATAGCAATAGCACTTTTATTAATTTAATTTAATTGATTGATTGATTTTAAACTTGTCAGAATTTTGAATGCTGGATATAACTTTGTTTTTATATAATGCTGTTAGCTGCCCTGAGCCTGCTCCGGCGGGGAGGGCGGGATACAAATAAAAATTATCTATCTATCTATCTATCTATCTATCTATCTATCTATCTATCTATCTATCTATCTATCTATCTATCTATCTATCTATCTATCTATCTATCTATCTATCTATCTATCTATCTATCTATCTATCTATCTATATCCCCATCCTCCTTTTCAGGTACTCCTCTCAGACGTATCTGAGTTTCCATCAATTTGCAGTCATGGATTGTCACTTCTTCTTGCACTTTCAACAAGGTGGAATCATATGCTTTCATTCTCCCTTCTACCTCCTGCAACTTTCTTAGAAGTTTCCTCTGTTTCCTTTCTGAGATCTTCCATGTCTTTTTTAATCTCTGCAATAATTTCTTTTTTTGATTCATTTATCATCTCTCTCACACCTTTCATCATTCTGTCCTCCATTGCCTCTAATTGGTCCTGCATTTTTTCCAATGAAGTAGCCCTTGTACGGGGCTGCTTGTGTTCAGACATTTAAAAAAACAGAGAAAATTTGGACCTCACCAATTTCAAATTCGACTATCAGATTCAAAAGAATAGGACTTGCCTTTTATAACAAGCCCAATTTTGCCATCCTTGGAGCCCCCAAAATCAAGATATTTATTTTTAAAGTTTTTAAATCTTTCAAAATGGCGGTCGCAACTTTTTATTGCTCCTTACAATTTTTTCCCCCTTTTAAAAACATCTGAGGTCCACACAAATAATAAGTCCAATAATATTTATCTTCTTACCCTCTTCTCAGTTAACTCCAACAATTTTTAATGTCCGAATTCTTTAAAAACATTATTTTAATTTTGACCTCCCAGCAATGGCCGCCGATGTTTCTCAATGATAGTATATTCCTAGAGTAGGTTTTCCTTCCATTACTTCCTGCTTTAGTTGCCACAAAGTCTCATTCACACTAGCAAGGAGATCTCACGATACTTGACGTACTTTCTGTATTGCTTGAATGTGCTGCAGGTCTGTGACGATGGTGCTCTTTTTTCCAAAACTGCAAGTAGACTAAACAATAAATTCTTTTGCACTTTTTAGCACTGTCCTTTATATTTATAAAGTCCAAATTTCACCTCTTCCTCCCCTCTTCTTCCAGACTTTCTAGATTTTCCTTTCCCACCTTTTAAATTTATTCCATTAAGGTGTAAATTGTCCTGGAATGAAAAATAGTAAACAGTACCTTCTCTTCCAATTATCCAAATTCCCACCGGTCTTGTGTAGCTTTAAATGTTTAGCAATGTCCAAGAAGGTTAGGATCTGTCGAGCTTATGTCAAATAAATGACTCTGAAAACTTCTGCAGATGATGAATATGCAACTCTTTCCGGAGACCCCTCAAAGCCTCAAAGGAGCCCCCCCCACAGGACTCCCTTTTAGCCAAGGTAAATCTCCTCAAAGTTTCCTGTGCATCTCTTGGACTAATCTCTGACTGAGAAAAGTAGGCAGTAGGCATTAATTTGCCTTCCACTACCCCGAACAGAAGTTCCAGCCTGCTACCGTTATGAGAAGCAGCTCAGCTCGACATTTTCCTCCCCCGGAAGTTCCCCTACCATAAATGTTTTTATAGAGAATAAACAATGTTGAAATAGCAGGTTTGAATTGCTGACCTGTTGTATTACATCACACTATTGAGTAAGGATAGCAAAGCAAACACTGCTTGATATCTTTGGGGAGGGGAAATATAGTATTTGCATTGCTTTCCTCATCCCCATGGTTTGCAGGTCTGCCTATGTTCAGAGGACTGCAAGCAAAATGTTTGCCCCTATAGTTTGCAACAACGAAGAGAATAGAATAGTGCAGAAAAAAAGAGCAACTGTAGAATGCCAGTCAGCAAGCAAGGTAATTAGTGTTAACAACACATTGGAAAGACAAAACTATTACCAGAGCAAGAACTGTAACTCTGATGAATGGGAAATGTCCCTGGTGAGTTGCGGTTTCCTCATGCTTTCCCTCTCCACTGACATCCTCGAGCTTTAAACCAGATAGCTAGGCTGTAGAATGGCTAGATCTCAACATTACTGTCATTAATTGTTCAACTTTGGTATTAACAAATAGGACACATTTGGGTTAAGTCTGGGGTTTTAAAAAATAGTGCTGTTAGGTCCAGGAAAAGTACAGATTATGGGAATGGAATAGGGATTTGCAGAAACAGTCTTTAAAGGGAAGTGATGATAAATTCACAATTGGCTTTGCAGGATTTTTCATTCCTTTGAGTAGTAGCAAGATTGCACCCCCAGACGGAAGGAAGAGACGGACACAAGAGTTTGGGTAACTAAAGGGCCACTTTCTTTCTTTATTACATTAACACAAGGGCTATAACATAACAGGCAGCACGGCAGGGTCAGGGGACGAAATACCCCTTCCCTGCCACATGACGGGCGAGCCAATGACGAATGACAGCTGTCAATGTATGTCATTTGTCATTGAC
Organism: Heteronotia binoei; assembly: GCF_032191835.1. NCBI lineage: Eukaryota > Metazoa > Chordata > Lepidosauria > Squamata > Gekkonidae > Heteronotia > Heteronotia binoei. The sequence goes on along the minus strand of NC_083227.1, from coordinate 134,281,744 downwards.
AAACAACAAACGCTTAAGTACTGAAATTCCTGATAAAAGTGGCTGTATTAGGAATTAAGAATTATTTGACCAGACTGGTTGACCAAGCAGTCATTTGCTCGATTTTTAAAATTTTTTCAAGTCAATAATTTTGACTGTTTCTTGCAAACACTGTACATCTAAAACATTGTCATGATCCTAGATGATCTTTTGGAAGACAGTACTAGAATTCATTTGCGGCTCGCAACCATCTGCCTGTCTGTCTGTCTGTCTGTCCTGTTAAGTCACTGCCCTGTAGGGTTTTCAAAGCAAGAGATGTTCAGAGGGTGGTTTGCATTGTCTGCCTCTGTGTAGCAACCCTGGTATTCCTTGGTGTTCTCCCATCTGAATACTAACCAGGGCCAACCCTGTTTAGCTTCTGAAATCTGATGAAATTGGGCTATCCTAGGCTACTCAGATTAAGGCTCTGTCAGGTGCCAAAGGGGTTGTTCAGAGTTACAAACTACAGTTCCCAAGTGACAGAACAATAATGTGCATATGTATAGCACCATCAACATACAAGTGTTAATTTTATGAGCCAGGAGAGAATTCTCAGGCAACAAGCAAACTCACTCCACAGTGTTCCTCAAGAAAATGTGAAGGGGCTGTGGCTCAGTGGCAGAGCATATGCTTTGCATGCAGAATGCCAGAAATTCAATCCCTGTTACTACCAATTTAAAAAGTATTAGGTAATAGGTAATATCTCTACCTGAAACTGGAGAAATACTGCCAGTTAGGCAATGTGGAGTTTGATAAATGTATTTATTTATATTAAAATGTTTATACCCCACCTTTTCTCATGGTTCAAGGTGGCTCAGTGGTCTGACTCACAGTGCAATCCTGTATATCCTTCTAAACCCATTGAATTTAGAATGTTGCAAATCTGTTTGGGACTGCCTTGTCAGCATACAACAGCTTCACGTGTTCATGATGATGTACCAGCTATTCACAACCCTCCTGTTTTAAATGAGGGACAGCTGTGGTCAGTGGTTGGGCATCTTCTTGTCATGCAAAAGTCTGAGGTTCAATCTTTGGCATCTCCTTTTAAAGGGATTAGGCAGCAGGTGATATGAAAGACCTCTGCCTGAGACTCTGTCAATCAGAGCAGGCAATACTGACCTGTAAACCAATGATCTATCTTAGCATAAGGCAGCATCATGTGATTATGTGTTGAAGTTTGTAAACAGTGAGTTAATTCCAATTAAAATGGAGGGAACTGCACCCATAATTAATCTAATTAATTGGGTGGCCTTTCTTTAAAAAAGTGCCTAAACATATCAGCTTTCTGTTTCTTTGTTGATGCTTGCCCATTTTACTTTTATTGATTTTTTTCAACTTTAAAATTATCAATAGTCTAATTCAAACCACATTTTATCAGAAGTCAGCCCTGTTCATTTCAATGACATGTGACTCTAAATATGGCTTTTCAGGATTGTAGCCTTACACTGCAAATCGAAACATGCATACAGATCTAGCTAACACAAATTGCTGATACTTCCTGCAAAGCCTTGATTAATTGTCTCTGCCATGCCATGTGGATGCGTCCTGGTCATGGTCTAGAAATGAATCCACATGACTGGCACTCACAGGCACAGAAAAAGAAAGGAAAACAATGGCTGCTAACAGACCGGCACTTTGGGCTGACTCAGAGATGCCTCTGAAATCAACCCAAAAAATCCTTCCACACACAAATGTCTGCCGGCCATTCCATACTCACCCCATTCTCTGGCCTCCACAGTGCTACTCAAAAAGCTACCACTTCCGAAGTGGTAGCAAATTTTTGAGCCGCATGCCAGTCGCCTCCTTGGCATCTGGAAGTGGAAGGGTACAAGCGAGACGCCTTGGCGGTGTGAAACTGCCAAGCTGTCCCAAGTCACATCTGGATTTTTTAAAATAAAAACTGTTCAGTGCACATGAGTGTGTGTGTGTGCATGCACACATATGTGCACATATGCATGCACATGCACACAACTACTGAAAATGTATGGGGAAGCTGAGTGACGGAATGGTGTGCAACAGCCATCATGTCGCCCCATGGATGGGATGGAAACGGCTTTCAGGGAAGCGTGTGGAGGCTTCAGGATGGCTCTTTTTGAGCCGGCCCAATTCAAGATGCTTCCCAACTGCCCCCAAATGCTGGTCTGTTATCACCCAATGAGTCTGTCCATTCTGGACTTTGAGCCTGTTCTGAGTCAAATAAATTGATGTTGCAAAGTCTATATAAATCAAATTTCATGATTTATTTTGTTTGTGTTATTTTCATTTTGTTTGTGTTATTTTCATAGACTAAAATGGCTAGGTTATCTGGGAAAATAAGAATACATTGAGCATTTTTTGAGTTAAATTTTTTTCAAACAAGTCTGTAAGGAAAGTTTGATAGCTGAAATTTATTTTTTCTGATTTGTGTCAAGGAGTGTAATGTAGTGAGTTTTCCTCAGGTTTGCAAAGTACATTTTGCATGCCTGAGCTAAGATACTCTTGTGCTATAATTTTAGGGGTTTCCTTATGAAATGCAGACTCTTTTAGTATCCTCCTGTTTCATAGCGGAATAAAAGCCCTAAAGATAATCACATAAGCTGTCTCCAGTGAGACATGAAGGGTCCATTTGATTCAGTTAATTTTATCCTCAGTTCGCTTTGTTAAATACATCCACCAACTTGAGAACAGTTGGTTGAGCCAGACTCCCTTTGAAAATTTATTGCCGTTCTGAGGAATTCCTTATACATACCAGAACCAGGCAGTCTGAACAACAGGAAAGTAAAAGAAAAAATGGCGTTATCTTGCTAGCTAGATAACAAGGTATCTGCTCACATAAAGCCATTGGGAGAATATTGTTTGGGAAAGCCACTTTGCTTTGGATCCACTTCTTTCCCCATCGTCTGATTAAAAAAATATCCTAAACACCAAGCAGTTAAAGGTGGCCATAAAACTGAGAAGAAACACTGACAAAGGCGCTTTATCTAGCTCCATCTCGGAGACAGGCCAGTTCTTCCTACTTCAAGTTTATTTCTCCTACTCTGTTTTACCTCAGATAATGTCTCATAAATAGTTAACAGGGTCATTTATAAACATTTCAGAACAGTTATTGCTCTCTTCATCGACACAGGATCCCTTGGCCTAAAGAGAAAGATTAGAAGAAAAACATTAAGAAAAAGCCAGAATTTCTTGATCATTTTGCTCAGTATCTAAAATGAGAATAATAAACTGCTGCTCTGCTCCCATTATTTTTAATCATAAAGGTCATATTCAAATAGAAACAGAATCATTAGCCTCTTTATCTTAGAGCAAATGGAATTTTTGAAAACTAAGGCTGGAAATGTTCATAGATAAATAAAAAGTAGTTACATGAGATATCCTAGACTGTTTTAAACACACTGGGCATAATTGATCTGAAGTTCAGCATGTCAGTGGAAATGTGAAGCATGTGCTTCGGTATCTCCCATTGAAATCAATAGGACTGAAAAGTGTTGCACTGAGGCCTGAATCAGTTACACATTTTTAAATTAAAGATTTTATGTCCATACTTAATTTTTTTCACTGAGTAATAAGCTGCTTTCCTAGAAGTGTGGTGTATACAGTCTTTAATTAACTTAATTGCATGCACAAAGGTTGAAGATTTCAAAATCTTGCATGTACAGGTCAATTGAAACAACACTTCTCCCCCAAATGTTGCTTTACAGGCATACACCATGCACCAAATTTTTCAGTAGTTAGTAGGTTGCCAAAAACAAACAAACAAAAACAGAACCAACTCCGCCCCCTGTCAATAATTGGTTTGCTTCAATAATAGCATTGGGAATCACTGGATTAAGTAGTTTACATAAGATCACTTTGCAAGCCCATTGCAAAGTTTTTTCCCCACAAGATGCAGTTACCAACCGTAACTTTGTAAAAAATGCTTTGCAGAGAGAGCTGCAGCTCTGAAATCAGCACTGTGAGTGGGAAAGTTGTATCTGGCCAACCTTGGTCAGTCAGATTTAGAATGAAGGCAAAAAAAACCATGCTTCAAACCCAGGGCATTGACAGCTGTATCATAAAACCATATAGCCTTGCTAAAATAGAGAACCCCTTGAGCACAGAATGTCATGCCGATATCTGTTCAGTTTTTTACTAGTGCATTTGAAGATGCCATTGTGCGTGTGGGACCCCCAGGCATTTACAATAACTTTTCCTGTTTTCTGAATGAAAAAGATCCATCTCGTGGGATTGTTTAACATTACAAAAATGACATGTCAATACAATTTTATTACTCAAAGAAAATATGGTTGTTTTATGCCTTCTGATCAGTGTTCTTCTAATATCTAGACCCTTTCCCCTTTTAGCTTTGTACAGGGGGTGGCCAACGGTAGCTCTCCAGATATTTTTTGCCTACAACTCCCATCAATCCCAGCCAGCATGGCCAATGGCTGGGGCTGATGGGAGTTGGAGGCAAAAACATCTGGAGAGCTACCGTTGGCCACCCCACCGATTACAGGTATTTTCTACTTCTTCCTCTGCTGCAGCTGGCTGATCCATAGTGAGCACCAGAGGGTGCTGATAAGTCCTTTGGAGCTTAACTTGTACTTGAGCTATGTCCACATAGAGAGGTGATGTCAGGCATAAACTATGCCAACCAGCTTCTCCTGTGCTGTCACCAGCCAGGTCCAAACAAGATCCAGAGTACTTGCATCTGGAACTCACCTTGGACTAGGGTTGCTCTGTCTGGGTCAGGAAATTCCTGGAGATTTTGGGCATAGAGCCTGGGGGTTGGGGTGGGGAGGGACCTTAATGGATATAATGCCATAGAGTCTATCTTTTAAAGCAGCCATTTTCTCCAGGTGAACTGAGCTATGTAATCTGGAGACCAGTTGTAATTCTGGGAGCCACTGGCCTCAATAGTGCAGGTCTAAGAGATTATAGTGGGCACAGATAGTGCCTGTTTCCTCCTGCTTGAGCACTGCTAGCTCAAGTCAAGTCAACTCAAGTTAGCTTTTATTGGCATAAAATATATAGATGTATATATCAAAGCAAATTGGTTTTAAAAAAAAAGATAAAATGGAACGATTGCATACATATACATCTGATGCTAGCTCAATTTAAGGCAAACTCCAGATGTACTGCTAGCTTGAAGCTTGCCTTAGACCAGGGTAGCAGCAGCATGAGTATGGCAGGGGATGATGGATGCAAGCCATTGTCAGAACTCAAGAACTTCAAACGGATCCCATACTTAGTTACAAAGCTAGGATTTTATTGAAGAGAACTAGGTGCTGGAAAAGGCAAGATAACAGTAATGGCGAGAGCCAGCATCAGCTTGATTTTATACACGTAAAGCAAACATCTCACAAAGCCACAATTCACATTGTAGGGCGCAGCTGTCTTCTCACCATCACTATCAGTAGAGAGGATGCCTCCCTACTCCGAAGGCCATGCTGTTCGGCTTCAAAGGGTCTCAGTGTGAGAATGTGCAGAGACAAGACATAACTCATTCTACAGCCCCAAATATTTTGGATACCAGTGGGGCAAGGTTAATTACTATTCAGGCACTCTGGGTTAAGCAGAGGTTACAACATGGAGTCAGTTTGGTTCAGTAACAATACAGCTCCAAGCCACAATAAAACTACCATACAGCATTGGTCACATTACAGAGGACCAGCAGCAAAGATACAAGTTCTGACATACTGCCCCCCCTAAGCGCCCCCTCCCGCGGGGCTGGCCTTGGGCTTGTGCGGGTACAGTAGGTGAAACTTTTTCAGCAGTTGCGGTGCCACTACATTCTGAGACTCGACCCACTCGTCACAGCTCGGGGGGAAGTGTTTCCACCTGATCAAATAATACAGTTTCCCCCGTTTGACTCTGGAGTCCAGGATCTCCTGGACTTCATGGTGACTCTGACCCCTCACTGTCGTCGGAGGGGGCGGTGGGGCCCTGGGATGGAAGGACGTAGCACCAGGGTCTTTCCGAAGCAAGCTGCAATGAAAAACAGGATGGATCTTACTTAGTGATTTGGGTAGTTCGAGTTCTACCGTTACTTTATTTATCACCCTTTTGATTTTGAAAGGTCCTAGGAACTTCAGTGCAAGTTTGCGGCAGGACTGGGGAAGGGGAAGGTTCTTTGTCGACAGGAAAACTGTATCCCCCACCTTCAGATCCCACTCCGGGGAGTGTTTTTTGTCAAACTGTTTTTTGTAGGCTTTTTTCGCTTCCTCCAGGTTTTCCTGAATTCCCTTCCAGCCTTCACGAAGTCCCTCCCACCATTGTTGGCATGATGTTGGCTGGGATGGGCTGGCTGGGAGGGCGAGCGTAGGGAACGGCTTGCCCTCGTAGCCATTGATGATTTGAAAGGGGGAGGTTTTGGTTGAGCTATGGAGGCTATTGTTGTAGCCGTATTCTGCAAAGGGGAGGAGATCTACCCAGTTGGACTGTTGGAAATTAATGAAACAGCGGAGGTATTGCTCTAGAAGGCCATTAACCCTCTCCGTCTGTCCGTCCGACTGGGGGTGGTAGGCAGAACTCAGTCCTTGCTCAATGCCAGCTAGTTTGCAGAACTCCCGCCAGAAGTTGGCAACGAACTGCGTTCCGCGGTCACTAATGACCTTGTCTGGGAATGAGTGTAGGCGTACAATGTGAGTAAAAAAGAGCTGGGCAAGTTTTTTGGCTGTAGGTAACTGTTTGCAAGGAATGAAGTGAGCCTGCTTTGAAAAGGTGTCGACTACGACCAAGATGACTGTCTTGCCCTGTGAGGGCGGGAGCTCTACAATGAAGTCCATGGAGACTACCGACCAAGGTCGGGTGGCTGTAGGGAGGGGAACCAGGTGGCCCGGAGGTTTACCCCCCCTTCGTTTTGCCATGAGGCAAGTGGGGCATGAGAGTACAAATTCTGAAACATCTTTTTTCATTTTCGGCCACCAAAATTGGCGGGTGAGCAAGTTGAGTGTTTTGACATAGCCAAAGTGGCCGGCCAAGCGACTTGAGTGGCAGCGGTCCAAAACCTCCTTCCTGAGGGGATCGGGCACATAGATTTTTTCATTATGTAACCAGAGCCCGTTCTCGGCCTTGACCAAGCTGGGGGGGCGGTCAGTTTCTTGTTTGTACGCTGAGAGGAACCGAGAAAGTAATTCTAAGTCCGGTGGGTTGGTCTGTTTACCGGAGCGGGTGGTGACCCCCCCCGCGATGGCTGAGGGGGAAATTAGTGAGTCCACCACCTCCTCCCTGAGACTGTCGTGTTGGGGCAGGCGGGAAAGGGTGTCCGCTAAAAAGTTCTTTGAGCCCGGGATGTGTTTCAACACAAAATCAAACTTAGCAAAGAAGCCTGCCCACCGGATCTGTTTTGCAGTCATTTTGCGACGCCCAGTGAGGGCTTCCAGGTTTTTGTGATCGGTCCAGATTTCGAAGGGGACTCTCGCTCCTTCAAGCCAGGAGCGCCAGGTTTTTAAGGCAAACATGACCGCAAATGCCTCTTTGTCCCAGACCGACCAGTTTCTTTGTTCATTGGAAAATTTCCTGGAAATATAGGCACAGGGTCGGAGCGCCCCATTTTCTCCCCTCTGCATTAATATGGCTCCTACAGCAGCGTCGGAGGCGTCGCATTGGACCACAAAGGGCTTAAGTTCGTCAGGATGAGCCAGCACGGGTTCGGAGGTGAAGAGGCGTTTTAGCTCAGTGAAAGCTTTTTGACAGTCAGGCGTCCACGTTAGGCGTGCGCCGGGTTTTTTAGCCTCGTCACCCTTCCCTTTAGTTTTGAGGAGTTCTGTAAGAGGGAGCATGACCGTGGCGAACCCCTTTATGAAGTCGCGGTAAAAATTAGCGAACCCGATAAAACTTTGTAACTGCTTGCGGGTTCGAGGGGGTTCCCAGTCTAACACCGCTTGGACCTTTGCGGGGTCCATGGACAATCCCTCCCCCGACACCCGGAAGCCCAAGTAATCCAGTTCGGTCTTGTGGAATTCACATTTTGACAATTTGGCATACAGTTTGTGTTTACAAAGGGTGCTTAACACTTTTCTGACCAAAGGCACATGAGACTTTAGATCTTGTGAATAGATAATGATGTCATCAAGGTACACCACCACCCCCTTGAACAGGAAGTCCCGCAGCACTTCATTAATAAAGTTCATAAAAACACCCGGGGCTCCCTGTAGCCCAAACGGCATGACAAGGTACTCAAATTGTCCCAGTGGGGTGTTGAAGGCTGTCTTCCACTCGTCCCCCTCTTTGATGCGGACGCGGAAGTATGCGTCTCGGAGGTCGAGTTTGGTAAATACTTTCCCCTTTGCTACAGTGTTTAATAAGTCCTTTATCAACGGGATCGGGTAGGCGTTGGACATGGAAATCCCGTTTATCGCACGAAAATCTGTGCAAAGCCTAAGAGACCCGTCCTTCTTCTTTCGGAACAGGACAGGGGCGGCATGGGGAGCTGTGGCGGGTCGAATAAAGCCACGCTTTAGATTTTTGTCCAAAAACTTTCGGAGTTCAGCTTTCTCCGCCCAACCCATGGAGTACAGTTTCGCTTTGGGAAGCTGCTGCCCTGGGATTAGCTCAATGGCACAGTCTGTAGGGCGGTGGGGCGGTAGCTCATCCGCTTCCTTCTCGCTAAATGCCAGCTTTAAGTCTCGGTACTCCTTGGGGATGGAGGCGACTTCCTCGAGTGTGAGGCACGCCCGCATGTTTTGGGGGGGAGCGTGCGGCCCCCACTCGGGGCGCCAGTGGTGATGCTCGCACCTCCAATCCGGGAACCGGACGAGCTGTTCCTCCCACCTTATGTCGGGTTGGTGGCGGGCGAGCCAAGCTGAGCCTACTACCACGTCGAAAGAGCAGGAGGGGGCGATTACGAAAGTCTCAATTCCCCAATGCTCCTCAGTCCCTACCGGGACCGCCTGAGTTTCTAAAGTACATGGTTCCCCTCTCATGGGCCCCCCGTCCATTTGCTGGAACTGCATCGGTTGTGGCAGGGGCGAAGTGGCTAATCCCAGCGCCTCAACTAGGCGGGGGGTGATCAAGTCCCTGTTACACCCTGAGTCGATTAGCGCTCGGGCGTGCATGAATCTCTTTAGGTTCGGGTTAAGGAGGGTGACGGCCATAAAAAGTAAACCCCCAGTTGCTCTCACCGTGAGGAGTGCCGGCTGTTGTTGGACCTGCTTTGCGGCACCCATTAAAGCAGGTCGCTGTCGTTTCCCGCCGACTCGGTATCGTCCGACTCCTCGGTCGATTCTTCGACTGCCGCCAGGCTGGTGGTAAAATCCTCGTCAGTCGCCAAGGAAGTGGCGACGGAGCCCCGACTGGGCTCCTTCGATCGGCTGCTCTTCTTCTTCTTCGGGCCCGGGGTGGTTGGCCGCGCCGTGGGTGGTGTGGATCCCGCTTTCCCAGGGCAGTTAGCAGCAAGATGATTTGGGTCCCCGCATTGGAAGCACTTGCGGGCGGGAGACGGGGTGGAGGTCGTCGGAGCCTTCTTCCCTTCAGATTTAGTTGGGGTGTGTTTGGCTCCCTTCCTCGCTAGTTGCTGTCTCCTCATCCCCACGTGTTGGAGGTTGGTCTCCACTTCCCCGGCCAGTTGGATCCAGCCGACCAGCGTGTCGGGCCTTCCCTGACTGTAACAGCGGTCGAGGATGCTCGGATTCAACCCGTTGATGAACGCGGTGTATTTCATGACCTCGTTCCATCCCCTCGCTGCCGCACAGTACCCCAGGAATTCGGTGGCGTACTCGCGGGTGGAGCGGTTGCCCTGTTCGATGCGTTGGAGGGCAGCGACCGCCTTCTCCTCCCGCAAGGGATCTCCATACTGGCGGAGCATCGCGTGCAGGAACCCTGCCACGGTAGCTAATTCGGGCTTTCTTCCCATGAAAAGCCCCACATACCATTTGCGGGCCGCCCCTCTCAGTCGAGACGCGATGTGGTACACTCGGCTGGCCTCGGTAGGGTAGTCGGTGCCCCAGTGGGTGAAGAACGTGTCGCACTGAATAGTAAAGTATTCCACGTCCTCCGGATTCCCATCGAACGTAATCTTCAGCTCTCTTCCCCGTCCCTCGGCCCCTCCTGGCGCTCGCGGCGCCCCAGGCGGCGGTGCTGGGCCCGGTAGGGCCGGCGGGATCGGACCGGGTAGTGCAGGCGGCGCCGGGGCGGCCGGGGCCCCTGGTGCGGGCGGCGCCGGCGGTGCCGGGGCGGCCGGAGCCGGCGGAGCCGGAGGTGCCGGGGCCGCTGGGGCCGGCGGAGCCGGAGGTGCCGGGGCCGCTGGGGCCGGCGGCGCCGGGGCAGCTGGAGCCTGCGGGGCGGGGGCCGGCGGGGCGACAGGCGGTTGCCCCAGTGGCAACACTCCATACGGTATCCCCAGGACCGCGGTTTGCAAAGTGCGGAGCTGGTCGTGGATAGCGCCCAGGTTCTGCTGCATCTCCTCGGCCATCGTCACGCGGGAACGGTGCACATCGCCGTGGATTTCCCGCACCCAATCGAATAATTCGTTGCGGAGGGTCCGGATCGGGTCTTCCCCCCCTCGGGGTTCCGTACCCTCCGCCTGGCCCTCGTCGTCGTCTCCTGCCCCTCCTTCGCCCAACATGCTTCGATACCGCTGCTCCGCGGCGTCGATTGCTGCCGTGGACTTCCGCGGGCTCCAGGTTCGCGGGTCCGGGAAGGCGGCGTCGACCGAGAAGGGCGCTGGAACCTTAATTTTGCGTCGGACCCCCGTCACGTTTGGGTCGAGCGGCGGGTCCTCCGATGGGGTGGTGGGCTCTCCGTCGTCTGGTACTTTTGCCGCCATCGAGCCAAGCCTCCAGTACAGATAAGCCACGAACAATGGGATTACTGTTATAATGTCAGAACTCAAGAACTTCAAACGGATCCCATACTTAGTTACAAAGCTAGGATTTTATTGAAGAGAACTAGGTGCTGGAAAAGGCAAGATAACAGTAATGGCGAGAGCCAGCATCAGCTTGATTTTATACACGTAAAGCAAACATCTCACAAAGCCACAATTCACATTGTAGGGCGCAGCTGTCTTCTCACCATCACTATCAGTAGAGAGGATGCCTCCCTACTCCGAAGGCCATGCTGTTCGGCTTCAAAGGGTCTCAGTGTGAGAATGTGCAGAGACAAGACATAACTCATTCTACAGCCCCAAATATTTTGGATACCAGTGGGGCAAGGTTAATTACTATTCAGGCACTCTGGGTTAAGCAGAGGTTACAACATGGAGTCAGTTTGGTTCAGTAACAATACAGCTCCAAGCCACAATAAAACTACCATACAGCATTGGTCACATTACAGAGGACCAGCAGCAAAGATACAAGTTCTGACAGCCATGCCTGTTACTTTCTCCCATACTGATGCCATATAGCAGCAAGATTAGCTTCAGCAGTGTGTCAGCACACTGAAAGCATTGTCAGATCCCAAAATGTCTGCTGGGTAACTTGGGAAGTGAAACACCCCTGATCTAGACTGGACTACTGCAATGTGCTGTATTTGAGGCTACCTTTGAAGATTGTTCAGAAATCTCAACTAGTCTGACATTTGAAGATGCCATTGTGCTTGCAAGCTAGCACAAATTAGGAAGATCAGTCTTCATGGGCAAGAAGCAGGTTTACATTGGCTGTTAATGTGTTTCCAAGCACTATTCAAAGTACTGGTTATTATCTACACTAGGAATAAGGTCTGTGTGAAGAAAATACAGTAGGCTCTAGAAACAGGCTCTGGAAAAGTGCCCCACCCTGCTGCCTTCTCACCAGTGTTCCCTCTAAGCTGAGTTAGTGTAAGCTAGCTCATAGTTTTTTAGCCTCCAGCTTGCACATTTTTTACTTAGCTCAGGAAAAACGGCCCTGGGTAAACTAATTTATGAAGTAGCTCACAACTTTAATTCTAGTACCTCATGAAATAGAATTTTTGCTCCCAAGATTCCACAACTTAGAGGGAGTATTGCTTCTCACCTACCCAAGTGAAGGCATTCATTCCCCCCTTCCTCCAGAGGAGCTGATCTCTGCTATCTGGAGAGTAGTTGTAATTGTGAGTGTCCAGCCCTCACCTGGAGATTGGCAGCAATGGTTCTCATGGAGAAAATGGCTGGTTTGGAGGGTGGACTGTATGGCATTGTACCTGTCTGAGGTCTTGACTCTCCTCAAACCCACCTTTTCCAGGCTCCACCCCTCAAAACTCCAGGAATTTCCCAACCTGGAGCTAGCAACTGCTAAGTCAAACTGGCTGTCATAGTGGGGCTGCTGCTGAATAGGAGCAAGAAGTCAGGCCTAGTTAAGTCATGCCAGTCGGAAGAATAATTATGAGGGGTGCAGGGGGATATGATGATGGTAACATAGATGCTGAAGCTCAGCATTCCTTTTGTTTGCAGTACATTGTTGCTACCTTTTCCTGCCATATTTGGCTGAGGACCTATCTACCTTAGGGACCGTCTCTCCCCACATGTTCTCCAGAGGGTACTCAGATTCGGAATGCAAAATCTATTAGTGATTCCCGGAACGAGGGAGGTAAGACTGACATCTACCAGAGAGAGGGCCTTCTCAATTGCTGCCCCCTATTGGTAGAACCAGCTGCTGGAGGAAGTAGGGCCTTGCAGGACCTTGCCCAGTTCTGCAATGCCTGTAAGATGACACTATTGCCCCCCCAGTCGGAATAACGAGACAACACGGTAAATTGGGTGAAAACAGGGCAACTTTATTGAACTAAACAGCCTGGGGCAAACTAACAGCTACCGGACAGGCCAAGGGAAACTCCCTGAACCCTTCCCTGTCTGGATGGGCGAGCCACCCAGCCCCCGGCAGCAGCCCGCCAGACGCGGCTGCTGCCAGGCCGGCGTTGGCCAGGTACCCCCGACCGCAGGGCCGCCCACCCAGGGACGGCCTGCCAGAAGAGGTGACCTGATAGCGGGCAAGACAGCAGAGGGCCGTACAGCCCCGCTGCTGTCCGATTCCGCCACTTCCCTTAAACCCGGGAAAACCGTGGGTGCTCACCGGAAACTATAGAACTAATTAAACACCCACCACCACAATGCCAAGCCTCTGCTTAGGCAATTGGGCCCACAGGCAGGCCTAAAGCCTGCCTAAGCCCCAGCTGTAGATCACCCAAAAATGCCCTGTTGCCAAACATGGACAGGTGGACGCTGTCCTGCCGATACAAATCGGCCCGATCCGACCGAATAGCCGGGTGTGGTAAATATACGCCAAGACCACCCGCAAGGGCCCTGGCAATTGCCCTGTTGGCCTTGCGTCGAGCGCGCTCCAACCCAACTGGGTCCCATGCTGCTTGCCACACCCGGCGTGGAAGGATGGCCGACCACAGAATGCGCACCTCGGGCCACCTGCTCCGAATAACCTTGAGGTCCTCGATTACCTGCAGTGACAGGGCCCTCCCCTGCACCAGGCCCAAATCGTTACCTCCAAGGTGGATAACCAAAATGTTGGGGGGAGGACCGCTCCTCCCCCGAAACAAGAGTGGCAAGAGACCGTCCCAGCGAAGGCCCCGACGTCCCTGCCACTCAACGACTGCGTGCTCACTGAGCCCCAACTGCGATCCCATGCACGAACGTCGGGCCTGGTGAGCCGCCCAAAAAACCATGCTGTGGCCGGCGATCAGTATCCTCTGCCTCGCGCCACGGACCACAGCACCTAAAACAGAAAACAACAGTATTATCAAGTAGCCCAACTAACACCTGTCGTGCAACATAGGCCGTACATAACTCTTGTACGCCGCGGACCATCACCGCCCAACTTGTTGTATGGCCGGCCCCGGGTACCCCATGGCGGCTGCTGTGGAAGCGGCCCCAATACGAAATGAATGGGTCCCAAACCGGAGGCCGGACAACCCCAGCTTAACCAAAGCCTGGCTGGTGACAGACCAAAATTGGAATTTGGTCAGGGAGGACCCGTCCTCGTGCCGGAAAAAGGGGCCGGGATCGTCACCCCCGCACGGCGATGTAGCCTCTCAAAGCCAAAACTGGGCAAATCTCACTGACGTGGCAGGAACCCAAGGTGATCGTAACCTCCCTATGGCGCTGGTCTGTTTTAGACCTATGCACCCTAATGGTAACACAATCACCAACAATTTTTACATCTCCCCTCAAAAGCGCCCGCCCAGAACTGTCATTCCGCGAGCTCACCACCAACTCGCTGACTCTAAGCGCTCCAAAAAAGGCGGCCATGGCGGCCGCATAGAATAACAGGGCCTCAAACTCAGAAAAACAAATTGTGGGCCAAATTCTCCCGAACCCCTTCAGAACCTCCAGAGAAAAGGGGTTACGGGGGTCTGTCCGCGGGCCCTGCTCACGGGACCATCCCTCCAACATCTTGCGTAGCCTAAAGTCACCGGATGAGTCCGACAGGCCCCGGACCTTGCTGGTAAAGGCCAAGGCAGCTAACTTTGCCCTGATAGTTTTAACTACAAGCCCCTTACCTTTAAGCTCTACGCAGAATTGCATGAGGTGGTCCGCCGGGATAGGCCAAAGGTCAGCCAAGCCTACCTGTTCCCTGAAAGCCGCAAACTGCTCGACGGAGCGATCATATGCTTTCCTGGTGGAGGGGGCCAAAGCCAGCCTCATTGCCCGGTCGGCCTCAACTCTCCAAGCCGCCACATCTCTGGGGGAATCCGGGCAGGCAGGAGGTCGGCCTCCGGGGCAAGGAGTCGGAACCGCTCCATCTGCCATCGAGATAGAGCATCCGCAACTCCGTTGCACACACCGGGCAAGTGCTTGGCAAGAAACAAAACATTTAAACGTAAACAGCACAAGGTAAAAGCCCTAACCAAACGCATAACCGGAACAGATCTGGATGTGAGTGTATTAATCACTTGAACCACCGCCATGTTGTCGCACCAAAAGTGCACAACATGGTTGGCTAAATCCGGCCCCCACAAATGAACGGCAACAACTATTGGAAAGAATTCCAGAAAGGTCAGATTACGGCAAAGATCAGAATCCAACCACTCAACAGGCCACAACTCCGCGCACCACCGTCCACGGAAATAAACCCCAAAGCCAATGGAACCTGCGGCGTCAGACATAATCTGCAGATCGGCCTCGATCCGCATGTCCTCCCGCCAAAAGGAGACCCCATTAAAGTCGGATAAAAACTGGTCCCAAACTTCGAGGTCCTCCCGCATTCCCTGACTAATTCTTACCCGGTGATGAGGGAGACGCAGGGATCCCATCGCATCACACAAGCGCCGTAGAAACGCTCTCCCAGGGGCCACCACTTTGCAGGCAAAGTTGAGGTGGCCCACGATCTGCTGGAGCTCAAGAAGCGAAAGCTTCCACTAACCCTTAGCCTCTGCCAACATCTGACGAAGACGGAAAATTTTTTCCGCCGGCAAGCAAGAAGCCTGCTTAACCGTATCTAACTCTATGCCCAAAAAAGTCAATACCACCGCAGGGCCCTCGGTCTTTTCATGTGCCAGGGGGACACCAAGGTCCTCAGCCAGCTGCAAAAACGAAGAAAGAATTCGGGCACACAACCCCGACCCAGGGGAGCCCACGAACAAAAAATCATCCATATAGTGAATGGTGTTGGCGGAGCCAACCCGCTCACGAAGGGCCCATTCCAAAAAAGTGCTAAAGCGTTCAAACGCAGAACACGAAATAGCACAGCCCATGGGCAAGGCACGGTCCATGTAGAACTTGCCTTCGAAGGAAAACCCCAGGAGCTCAAAGTCATCCGGGTGCACCGGCAATAGGCGAAACGCCGACTTTATGTCGCATTTCGCCATCTCAGCGCCAAACGCACAACGCCGGACGACCTTAACTGCCTGATCGAAGGATGTATAACGGACCGTACACAGGTAATCCGGGATAGCGTCATTCACCGACCCCCCCTTGGGGTAAGAAAGATGGTGAATGAGCCGAAATTCCCCTGGCGCCTTCTTAGGGACAACTCCTAAAGGAGATACCCTGAGATTGGGAACCGGAGGCGAGTCGAAAGGGCCCAAAACCCGGCCCTCCTTGCACTCCTTCAAAATTTTTTCCCTTACCACATGTTCCATCCCTTTGACGGACATCAAATTCTTAGCCATGCAGGGTCCACGCGGACCCTGAAATGGGATCCTAAAACCAAACAAAAAACCATCGAGCAAATATGCCCGGTCCCTAAACCTAGGGTAACCTGCTAACATAGCCTTAAGAACCCTCACCTTGATGGGGCTGGGGCCCTTTACTAGCGCCCTGTGCCCCACCACCACCCCACTTGGGCCCGGGTCGAGGTTTGGCCCTGTTGCACGCGGACAGAGCGTGCGAGCCCCCACATAATGGGCACTCGTGTTTGTACCTGCACATCTTGCGATTACACACTCCTTGGGAGGTAAACTCCCAACACAAAAGCTGGGGTTGAACCGGCTGCCCCGCACTACTGCGGGGACCAGAGGTGCTTACATGTTTGCTAACCAGATGCCCGCTGTCGGACCTATCCCCTGCATTGGGCTTCGCAGTGGACATAAGCTGCAGCCATAATTGCTGATTTATTTGATCCCAAGGCATGTTAGGGTTGAGGGCCGCCCTCATCCGGAACTCCTCGTCATACTGCAGCCACGCAGCACCCGAGAAGCCACGCAGCACCCGAGAAGTCCGTATAAGCCTTGTAGACTATATCACAATATTGAAATAGCGGTGCAGCCCGTACAGGCTGTGCACGCGCTATCACACAGGCGTAAATTAGAAATTCGCCCAGTTTCTTTCCACCTTCCTACGCTTAATTTTTTCCTTGTCCCTTTCATCCAGGTCGTCTTTGTCCTTCTTCTCCAACTCCCTGTAGAGAAGGCCAAAGACGTCGACGTACTCCCCCCGCAAAATCTTTTCGCGGGTGGCTACAGTCAAATGATCCCCGAGCGGCATAGCCGTGTCACCAAAAGGACGGTGCTGAGGAGGTACCGACCCTAAAGAGGCAGGGGTCCAGCCTTCTACACTGCACTGTGTACTGGGCCAGCCTACCAGCCAATAGCCACCCCACAGCTGCCCCCAAGGCAAAGAACCTGCCTGTGGCAGCTGACCCGTAAATCCCTGAGACGTAGACGGGGCACAGGCCGCAGGCCCGGCAGGCGGGGCACCCCAGGGGAGTATCTGACCCTGTCCGCAAGGTCCCCAGCTACAAGCCGCCATTGATGGGATAGCGGACCCCCCCGCTGATGCAGGGCCCGCTGAGGTAGAAGGCAAAGATGCTGCCTGAGGGTAAAGTGGGCCCACCGAACCCCAAGGCCAAGCCCCAGCCGACCCAGCACCCGCCTGCTTACCTTCCTGATCAGGCATGCCAACAGCCACTACGATGGGTGCAGACCCCCCCGGGCAATCCGAACAAGCAGGGACCTCAACAGGGATGCCACCGTCCTCAGGATCAGACAAGGCTTCAGAAGGTGCCTGACTAGGTTCACCAGATGGGCCTGGACGGGCGGCCATGTCCTGCAAATTAGAAAGACGCGCCAGGACCTCCTGCTCGAAGGACCTGGTGGAAGCACGCACAGCCTTCCTCCCGCGTGGCAACCCAGCTGCAGCAGGGTCCAAACCCTGCTGGTGTTCCAGGGCCTCCAAACGCTCAACAATGGCCTGCCTAGTGCGGGCCTCCTCCTCCTCTCCAGGCTTGGCAGGGACAGGCCTCTTGCTAGGGGCCTTAGCAGGCTGCTTGCCTTTTGAATTGCCCTGGCCCTTTCTTGGAGCCATTTTCGCCAGGGCACTAAGTCCTACAAATGATGTCCCAAAAAACACCCTCCCCTTTAGAGGAATAAGCTGCTATGCCAACACACCAGCCCACAGAAGATCAAACACCAGTGTGTGGGGGGAATAACAGGAGTCCCCAGGCGGCCCAAAAGTACCCAAACAGGGAAGGAAGAGCCACAGAAGGGGATCGCAGAGCCCACCAAGGGAGAGGATAAACCGCCCCTACACCCAGTGCCGCCCAACAGCTGCGCCGCACGCGGCTCTCAGGCCGCCGTTACCACTTGAAGGAGGGAGCTGCTCCACCAACGAGCCTCGCGCCCGCGACCAGCTGGCGCGCGGCCGCAGCCACACTCAAAGGCAGCCGCGGAGAACCCCCGACCAGCTGAGCCGCGCCCGACCCTGAAGCCGGCATCGCTGGAAAAAGGCGAGGCGGGAGCCAAGAGCCCGCAGGCGCCCAGCTGACACGCGGCCGCCGCCGCGCCTGAGGACCGAAGCACCTCCGACCAGCCGCACTAAGCGGCTAAAGAACCAACGGGCCGACAGGTGCAACAAAACTCAACGCCTCCAGGACACCCAGCTGGCGCACGGCCGCTGTCAGGAGACGGACTCCGCTGCTGTAGGCCTCGATGAGGCCCGAACGAAGAGCACGCACTCGCTCCTACCGATTCAAGCAGCGAAGTGCGTGCTCCGGGCGTGGCTGGGCTTATAAAGCCCCAGGCCACGCCCTGCCAACCACCCGGATGGACGGGGACCGTTTGCCTCGTTCCATCCGGGGAGGCAAAACGCGGCCCCCGCCCTAAGCCGCTGGATGGCGGCGCGGGCAGGAAAGGGCCGGATTCTGGCTAGCCTTCAACTAATTAATAAATACTGTATGCCATCGGAAATGAAATAACATCAAATGATATTAGCACCTGACTGTTTTAATTGTAATTCAATTATGATGTATTTATCTGTTGTTATGTATATTTTATGGTTTTATGGTTTGTGAGCCGCCCTGAGCCTGCTTCAGCTGGGAGGGCGGGATATAAATTTAATTAAACCTAAGCCATATTCAACCTTATGGCATTTAGCACCAGTATAAGCTTGTGGTGTGAGCTGGGTTTTTTGCCTGGTTTGGTTGTGTTATGGTATACCATAGAACATGCACTTCAAGGCAGCTCACCTGGAGATTGGCAACAGTGGTTCCCCAGGAGGAAATGGCTGGTTTTGGGGGGTGGAGTTTATGACATTCTACCTCTCTGAGGTTCCACCCCTCCTCAAACCCCACCCACTCCAGGCTCCATCCCTCAAATCTCCAGGAATTTTCCATCCTGGAATTGGCAACTGCTAACTCAAATTAGCTGTAATAGAGGGGGCTGCTGCTGAACAGGAGCAAGAATCCAGGCCTATTTAAGTCAAGCCAGCCAGGTGGCCGCAAGTCACCCAGAGGAGGCTGCCAGGCCTAGGATAGCCAACCTCCAGGTGGAGCCTAAAGATCTCCTGGTATCACAACTGAACTCCAGAAAACAGATCTGTCTCCCCCTCTGTCCAGAAAACAGATTTGTCTCCCTCTGGAGAAAATAACTCCCCTTGGAGAAAATAACTGCTTTGGAGGGTGGACTCTATGTCATTATATGTAACTGGGGCCTCTCTCCTCCCCAAACCCTACCCTTCTCAAACTCTACCACAAAATCTCCAGGAATTTCCCACCAACCTGGAATTGGCAACCCTAGTCAGGATTAGCCCCAGTGAGTTCTCCCTCAAAGACCAAAAGAAGTCTAACAAGGGCCTCCTCCCACACCTTTTAGTGAGAGAACCAAAGTTGGTTGCATTTTACTGACAGAAGCAACTGCTTCTGTGAATTGCCTAGCAACAGCTGCTGCCTAGCAGTTTCCCCAGTGGCCCAATCCTCGTCTATCCTGGGGCTGGCAGTGGGCAGGGGAGAGGAGCAGACTCAGTCAACGGCATGTGAGTTTTCTTGACTGGTGGTTCATGGGCCAATGGCTGATGTGGTATGCACCACAGCCAGTGGGAGAGCTAAAAAATGCCAGGACATTAGGTATGTGTGTGTGTGTGTGTGTGTATATATATATATATATATATATATATATATATATATATATATATATGTATATATATATGTATGTATGTATGTGTGTATGTATGACTGCACTTTTTTGGTAGTGTTCTGCAAGCTCTACAACTTCCTTCCCACAATGGATCTCCTGGTTTCAAATGGTCAAGCTTTTATGTATCAAGTGTTTAGTTTAATTTATTGTACAATGAAAGACCAGCATAGATAAAATACTACAAAGTTATGTAAAATGAACATACTTTTATTCTCACAAGTTTAGATCTCCTTTCTTGTGATGGCCTATAATTTGTCATAGTTTAATCCCGTATAGTTCTATACATTTTTCTTTTATTTTATGTTGGCTTGTTTAGGGTTTTGTTTATATGTATTACTCTGCTTCTGTGTTAAAATTAGTTTACTCACAATGTTTCAGTGTAGTGCTGTTATAGATGGGTTTTATTGCAGTTTTTGTTCTCTTTATGTAGCTATAGATTTTTTATTGTTGTAAGCTGATTTACAGACATTTATACTGAGAGGCTGAGTACTGATACTGCAAATATATAAATAAAGCTGCTTTTTGTTGAAATAGGCAGTTTCACAACTCTAGGCCTGAATAGGATTGCCAGGTACAATCTTGTTCCTGGTGGGGGGATTTGGGGCGTTCCAGGAGAGGGTGTTGCCACCTCAATGGGATGATGCCCTACAGAGTCATGTCATCATGGCTAAATGAGCTCACATCCCCCCTGCTTTTTTCAAACAATTTAAAAGGGATTTCCCTTTAAATGGTTGGAAAAAAAGGTGCGGGCTGCTGGCCCCAGTCTTGCAAGAGGCAAAATCACCTCCTGTACGGTGGAAGTGGGTAGCCCCAACTTGGAAAAACGTAGACACTGTGCACTCCTGCCCTGCAAGAGGCAAAAATCACCTATTGCAAGGGAGGAGCTGGCAGCTCCCACTCTTTCCAAGCAGAGCCCCAGACAATTGGGGGAGCCCTAAAAATCAGGGCATCCCTAGGCCTAAATCACTTTTGAATTAGTTGACACTGGAATAAATAAAATAATAAGAATTCTGCTGTAATCAATGATTTGTAGTACTTGGCAACATATGACTGCTGCATTGTTATGACAGAAAATTATTTTAAAATATCATCAAATACGTAATTTTGTACAGCCATCTGAGTCCCAAGTACTTATGTTTGTCATTGGCTTAAGATATAGGATTTTGGTGAACAAACATGTGGACAAAGGGGACCAAATAGATATTGTTTACCTTGACTTCGAGAAAGCTTTTGATAAAGTTCCTTATCAAAGGCTCCTTAGTAAGCTCAAGAGTCATGGAGTAAAAGGACAAAGCTGGCTAATTAATAGGAAACAGAGAGTGAGTATAAATGGGCAATCTTCGCAGTGGAAGACGGTAAGCAGTGGGGTGCCGCAGGGCTCAATACTGGGTCCCATGCTCTTTAACTTGTTCATTAATTATTTGGAGTTGAGAGTAAGCAGTGACGTGGCTAAGTTTGCAGATGACACTGAATTGTTCAGGGTGGTGAGAACCAGAGAGGATTGTGAGGCACTCCAAAGGGATCTGTTGAGGCTGGGTGAGTGGACATCAACTTGGCAGATAAGGTTCAATGTGGCCAAGTGCAAAGTAATGCACATTGGGGCCAAAAATCCCAGCTACAAATACAAGTTGATGGGGTGTGAACTGGCAGAGACAAGAGAGAGATCTTGGGGTCGTGGTAGATAACTCACTGAAAATGTCAAGACAGTGTGTGATTGCAATAAAAAAATGGCTATGTGGCTACAAGCATAGCCATCTTCAAGAGGGGTTTGGATAAAAATATGGAGCAGAGGTCCATCAGTGTCTATTAGCCACAGCATATTATTGGAACTGTCTGGGACAGTGATGCTCTGTATTCTTGGTGCTTTGTGGGGGGGGGGGCAAAGTGGAAGGGTTCTAGCCCCACTTGTGAACCTTCTTTCTTTTTTGGACCACTGTGTGACACAGAGTGTTGGACTGAATGGGCCATTGGCCAGATCCAACATGGCTTCTCTTATATTCTTATCACAAGAAAAAGAATGTGGTTGGTTTTAAGAACAAACTGCCTCTTTCAGAAAAGAGGTTTAATTATGATCCAGGATAGTCTTGTATGCAGTATCTCTTTTGTGGGGACATAAATTTGACTGTTGTTAGACTTGGCCTCTCACTGACCCCTGCCACAAGCAGTCTATTTCAAGCCTATACTAGGCCTTCATAGAATTCCTTTGCCAACCATTTGGTTTATTTTTTTAAATCATTCCTTTATCAAATGTAAAATTCACTCCCTCTTCTTTGAAAGGAACTCAAGGTGGTTAACAACTAGGGTCGCTAATCCCCAGGTGGGGGCAGGGGATCCCCCGGTTTGGAGGCCCTCCCCCTGCTTCAGGGTCATCAGAAAGCAGGGGGGAAGGGAGGTAAATGTCTGCTGGGAACTCTATTATTTCCTATGGAGGCTTATTCCCATAAGGAATAATGGAGAATTGATCCGCGGGTATCTGGGGTTCTGGGGAGGGGCTGTTTTTTGAGGTTGAGGCACCAAATGTTCCGTATAGCATCCAGTGCCTCTCCCCAAAATACCCCCAACGTTTCAAAAAGATTGGACCAGGGGGTCCAATTCCATGAGCCCCAAAGAAAGCCCCTATCCTTCATTATTTCCAATGGAGGGAAGGCATTTAAAAGGAGTGCGGTCCCTTTAAATGTGATGGCCAGAACTCCCTTTGGAGTTCAATTATGCTTGTCACACCCTTGCTCCTTTTAAATGTGATGACCAGAACTCCTTTTGGAGTTCAATTATGCTCGTCACACCCTTGCTCCTGGATCCATCCCCAATGTCTCCTGGCTCCACTCCCAATGTATCCTGGTTCCACCACCAAAGTCCCCAGATATTTCTTTAATTGGACTTGGCAACCCTACTAACAACATATAAAACACACCAGCTAAAATATACTAGATGATACCTGAAATGTAGTTCTGGGTCCTGAAGGAGAAAAAGTGAACAATTCTTGAAGGATCAGACTCTTTCTTTTTTCTTATTTTTGTTTGGCTTTCCGTAGGCACACTGACATATGGGCACATTACCATAAAGTACATGCTGATACTGGGTTAGAACTAATTGAATATTTTTTTGTGGATGGAAAAAATTTCTATCCACAAAGAATGGCCTTGTTCTCCCACTGCTGCAGCCCAAAATGTTCCTCCAAATGCCATTTCTGGCTCCAACAGTAGATTTTTTGGGGGGAATTTTGGGCTGCAGCTGGTGAGAGGTTGTGAGAAAGTTGCACTCCATAGATGGAAATCCTTCTGTATGTGGAAATGCTCTGATGGATCCAAGCCAATGTCATTAGCAGTGAATTTTTGGTGTGGCAATTGTTCCCCTTTCTTCCCCTGGTCCACTTGGTAAAAGAATACTATGGTTAATACTGAGCTACATTTTTGCAATTTATATTTTTTTCCAATATGAAAAGAATTCTTTCAAAAGGACCATTTTAAAATGATGGATTTCCATTGTTCCCTTTTGAAATTTTTTTTGCATGTGGCAAAATAGCTCATTTTAGTTTAAGTTGCTGGTTTTCTTTTTAAATTCTCTGATTCCCATATTGTTCCAGGTTCTTAATCAGTGAGTCCTACATCTGTGCAAGATCTCAAGAGATTCTAACCATTGTCTATTCATCTGAGCAATATCAAGTTGAACTAGGTGTGCTTTGTGTTTAGAGACTCAACTTTTTGACTGAGACATAACTTTGAATCTGCTCTCTGATATGGAGTAGGTCTCCTTAATAAGGCACAGGCCTCTTCATATCTGTTCCAAGGATTTCACCTATATTGTATGAAATGTGCTTTTTCATTCTACAAAAGTAAAATTAGCACATTGAAGTGGAGCATACACAAAATATGATTATATCTGACAGGAGGAAATGAAATTGTAGGACAGCCTGCAATAGCCTGTTTCACATTTAGGAATGTGTATTTAGTGGGATAAAAACCAAAACCAAAGTAACATAAATAATGTAATCCAAACCAGGAATTTCTGCATCCTAACACTGCTTTGCTGTTTGGCCTTGAGAAAGTCACATATTCTTTAGAATCTCAGCTACCAATTTGGAAAATGTGTACCAGATTCGAAATACAGGAACATCCTTGGCTTAACGTTTACAAATAAATATTTACTAGTTAATTAATCAGTCTGGTATCTCTTCCATAGAACTCCTCCTGTAAAGTAGCTTATTAGGAAATTCCTTTCAAATTGCATCAAGGTTTTTTATATTGTTCAGTGACGATGGTTATGTGGTACTAGTATGCTTTATCTGTATGTTTTTGATCACACAGATTTAGCTGTGTTTACTGCAGGTATTATTATTTTGCTCATTTTTTCCTGTATTCTAGTATTTTTTTCATTAGATTCATTATTAATTAAATCAGTGTTTAATTTTGGTTTATTCAGTTATTTGCATTTTGCCATAAACTGCCCTGATACTGTGATCTCCCGGACAGCCCTAGGGTGCCTGTGGACACTACTGGAGGAATGAATTGGAGGCTGCCCGGTCCACCCTAAGATGCCCCAGTATTACATCTTGACATCACAACTGAGGGACCTAGAGGGAATTCCTAGCACTGTGGACTGGCCTAAACCAACTGGAAGCAGGAGGCTGCTGAAGACAAAAATCCCTTGGAGACCTGGACAGCCTCAGCTGCCTGCATCAAAAGAGACCCAAAGGGGAGAATTGCCGCTAGAAAGAACTAATAGAGAGCTCATTTTGTTTTCAACCTCTGCACTTAGCACTTTATTTTCATCTTGGCAAAGTCCATTATCCTATTCAGCTCATATGCTACTACTGAGCCATTGACATTGCTTATCGCTGGTTAATTTAAAGTTACTTAGTTAAATTGTTTGTTAGGCTGGGCTAATCTAATTGGTAAAGTTGTTTGTATTTAGGAGATTGAAGAGGGATTTAATTAACTGATTATAAATTGAGGAGAGATTTGATTAATTTAATTATCAAGTGGATTGAGCCAATCCTATAGATTAAAAGGGGGGGGGGGTTAATTAACTAGTGAAACTGAATTAATTATTAAATTGATGCCACTTAATTGATACTTAATAGATTGGTTTTAGTTAGTGGATTAATTGAGTTAATTGGGTAAATTTAAGTTGGGAGAGTGCTTATATTAATTAGCTTTAAATGAGTAGTTGGGGTCAATTTATTTGCAAAATTTAGATTATGTGATTAGTGGGCCTGAAGTAGTCATAAGAAAGTGTAATAGATTAAGGAACTGTAAAGTGACATTGTGGTGGACACAGGATAGGTGCACCAACTCGGCTCAATAGCACTGTGCAGGGGGAGGCCATGACTGGGTCAGGGATCTCGGTCATTTGGGGGCAGGGGAGATATGGTGGTGAGACTAGGTTCCAGAGATCAGGAAGAGGTCAGAGATATGGGAAAGCTTGGACTTCTTCTCTCCTATGTCCCATCCCAAGGTATGTAGGTTGTGGGGCTAGGAAGTTTCAACTGGCTCCAACATTGGTGTTGATTAATGCCAGGTCTATCAATAAGACCTACACCCTATGTGATTACTTCATGGAGCAACAGATAGACCTGGCATGTATGACAGAGACCTGGGTACGGGAGGGCGAGTCTGTCGTCCTGAGTCAGCTTACTTCACCCAGGTTCTCAGTCCTCCAGCAATCGCGGACTTCCAGCTGGGAGGGAGGGGTTGCGGTGCTCATTCGTGAGTCTTTTCTTTCAGTGCACTTCCTGCCCCAAACATTAAGGATATCGAATGTGTCGGTCTGGTATGGGAAGCCGAGGAGAGTTTGGCTAACTGGGTTGTGTACCGGGCACCCAACGCACCCCCAGAGAGCCTGTCTGCCCTGATGGAGGCTGTATCAACTTGGACACTGGCCTTACCCCAGACTACTAGTCCTGGGGGATTTCACTGTCCATATTGATGATGCAGCTTCCATGTAGGCTCAGGACCTGGTGTCATCCATGGAGACAATGGGACTCAACCAGATTGTTTCGGCTCCCACTCACTAGGCCGGCCATATGCTCGATTTGGTCTTTGGGTCTGGGATAACACTGGAACTGATAGCTGGTGATACAGTTCCATGGTCAGATCATTCTGCCCTGAAAGTCTGACTGGACCTGCAGCCCACCTCCTGTTTGGGCGGAGAGCAGATTTATGCTTGCCTTTGGAGCCAACTGGACCCAGAGCGGCTTCAGGAGGCTCTGTGGGATCTGATGTCCCCGGGCGTATTGCTAGATGAGTTAGTGGAGGACTGGTAAGAACATAACATAAGAACATAAGAGAAGCCATGTTGGATCAGGGCAATGGCCCATCTAGTCCAACATTGTTTCACACAGTGGCCAAAATTTATATATATATATCTCCACACTGTGGCTAATAGCCACTGATGGACCTCTGCTCCATATTTTTATCCAATCCCCTCCTGAAGCTGGCTATGCTTGTAGCTGCCACCACCTCCTGTGGCAGTGAATTCCACATGTTAATCACCCTTTGGGTGAAGAAGTACTTCCTTTTATCCATTTTAACCTGACTGCTCAGCAATTTCATCGAATGCCCACAAGTTCTTGTATTGTGAGAAAGGGAGAAAAGGACTTCTTTCTCTACTTTCTCCATCCCATGCATTATCCCATGGTATTCCCGCCTCTCCATGGCCATCGATGATATTGCGTCCCGGCACCCTCTTCGCTGCTGCACCAAAACAGCTCCTTGGTATACCTTGGAGTTGCAGTGGATGAAGCAGCAGCTTAGATGGCGAGAGTGAATGTGGCGGAGATCTTATGACGAGGAGTCTAGAACTTCTTATAGAATATTTATGAAGGTCTATGAGAAGGCAGTGAAGTCCGCTAAGAGAGACTTATATGTGTCCTCCATTGCATCTGCGAAATCGTGCCCAGCCCAATTGTTTAGAATGATTCGATCACTGACTACGGTGCTGGCAGGCAATCAAAAGTTTAGGGAATTGGATATCGGCTGCGAGGCCTTTGCGACTTATTTCGCAGATAAAGTCTCAACTCTCCACCATAATCTCCCAGCGATAACTGACACAGTACGGGAACTGGAAGCCTGTTATCTGTCTTCGGGTCCTATATTGGACCACTTCAGCTGTCTCTCTCAGGAGGATGTGGACAGGATCTTGGCTGCAGTGAAGCCCACCACCTGTCCTCTGGACCCATGTCCATCCTCGCTTGTTAAAGCAGGTGGGGATGACATTCAGGGGCCCTTAGCTGAGATTGTTAACCTATCCCTGTCATCAGGGGTATTTCCAGCTGAGCTTAAAGAGGCAGTGGTTCACCCACTTTTGAAGAAGCCATCTCTGGACCCACTGGTTCTAGCCAATTATCGCCCAGTCTCAAATTTGCCATTTCTGGGCAAGATAATTGAGAAAGTGGTGGCGGAGCAGTTTCCTGGAAGATACATCTGTCCTTGATCCCTTCCAGTCTGGCTTCTGTCCTGATCATGGGACGGAGACTGCTTTGGTCGCCCTCACAGATGACCTTAGAAGGCATCTGGATCAAAGCGTGTCAGCGAGGCTATTACTTTTAGATCTTTCAGCAGCGTTTGACATGGTCGATTATGATCTAATGAACCACCACCTTGCCGACATTGGATTCCAGGGAGCTGCCTTACAGTGGTTTTCCTCCTGTGGTCGGGGACAAAGGGTGGCAATCGGCGAGCAAACCTCCCTGTGTCACCCACTAGAGTGTGGTGTACCGCAGGGAGCCATTCTCTCACCATGTTTAACATCTATATGCACCCCCTTGCCCAGATTGCTGGAGGTTTTGGGCTGGGTTGTCACCAGTACGTGGATGACACCCAGCTCTATCTGCTGATGGATGGCCACCCAGACTCTGCCCCAGACCATCTAACCAGGGCACTGAAAGCAGTTGCTGGTTGGCTGCAACTGAGCCGGCTGAAGCTTAATCCAACTAAGACGGAGGTCCTGTACATGGGTTGTGGAGGGCTAAGATCTGGCATCTGGCTCCCCACTCTGGATGGCGCATCTCTTGTGCTAGCTCAGAAGGTGAGGAGCTTGGGTGTGATATTGGATGCCACCCTTTCTATGGAGGCCCAGGTCACAACTGTTGCATGATCTGCCTTTTACCATTTTCGTCAGGCCAAACAACTAGCACCCTATCTGGTCCCTCGGGACTTAGCTACAGTGATCCATGCAACAGTCACTTCCAGGTTGGACTACTGTAACTCGCTCTATGCAGGCTTGCCCTTGAGGCTGATCTGGAAGTTCCAGCTGGTGCAGAATGTGGCAGCACAATTGCTGTCTGAATCGCCTGTATGGGCGAGCAGTCGACCGATGCTGCACAGTCTGCACTGGCTACCAATCGAGTACTGGATCCACTTCAAGGTTTTAGTACTAACATTTAAAGCCTTGTGCGGCCTGGGATTGGCATATCTGCGGGACTGTCTCTTCCCATATGAACCTCGGAGGTCACTACAATCGGCCAGTCACATCTTCTGACCATCCTTGGCCCAAGGGATGTCCGGCTTGCCTCTACCAGAGCCAGGGCTTTTTCAGCCCTGGCCCTGACCTGGTGGAATCAGCTCCCTAAGGAAGTTTGGGTCCTCATGGATTTGTTATCATTCCAGAGGGCCTGTAAGTTGGAGCTGTTCTGCCAGGCCTATGGCTGAGGTGGACGGACGTTCTTACCATCTAAACTGGCCCCCCTGCACTGACTGCACTGATTGCACTGATTTGTCCATACTACCCATGCAGCCTTAATATGAGCAGTGGCTTAATCGCTTTAATTTAAATTGTTTTAACGGTTTAAACTGTTTTAATTGTTTTAAACAGTTTTGATTGTTTTATTATGTTGGAAGAAGCCGCCCTGAGCCCACTATGGGAAAGGGCGGCCTATAAATCTGCAAAATAAAATAAAATAATAAAACAACTGTACTAATAGCATGTGAAAATCAGTTAACCAGTCCAATGAGTTATGCATTCTGCCTCTGATAGCAGCAGCCCATCTAAATTCCAGTTATAGAATGTACAACTCTACAAATTAGTGCTGCAAACTGGTGAATTTTCTAAATAGCAAATGACCAAATATAAACTATTTTATTTTTTAAAAGGTTGGATGGATCCTTATCCATGTATGAATATCAGATTGCACAATGGGTCCAATTCTGACATTCGGTTTCCACTACAAAAAAAATGTTTACATACAGCACAAACTGTTGAATTGCTAAATATTATTTCCCCTGGATTCTGATATGGCGTCTGTGACACATATTCTGCCTACCCACTTACTCTGAAGCTTTCCTTCATCCTAAGGAGTGGTTTTCCAACTTAAGTGGCTCTTATCCTGAAGGAACAGCAAAATGGTTGAATACATGAGTAGCTCTGCGACATTTTCTCATTCCAAACCTGTTTATAATCTAATCTAACATTCTGTTGAATCAAAATTTTTGGACTGAGTTTGAAGTAAATAGGATAAACTTAAATGCAGGCATTCCAGTTCGATTTGATTGTAGAACATTTTGCACATCTATACTCAGTGTGCTAACTGTGGCTGGTGAGGTGATTTACAGTGCAATCCTAAGGAGGGGGGCCCTGAAAGTGCTTTGGGAGCAAACTAACCACTACGTTGACAGAAGTTGGAGTTACGATGGTGCAAGCCCACTTACGTTCGACTGGAGGCAACTTACAGCGGCGTGGGCCCGCTTGAGTTGGGGCCCGCTCCAGGGCCTGTGCCTGAGCATGGGTGGAAATGCGGTGGAGAGATGTACACCAGATCGAGGGGGTGGGTGGAGTCAGGGGTGTGCTCCAGCTTAGTTGGGTCCCTAAGAACTTTGGGCCCTGACATGCCCCTACCAGTGGCGTAAAGTTGCGCCACGGAAAATGCTGGCGTGTCCCATAGACACCCATTGAAACAGAAAACAAAGTCCGCTGCTGCTGCCGCACAAGCTTGCAAACTCCTTAGGGAACTGTGAAATTGCCTCACCAATCCCCTCATGCCCCAGGCTGGTTGAGCCCCCTCCCCAACACCCAATTGCTGTTCCCCATCTCCTAGAAAAGCTTCCGCCCCAGCCCTGCACAACTCATTAGGTAGGGTAGAGTGTATGGCACAAGACTCTGCCATGGAGCTCCCTGCCATGTGGACTTAGCATGAGGGTGGGAGCCCTTGGTGGAGGGAGCTGCACAGAGAAGGCACGTAGGCAGTGCAGTGTGAGCTATTTGACTTGCAAGGAGAAGAGCAAAATCTCTACTCCATGGCTAACCTTTCCTGTTTCCAAGCCCCAACAGGTTTCCGGCCTCCGAAGTGTTTGCACATGGATGGGTAAATGTGGTTGCGCACCCTCTCATTGTCCCCTCCCCTCACTTGAGGCTGGGCAGATTGCCAGCATCTCCAGCACAGGAACCTGGCAGTGCGCTTGGACATGTGGCATTCGCCCCAGCCCCTGCATGCCGCTGGAGGCCCCCCCCCCTTGTCTGTCCTTTGACTCATTCCCACCCCTGGTGGGACAATGGGAGAGAGTCTGGCAGCTGCTCCATTGCCTGTGGGGAGGCAGGTCAGCGACTGTCTCTTTAAGAGAGTTCCTGGCTTTAATACAGCCCCATGCTGCAGCTACTGGGGCTGCTGAATTACAAGCGAGCCAGGAACGCTTTAACCCAGGACAAGTGGGTGTGCGTTGGCTGGTTCCATCATGTGCTGCGGGGTTGATTGTTTCCCCACCACCACCTCTGCTACCCCCATCAGGATGGCACATCCCCAGGTGCAAGTGGCGTGACACCCCTTCCTGAGTGCAATGGGTCTCTTTCTCTGTTTTGCAGGTGTGGCTTCAACAGAGAGGCTTCCATGTGTGGTACTTCAAACCCGCCCCCCTCCACTCAGCCAGGTGTTCCTTCCCTCCCCTCCAATTGGAGCCTGCCTTGCAAGACTTTCCAACTTCCACCTGGGATGCTATTCGCTTGGTTGCAGCACAATAAAAGCTTAGATGTGAAACTGTGCTGTCTCTCCTGCTGGGCTTCTGCCTCTCTCCTCTATGCTTCCCCCCTCTGCCACTCTGTCAGTGGGCTCCCCAGGGAATGTCCTGGAGGGCGGGCTCTCATGGGGAGGGGGCAGGGGGGAAAACTATGAGCCGCCCCACCACCACAGGGCTGGGCAGGGGAGGGGGGGCCTTTGCCCCACTCATCCCATGGGAGAGAGGGTAGTCTTGCACGGGGTGCTGCACCTCAGCCTGGCTGGCCAACAGCCTGCACAACCCCACAGGGTTGTTGTGCTCATCACATGACCTGGGGGGCCCCTAATGGAGTGGATGAATGGCCAATATCTCACACTCTAAGGTTTGCAGCCCCCCAGGGGAGGAGTTCCATGCACACAGCAGGGGGAGTCACAGCAACACAGGGTTCTGAGTTCATTTGGGGGGGAGTTGTCTGTTGGACTTGGAGGCATGCTGGGACACTGTCTGCTCATTCCCATGCACACATTTTGGCTGCTTTCTTTGGCAGCAGACTCCTGCACTTTGTGTTTCCTGTTTGTCTGCAGCAAGGCAGAGGGCACATGCCTCTGCCCATCTGCCTGCCATTGGTATGAGTCTCTGACAGTGGGTGGCTGCAAAGCGTTGACAACCTCTCAGGCGCAGGTTTTCCACCCCCCCCTCCCAGTCATGTGCAATGGACTGGCCAATCCTGTGGTCCTGCACGACCCTGTCCCTCCCCCCACGCCGACATCGGCAGCGAGCCAATAGCACTTGCACGGGTGAAATCACCATGGTGACGGTTTCTCTCTTGTGCCCACTCGTCCAGCTGCGCTCTGTCCCCCTCCCCACCTGGTGTAACTTCTCCCCTTTGGAAGCTGCCTACGGCTGCCTACATTAGTTCCACACTCAGGCGGGGCTATGCTGCGGATCTCAGGATTAGGCTGCCCCTGCAGGAAATTGCCGGTAGGCACTGCAAGCTGATCAAAAGGGGAAGATAAAGCCTATTCTTACCAGAAACCATTGTAAAGTGGTGGTGGAGAGAGGCCATCTCAAGCACATAAGTATACTTTTGCTGACTGTTACCTACACTGGTCAGGCTGGACAGCTGATTTCCCTTGTTTACTCTATAGCAGAGCAGGCAGTTTGTGTAAGTGAATTGCCTCATTGGCTAACAAGGCATTTTACTGTTGGTCTCTGATGAAAAAATCAATCCCCCCACCATCTTGTTTCTTTGTTTTGTTGTTCATAAATGTTGTCCAAACTGCAGTCCATTTTCTAGTTTCACACAACTGAGTGGAATAAAAGGAAGGATCTGTAGTTGGGAAAAGCATTATATCTTAGGGAGAAACAAACAGCAACCTCTATACCAGATCATGTGTCAGCTGCAAAGTAGGGGCTATATTCTTCTTTGAAGATTTTCCCAGTGACAGACCACTTTTCTCACTCTCCAGAGATGAATTAAAAGTATTGTTTCATTCTTTTGTACAGAGCAATAATGTGGGTGGAATCAGAAAAATTCCCACAGAAACATTCTAGAGATTTATACAGTGGCCTAAATAGAGTGTGATGTGATTTAGCACGTCTATTTTGACTATTATCTACTAACCAAATATAAAAGTATGTCATGTTAATGTTATGTCCTAAAAGCAATGGACACTTTAAGTGAAATATCTGATTAGAAAAAAAATCAAGTGCGGTTTAAACAAATTTAGATTTTTATATGGAAATTATTTTTATTGGAGTAACACTTGTAAAAATTTAAAGACAATTTAGCAAGTACTTCACTTTTATTGCTTAAATTTAAGAAAAAAATTAAGGCATTGAAAAATGTTGACACACTAATTTTTGCAAGAACTGTGTATGGGATTCTGTGGATGGTTGTCTACTTCCCTGTTTCAACCGTATTTAAGATCTGTGGAACACTTCTTAACTTGCATTATTTGTTAGTTTCAGGTCAGAATAATGATCACAGTATCCATTCCACTACATGACAGAAGTCATAAACAGTAAACATATACATAAGAATTTTAGCTTTGATTTTCATTTGACCTTCATAGTCAGTCTGATGAATTCATGTTAATTTTAAAATTTGGATTATTATACATATATGTGTAGATTTATTCCCCTTTATCTCTAGTTTACAAATCTGCATACATGTTTTCCCTCACACAATTCCCAGGGACAATAAACTGATTTTTTTTTTTTTGCAATTTTGCAATTTTTTTACATTGGTAATGGCAACCATGTATTCTTATTGATTTGATGTAACAGTGCATATTTAGAAATGGAATGTCTCTGTGTGGAAAATTTTCCATTGCATATCTCCAGTGTGGAGCAAGGAAAAGGGGCTACATCGAAGAAATATGGGGAAGGAGAGCAGACAGGTAAGCTCTAAATGCAAATGCTGTTTCCCTATAGGATTGTTCTCTATTAGCCTGTGGAATTCTGCTGCACCAGTCTCATGTGGTGCTTTTTTTTATGTAGCCAGTTGTAAGAGACAGGCCTAAATCCACCCCCCTTTTTGCTTATCAGCCAGTTCCATTTTCACCCTATTGGTGCAGTGAAGAAGCCATAAACAGCCAGACAGCACCCCCCTGTGAACTCTCAGAGGGAGAAGGGAGAGGGGTAAGTGGGGGGAAGGAGTTTTAACAGTCATTGTCCTCAGATAGGGACTAAACATTCTGACAGTTAATAGTAGCTCTATCATGTCGTCTGCCTTCAGGAAAAAGCATACTGGGTCTAGTATGGCTTGGAGGGGCATACATTTGATTATAAGCTCTCAAATTTAGTATTCCTGGATAGTGGGAATCTAAGGAGATAATTAAGGTCTGTGTGGTAAACACTCCAGAAATCTTAAACTAGTTTGGAAAAAATGAGTGGGGGGAAATGTCTATTTTACCCTCATATGGTAGATTGTCAGTTTCTGGCTTACTCTTTTTCTATCTCTGTAACAAATTATCCTATATTGAAACTGTTCCTTCCAGTTAAGACATCCCCACAGTTGCAACTGTATATATGGTTTATTCTTGAATACTGAAACCTTTTCCTTTCCCCAAAAGGGAATTAAATAAAGTTCTGGTTTGTTCACCCCTGGACTCTTCCTTGGTTATTAATTAAGTAATTTATTTACTTATTATTTTCAATTTATAGCCTGCCCTTTCCCAAATGGGCTCTGGGTATGTAACAACAGTCAATAATACAAGATTAAAATCAAATACATATAATAAAACAATATACAATCTAAAAGCAATAAACAATTTAAAAAACAAACTCCAATTCTGCAGTTGGTGATATATAAGCAGACAAGGCTATAACAGGTTAAATAGGCAGTGCTAACCTATAACAGGTTAAACAGGCAGGGGAGAGGGCAAGGGTCTCTTCAGAGCACACCAGAGACAGGTATAAGCAACATCAATTATTTACCTCACAGGCAGCTAACCTCCATTGAATTACAAAACACTAACAGGCCAGTTCATAGTAAAATCTTTAGTCTATGTAATAGCCTATGGGCGTTTTCGCACTTACCTTAAGCCGGAGCGACGTCCCTCTTCACCGCGCAGCGTCTGCACAGTTTTCGCACTAATTGCTCCGGAGCACCTGGAAGAGCCGCAAAGTCCTGCGGCTTTTGCGGTGCAAATGTAAACCGGTTTTTGGCGGTTTACATTTGCGCCGCAAAAGCCGCAGGACTTTGCGGCTCTTCCAGGTGCTCCGGAGCAATTAGTGCGAAAACCGTGCAGACGCTGCGCGGTGAAGAGGGACGTCACTCTGGCTTAAGGTAAGTGCGAAAACGCGTTTTTAAAGTTTGCTTGGTGATGAGGCAGAGTGGCATCCTCTAATATTCACAATCTAACATGCTACCAATTAAAGAAGAGTTGAGTTTCATTAAATATGGGTTGGCTCCATCAGAAGAGAAAAAGCCCCATGGTTGCTCTCTCTCACACCCCAATAATTATAACAGAGAAACTACAAACACCACTCAAGCTATGCAAAGTGAATGTCACACAGTTACACCAGTACTGCATTACATAACATCATTCTTTATCAGGGCTAGCTCAACCATATAGGAGAACTATGCGGCCAGTTTTCAGGGATGCTAAATTTTCTTCTTCCTAGAAGGGGTAGGGACATTTTTGCCTGTAACCCTTTTGGAAGGAATAAGGACCATGAGGTAAAGTGGCTAATTAGGCAGGGGACTACCTTTACTATTTAACCTTTTTAATAGGAGTAGCTCCGCCTCTGCAGCCAGACTTTTGCTTGGCATTTTAGAAGATAATTTTACTGTCACTTCTACAGGCTTGCCTCTTTACAAGGGAAAGTAAAGCTTTATTTTTTGAAGCTGCAAGTAGCTGGGAGACCAGCTAGTTGATTCTCCTGTGAATGGGGGATTTCCCTGTCCCTTCATATTTAGCCAGGCTGCCCTGGCAGCTGGCTTGCTTTGTCTGCAGAGCACTTTACAGAGAGAGGCTAGTTCTGATGCCTTCAGGGTGATGCAGAGAGTTACTTCTGCCCCATACCTTTTCTGGAGTGCCTGTGTTGGTGACTATTTGACTATGGAGCAAACTGACAGATTTGTGGTTTTCTACCTCCCCCACCCCAAGCATTCTCTTTGTTTTATAGGGAATTCTTAATTTGATATACTAATTAAGGTCCAGTTAAAAGGTTGAGATAGAGCCAAGCTCCTCCCTCAAATCTCATTTTGGAAGATTTTAGTGGGAGCACAGGATTCTGAGATTGCCTTGCATTTCCATTTAAACTTTAGATTTCTTAGCCCAGTTGTTGTGGAGTTAGTTAGCTTGAGTGGGAACAATTATAGCTTGGGGTAAAGGACCTACTTGACATGCAGAATGTTCCAGGTTCATTCCTTGACATTCCCAGATGGGAGAATTGGGTAGCAGGTGATGTGATAGACCTCTACCTGAGATCTTGGAGTAGTAATCTTAATGACAAAGTTGGAATCAGCTTCTTATACTCAAGTGAACTAGTTTTTAAAGGGAGAATGTGACACTAGGGAGGGTTTTTTTGTCCTTGGATCTCTTGGTTTATATTGACAGCCTTATTTAGACTTTTGTCATGAGTCAGTAAGAATTCAGCAATAGTGAGGAGTTAGTGAGGACTCCTCAGGAGAAAAGGACTCCTCAAGGGAAGAGGAGCACTATGTAGCCTGCCCTGAGTTAACAGAAGCTGACTATCAGGGACATGAGCTGCAGGTTTCTCAGGAGTCACAGTCAACAGCTGGTGCAGAGCCACAGACATCCTCCAGCCCTGATTCAGCAGATGAACCTTGGTTGGCTATTCCCAGCTCACCAATATCACCTACTCCTTTAGAACACCTTAGGAGTGGTGCTATAAAACCAGCCAAGAGAGGCTGTTAGATGTGGATGCAATGTATATGATAGATGCTAATTACTGACTCTGTCTTCCTGACTTCTGGACCTTTGGCCTGAACAAATCTGCTTGCCTGTCTTTTGGCACCTGATACTTGAAGCTTTTTTTTTTTGCTGCTTGGGACAATGTAAGCAGGGCAGAAAGGTGGGTCACAAATATGTAAATGTTTGTTCTAGATTTCTTGTTTTTCTCCATATTGCATGAGGCGGGGGGAGATACCAAAGTGATACTTTGCCTAGGGTGCCTGTGCCTTATGGATAAGGAAATCCAACTTGTCTATTTTATCCCGAAGGCAAAAACACACAAGAAATCTTTATTTTCATTCATACATAAAATTTCTTGCATAAAAGCAATCCATCAGCTATATCATTGACTATAAGCACTTCGGTTTTAGTAACATAATTTTCAGAAATGCAGTTCTTCATCTGGTTATTGTTCTGTGCAACCAATAGTGTTTTTTGGTTTTTTTTTAATCCTTGCAGCTATCAGATTTTGATATTCTTTGGTACCTGTGGCCTTGGCATTTGCTCAGCAGATTGGTTAGTCTGTAGGAGTGAAGATAAAGCGAGCAAAAAGTACGTTAAGTAACTGGCAGAGAATAGGATCCATAGCTACATGTGACACAGAATACTGTACCTTACATTTGGAAATAAAAAAATTTATAGAGTGGTTATCAGGGCTTTTTTTTTTAGCAGGAATGCAGTTCCAGCTGGCTTGGTGGCAGGGGTTGTGGCCTAATATGCAAATGAGTTCCTGCTGGGCTTTTTCTACAAAAAAAGTCCTGGTGGTTATTATACAAATACAGTAGCCAGTGGTGTTAAAAGTTGTATAGCCACATCAGAAAATGAGGGAGATACATTCTTTGTTCAGAAATGTCCCTCTAACGTCATTATTCAAGAGAAGGGCAAATAAATATTTTGAAAGTGTAATTATTAGTGACATGTGCTTTTCAGTGCAGTACAAATGAGTCTGGAAGAATTTAACAAACATTAGGTATTACAGCTATTTCCTATCAACAGCGTATTAATCCACAAATCAAATGTAGCGTGACATTTATTCCTCCATGCACGGAGTGTGCTATGAATGTGTGTGGGTATGCACATTCCCATCTGCCTAACAGTTGGCAAATGTTGGCTGATGAATGCAGGAAGCTGCCTTGTACTGAGTTAGAAACATTGGTCTATCAAGGCCAGTATTGCACTGTAGATGTTTTATAGCTGTGGCCTACACCATGTTGACAGTAGCACTGTCGTCAAAGATATCTGTGCTAGTCAATGGTCATGGATTTAGGAAGGAAACAGTCCTAAGCAGATATTCTCAAAAGTAAGTTGATTTCATTCAATGGAAAGTCTTCTTAGCATCGCAGCTTCAGTCTAGTGGTCTAGTATCACAGGCAATGTTCACAGTGTAAACCATCTCATTATATCAGTGCATTTAATCCTGTTACTTTTGCTTGGCAGGAAAGAACAGTAACACCCAAAGTAAGCAGGACCACTTATTTAACAATATAGTCACAAGACACCCGACAACCCATTTCACAGGTTAGTGAAAGAAGATCTTGGTTCCATAATGTGTGAATATATAGAGGTTTGATTTGCTACTAAAGAAACTTTTCACAAATCACATAACTCTCAGATACTTTGCATATGTTAATCAAGCCTCTTATTTTAGTCACTTATTTTAGCACATGCTGTGAACTGTTGCGCAGCAACATTGGCAGCTGTTTTTGTCCCACATACAGTTATTTGGATGTGTTATATCCCGGGAGAAAATGTAACCAGCTGCCTAAGCAAAAATTGTATTGACATACCCCTTGTCTTGTTAGCTTCACTGAAATTAATGAAATATAAGTAGTTAATGAGTACTTCTATGTGATCTAAGAGGTGGTCTTCTTAAATCCACACATCCTTCACCTTGTGGTTCTAAATGTCTATAAGCAAATGAATTGCTGATGCAGTTAGGTCATTATAATGAAAGAACACTAAGAATAAAATGCATTGGCAGAAATTTAATATGCAATTTGAAACAGGTGGATCTGGAGACAGTTTTCGGGACTTTTCTTCCACACAACCCACATAGGAAAAAGCTATTGATATCCCTTTGTGTTGTGCTTGGAGATCAAGGATAATTTACAAATGAGTTGGGAGAAAAAAAGTTTAAGCATTGCACCTATCATTTCAGACATCGTTTACCTAGCAAGACTTCAACATCTGCTCCTGTTGGCATGTATTGGGGGCTGATTGGAAATGCATGGATGAATGCATCATTATGAAATGTAAAATCAAAATCTGCAAATGAGAAAATGGATTTGCTTTGATATAGCAGCAGGATCAGTGACCCAAGAATTAGATTACACTGTAACGTTGAATTGGCCTAAGGGAGAATGAACTGAAAGCGACTTCTTGCCCAGATCAGTTTGGGTGCCTCAGTGAATATCCAGATCTGCAGGCAGGGTCTTTTTGAAGGTGACTGCATTTGTTCTTTTAGTAATGTTGTTGTTATTAGTTTATTTAGTTTATTATAGTTAGTGTTTCTATAGCTCTTGTAATTTAGCAGTATCTACTTTTTTCATTTGGCCCATTTTGAGATAGGTGGAAGGTTCCTATCTGTCTGTCAATTGAAGAAATAAGATATGCAAAGTATTCTGCGGCTATTTTTAAAATTTTGATATCATATATGTAACTTAATACTCCATTTGTTTCTAGTCAACATAAAATAAAAAAACCCCTCTATTAGATATTTACCAAAAGTAGTTTGCTTTCAACTAAAATCTAGATTTCAATACTGAGTGAATATCTTAAAAACATTAATACTAGGGATGCCCAAATACCCACCTGTTTGGCTTGCATTCTGGTCATCATTGGCAAAAAGGGAGACATTCAAATTGTTTGATGCTGAACCAAACAGATCCAGTGATCAGTTCATGCCTGGTTATCACAATCTAAGACGGCATGTCAACTGCTGACATGACAAATCTGACATGAATTTGTGGTATCTCTAATTAAACCATTTTAGAAAAAAAGAGGCTTTGGCTGTAAAAACAGGCAAAGCAACTGTCAATTTACTAACAGCTTCTTGCTGTTTAAAAATGTATTGTTATAGTCTTCAGATGAATACTGACAATAAGCATGATCTTGCAAAGTTAAGCACTTTAACGTCCCCTTAACAATGGTAGAGACTGAAATGCACAAGTAGTTGAATGTAAATGGGTAACCTTAGAAGGACTGTGCCCAATGTTTATCATTGTTTCATAGGCTTGCCAATCCCCAGGTCCCAGCGGGGGTTCTCCTGTTTTCCCAGGTTAAGAACATAAGAACATAAGAACATAAGAGAAGCCATGTTGGATCAGGCCAACGGCCCATCAAGTCCAACACTCTGTGTCACACAGTGGCAAAAAATTTTATATACACACATACACTGTGGCTAATAGCCACTAATGGACCTGTGCTCCATATTTTTATCTAAACCCCTCTTGAAGGTGGCTATACTTGTGGCCACCACCACCTCCTGTGGCAGTGAATTCCACATGTTAATCACCCTTTGGGTGAAGAAGTACTTCCTTTTATCCGTTTTAACCTTTCTGCTCAGCAATTTCATCGAATGCCCACGAGTTCTTGTATTGTGAGAAAGGGAGAAAAGTACTTCTTTCTCTACTTTCTCCATCCCATGCATTATCTTGTAAACCTCTATCATGTCACCCCGCAGTCGACATTTCTCCAAGCTAAAGAGTCCCAAGCGTTTCAACCTTTCTTCATAGGGAAAGTGCTCCAGCCCTTTAATCATTCTAGTTGCCCTTCTCTGGACTTTCTCCAATGCTATAATATCCTTTTTGAGGTGCGGCGACCAGAACTGCACACAGTACTCCAAATGAGACCGCACCATCGATTTATACAGGGGCATTATGATACTGGCTGATTTGTTTTCAATTCCCTTCCTAATAATTCCCAGCATGGCGTTGGCCTTTTTTATTGCAGACGCACACTGTCTTGACATTTTCAGTGAGTTATCTACCACGACCCCAAGATCTCTCTCTTGGTCAGTCTCTGCCAGTTCACACCCCATCAACTTGTATTTGTAGCTGGGATTCTTGGCCCCAATGTGCATTACTTTGCACTTGGCCACATTGAACCGCATCTGCCACGTTGACGCCCACTCACCCAGCCTCAACAGATCCCTTTGGAGTTCCTCACAATCCTCTCTGGTTCTCACCACCCTGAACAATTTAGTGTCATCCGCAAACTTGGCCACTTCACTGCTCACTCCCAACTCTAAATCATTTATGAACAAGTTAAAGAGTATGGGACCCAGTACCGAGCCCTGCGGCACCCCACTGCTTACCGTCCTCCACTGCGAAGACTGCCCATTTATACTGACTCTCTGCTTCCTATTACTAAGCCAGTTTTTGATCCACAAGAGGACCTGTCCTTTTACTCCATGACTCTCAAGTTTTCTAAGGAGCCTTTGATGAGGAACTTTATCAAAAGCTTTCTGGAAGTCAAGGTAAACAACATCTATCGGGTCTCCTTTGTCCACATGTTTGTTCACCCCCTCAAAGAAATGTAACAGGTTAGTGAGGCAAGATCTTCCCTTGCAGAACCCATGCTGAGTCTTCCTCAATAACCCGTGTTCATCAATGTGCCTACTCATTCTGTCCTTGATAATGGTTTCTACCAACTTTCCCGGTATTGAAGTCAGACTGACTGGCCTGTAATTTCCCGGATCTCCTCTGGAACCCTTTTTAAAGATGGGGGTGACATTTGCTACCTTCCAGTCCTCAGGAACGGAGGCAGATTTCAATGAAAGATTACAGATTTTTGTTAGAAGATCCACAAGTTCAACTTTGAGTTCTTTCAGAACTCTCGGATGTATGCCACCCGGACCCGGTGACTTATTAGTTTTTAATTTGTCTATCAGTTGTAGGACCTCTTCTTTTGTCACCTCAATCTGACTCGGGTCTTTCAACACCCCTTCCAAAATTAGTGGTTCTGGGGCGGGCAAAAAGTTCTCGTCTTCCACAGTGAAGATGGAGGCAAAAAATTCATTTAGCTTCTCAGCCATTTCCCTATCCTCCTTCAGTAACCCTTTTACCCCATGGTCATCCAAGGGCCCCACTGCCTCCCTGGCTGGTTTCCTACTTCTGATATATTTGAAGAAATTTTTATTGTTGGTCTTTATGTTTTTTGCAATATGCTCCTCATAGTCCACCAGGAGCTTTGCCACACACCCAGCAGCCCTCATTAACCCCTGGAGAAGCCTGCACCACCCTTTCTCCACTTCTTATGTGATTTTGGGTGGCAGGTGACTTGCTGGCTGTTTGACTGTGGGAGGGGGCAGTGGTCCAGGAGGACCCCAGGCAAGTGCGGCCTGTTTGGGCTTGCTGGATCTCTAGCCAGCCCAAGCAGGCCTCATTCACCCGGGGCTCTCTTTTCTTTCATCGGGTTGTTTTTGGCTGGGGGGGAGGGCAGCATATGCTAATGAGCTCCACCACCTTTTTTCCTATAAAACTACCCCTGGGAAAGAGACTGTGACTATACTATTATGTACAGTTTGGGTGCCTCAGTTATCCTACTATATAATTTCTTCTTTGTTTAGCATGTATGTATTCCATTTCTAAATATGCTTTGCTTTAGATTTCTATTTGGTTTTACATTTCTTTCGTCTTAATTGTATTACATTGCTTACTGGATGTCCCAGCCTGTTGACTGTATTGATTTACACTGTGTAATCCACTTTGCAAGCCAGTGCAAAAGGTGGGCCATAAGTAATATAAATATCTGAAGTTGTATGTGTAAATAAAGTTTTTACAATATACACATTAGTAAAAATAAAGAAATTGTGAAAAGAAATTGTTTAAAGTTGCTAGTGGCTTTTTTTGGTTTTTTAAATTGCTATCTGCTTGAAAAAGATTTATATGAAAACTGGATTCTAAATTATCAAATGAATAAAATAAAAATTTTTAACAGGAATATTAAGAACATAATGGAGACTATTGTAAAATCCTTCTTTAAGACATTTCCATTCCCCCCCAGATCATATAATGTCATGCAAGTTTGCTGCTTAATGATAATTCAATTCTAGCTACAGGAATTACATTTTATGCCACAAGCCCCATAGATACTTATGGCAGAGAAAAGATTTATCTTGATCCCTGCAATATCGGGAGTTTGAACACATTCTACAGATGACTGAGTAGAAACAAACACAGATGCAAACATGACAAGAAAGGCTAAGGGACTGGAGTTGTTCTAATACATTTCAAGACACAGAAACTAGAACTGTGTGAAGCGGACCAATTTTACTCAGCAGAGCTTTAGGTAAGCCCATTCTTTGGGTATGACTTACCAAATCTTCAGCCTTTAAACCACTTACTCACACATAATCCCATTAAAGGCAAAGGAGTTAGTCCAGTGCAGATGGCTTGACAATAAGGGACTCCTGCTTGCTGTGTGCTAGGGGCTATTCTGAAGTTAGATATATTCATTCAATAAAGCTGTTAGATCCTCCAAATAAGAGATTTCCTCCCCTAAAATTAGAGGCATTCTTTCAAATTCACATATTTCTTCAATTTTGTTCCCTTCTCTACCCAAAGATATAGAATAGCTTAAACATTTGATTAATAATAATAATAAATTTATTTTTGTATCCCGCCCTCCCCCGCCGAAGGCAGGCTCAGGGCGGCTAACACGACACGGTATATACCATGATAGTAAAATACGATATTACAACAACAATTAAGCAATTAAAACAAATAAAATTACATTCATAAGTTAAGTTAAAATTAAATAGACAGTTAAACCATTGTGAATTATACATTTCAGTGCTACAGTTCAACTATATCTAGGAAGGCTAGATGTCATTTCCCGGGTTTCATCTTAATGCAAGCTGAAAGAGGGCAGTTTTACAGGCCCTGCAAAACTGATTTAGGTCTCGCAGGGCTCGCACCTCTCCTGGTAGTTGATTCCACCATTGGGGAGCCATTGTTGAGAAGGCTTGCTCCCTTGTTGATTTCAATCTAACCTCTCTTGGTCCAGGGACTTTTAAAAGGTTTTGAGAACTAGATCTCAGTGCTCTCTGAGGGACATATGGGGAGAAGCGGTCCCTAAGGTAGGCAGGTCCTCGACCATATAGGGCTTTAAAGGTAATAACCAGCACCTTATAGCGAACTCGGTACACAATCGGCAGCCAGTGCAGGTCCCGCAGCCTAGGCTGCACATGTTCCCACCGAGGCAGTCCCACTAACAGCCTGGCCGCTGCATTCTGCACTAGCTGCAGTTTCCGCGTTCGGTATAAGGGCAGCCCCATGTAGAGGGCATTACAGTAGTCTAGCCTCGAGGTGACCATTGCATGGATCACAGTTGCCAGGTCTCTATGTTCCAGGAAGGGGGCCAACTGCCTCGCCCTCCTAAGATGGAAGAAGGTGGATTTAGCAGTGGCAGCTATATGATTCATACATATTTGATTCACACACATAGCTAACCATTTGATTCCCTTACTTGAGCATAGTATAATCTGGCCCTGTGCATTCAGTAGGGTGAATAGGGCGTTTTCGCACTGACCTTACTCCGGAGCAACGTCCCTCTTCACCGCGCAGCGTCTGCACGGATTTTGCACCAATTGCTCCGCAGAACCCGGAAGAGCCGCAAAGTCCCGTGGCTTTTGCGTCGCAAATGTAAACTGGTTTTTGGCGGTTTACATTTGCAATGCAAAAGCCGCGGGACTTTGCGGCTCTTCTGGGTTCTGCGGAACAATTGGTGCGAAATCCGCGCAGACGCTGCGCAGTGAAGAGGGACGTCGCTCCGGAGTAAGGTCAGTGCAAAAACACCCTCCGACTATTCCAGCTGGCCCTCCTGTGTGCTCAACATTCATGCACTGACTATTGTCAGAACTTGTATCTTTACTGCTGGTTCCCTATAATGTGACCAATGCTGTACTGTACTTTTACTGTGGCTTAGAGCTGCTTTGTTACTGAACCAAACTGACTCCATATTGTAACCCTTGCTTGACCCAAAGTGCTTGAATAGTAATTAACCTTGCCCCACTGGTATCCAAAATATTTGGGGCTGTAGAATGAGTTATGTTATGTCTCTGCACATTCTCACACTGGGACCCTTTGAAGCCGAGCAGCATGGCCTTCGGAGTAGGGAGGCATCCTCTCTACTGATAGTGATGGTGAGAAGACAGATGTGCCTGTAACGGTGTGAATTGTGGCTTTGTGAGATGTTTGCTTTACGTGTATAAAATTGTGCTGGTGCTGGCTCTCGCCATCACTGTTATCTTGCCTTTTCCAGTGCTTAGTTCTCTTCAATAAAATCCTAACTTTGTAACCAAGTATGGGATCCGTTTGAAGTTCTTAAGTTCTGACATTATAACAGTGATCCCATTGTTCGTGGCTTATCTGTACTGGAGGCTTGGCCCGATGGCGGCAAAAGTGCCAGACGACGGAGAGCCCACCACCCCAACAGAGGACCCGCCGCTCGACCCAAATGTGACGGGGGTTCGGCGCAAAATTAAGGTCCCAGCGCCTTTCTCGGTCGACGCCGCGTTCCCCGCCCCGCGAACCTGGAGCCCGCGGAAGTCCACGGCAGCAATCGACGCCGCGGAGCAGCGGTACCGAAGCATGTTGGGCGAAGGGGGAGCCGGAGACGGCGACGGCGACCAGGCGGAGGGCCCGGAGCCCTGAGGGGGAGACGACCAGATCCGGACCCTCCGCAACGACTTATTCGACTGGGTGCGGGAGATCCACGACGACGTGCATCGTTCCCGCGTGACGATGGCCGAGGAGTTGCAGCAGAACCTGGGCGCGATCTA
Source organism: Heteronotia binoei (assembly GCF_032191835.1). Lineage (NCBI taxonomy): Eukaryota > Metazoa > Chordata > Lepidosauria > Squamata > Gekkonidae > Heteronotia > Heteronotia binoei. The sequence continues at coordinate 134,236,883 of NC_083227.1, read as the reverse complement.
CGACCAGCTCCGCACTTTGCAAACTGCGGTCCTGGGAGTCCCGATTGGAGGGCTGCCACTGGGGCAACCGCCCGTAGCCCCGCCGGCTCCGCCGGCCCCAGCTCCGCAAGCTCCGGCCGTCCCGGCCCTGCCAGCTCCGGCCGCCCCGGCGCCGCCGGCTCCGCTTGCCCCGGCACCACCAGCCCCGCTGGCCCCGGCTGCCCCGGCGCTACCGGCTCTGCCCGCTCCGGGGGCCCCGGCGCCACCCGCCCCGATCCTGCCGGCTCTACCGGGCCCAGCGCTGCCGCCGGGGGCGCCGCGAGCCCCGGGGGGGGCCGAGGGTCGAGGAAGGGAGTTGAAGATTACTTTCGATGGGAATCCGGAGGACGTGGAGTATTTTACCATACAGTGCGACACGTTCTTCACCCACTGGGGTGCAGATTACCCGACCGAAGCCAGCCGAGTGTGTCACATCGCGTCCCGACTGAGAGGTGCGGCCCGCAAGTGGTACGTGGGGCTTTTCATGGGGAGAAAGCCCGAATTAGCTACGGTGGCGGGGTTCCTGCACGCGATGCTCCGCCAGTATGGCGATCCTCTACGGGAGGAGAAGGCTGTAGCCGCCCTTCAGCGCATAGAGCAAGGCAACCGCTCCACTCGCGAGTATGCCACCGAGTTCCTGGGGTACTGCGCAGCAGCGAGGGGATGGAACGAGGTCATGAAATATACCGCGTTCATCAATGGTCTGAACCCGAACATCCTCGACCGCTGCTACAGTCAAGGGAGGCCCGACACGTTGGTCGGATGGATCCAACTGGCCGGAGAAGTGGAGACCAACCTCCAACATGTGGGGATGCGACGACAGCAGCTGGCGAAGAAGGGGGCAAAACTCACCCCGACTAAATCCGAAGGGAGGAAGGCCCCGGCGACCTCCACCCCGTCTCCCGCCCGCAAGTGCTTCAAATGCGGAGACCCAAATCATCTCGCTGCCAACTGCCCAGTGAAAGCGGGTTCCACCCCCCCCACGGCGAAGCAAACTACCCCGGGGCCGAAAAAGAAAAAGAGCGGCCGCTCGAAGGAGCCCAGCCGGGGCTCTGTCGCCACTTCCTTGGCGACTGACGAGGATTTTACCACCGACTTGGCGACAGTGGAAGAATCGACCGAGGAGTCGGACGACACCGAGTCGGCGGGAAACGACAGCGACCTGCTTTAATGGGTGCCGCAAAGCAGGTCCAACAACAGCCGGCACTTCTCACGGTGAGAGCAACAGGGGGTTTACTATTTATGGCCGTTACCCTCCTCAACCCTAACCTAAAGAGATTCATGCACGCCCGAGCGCTGATCGACTCCGGGTGTAACAGGGACCTGATCACCCCCCGCCTAGTTGAGGCGTTGGGATTAGCCACCTCACCCCTACCGCAACCGATGCAGTTCCAGCAGATGGACGGGGGGCCCATGAGGGGGGAACCATGTACTTTAGAGACTCAGGCAGTCCCGGTGGGAACCGAGGAGCATTGGGGGATTGAGACTTTCGTAATTGCCCCCTCTTGCTCTTTCGACGTGGTGGTGGGCTCGGCTTGGCTCGCCCGCCACCAACCAGACATAAGGTGGGAGGAACAAATCGTCCGGTTCCCGGATTGGAGGTGTGAGCACCACCACTGGCGCCCCGAATGGGGGCCGCACGCTCCCCCCCAAAACATGCGGGCTTGCCTCACTCTCGAGGAAGTCGCCTCAATCCCCAAGGAATACCAGGATCTAAAACTAGAGTTTAGCGAGAAGGAAGCGGACGAGCTACCGCCCCACCGCCCTACGGACTGTGCCATTGAGCTGATCCCAGGGCAACAGCTTCCCAAGGCGAAACTGTACTCCATGAGTTGGGCGGAGAAAGCTGAACTCCGAAAGTTTTTGGACAAGAATCTTAAGCGCGGCTTCATACGGCCGGCCACTGCCCCCCATGCCGCCCCCGTCCTCTTCCGAAAGAAAAAGGACGGGTCTCTTAGGCTTTGCACAGATTTTCGTGCTATAAACGGGATTTCCATGTCCAACGCCTACCCGATCCCGTTGATAAAGGATTTGTTGAACACCGTAGCAAAGGGAAAAGTATTTACAAAGCTTGATCTCCGAGACGCGTACTTCCGCGTCCGCATCAAAGAGGGGGACGAGTGGAAGACAGCGTTCAACACCCCCCTGGGACAGTTTGAGTACCTAGTCATGCCCTTCGGACTGCAAGGAGCCCCTGGTGTATTCATGAACTTTATCAATGAAGTGCTACGGGACTTCCTGTTTAAGGGGGTGGTGGTGTACCTTGATGACATCATTATCTATTCACAAGATCTAAAGTCTCATGTGCCCCTGGTCCGAAAAGTGTTACGCACCCTTTGCAAACACAAACTGTATGCCAAATTGTCAAAATGCGAGTTCCACAAGACCGAATTGGACTATTTGGGTTTCCGGGTGTCGGGGGAGGGATTGGCCATGGACCCCGCAAAGGTCCAAGCGGTACTAGACTGGGAGCCCCCTCGAACCCGCAAACAACTACAAAGTTTTATCGGGTTCGCTAACTTTTACCGCGACTTCATTAAGGGGTTTGCCACAGTCATGCTCCCCCTCACGGAACTCCTCAAAACCAAAGGGAAGGGTGACGAGGCGAAAAAGCCAGGCGCGCGCCTAACGTGGACGCCTGAATGCCAAAAGGCTTTCACTGAACTGAAACGCCTCTTCACCTCCGAACCCGTGTTGGCTCATCCCGATGAACTGAAACCCTTCGTGGTCCAATGCGACGCCTCCGACGCCGCAGTGGGAGCCATACTGATGCAGAGAGGGGAAAATGGGGTGCTCCGTCCATGTGCCTATATCTCAAGGAAATTTTCCAACGAACAAAGAAATTGGTCGGTCTGGGACAAGGAGGCGTTTGCAGTCATGTTTGCCCTGAAAACCTGGCGCTCCTGGCTTGAAGGAGCGAGAGTGCCCTTTGAAATCTGGACCGATCATAAAAACCTTGAAGCCCTCACCGGGCGTCGCAAAATGACTGCAAAACAAATCCGGTGGGCAGGTTTCTTTGCTAAATTTGACTTTGTGCTGAAACACATCCCAGGCTCAAAGAACTTTTTAGCAGACGCCCTCTCTCGCATGCCACAACACGACAGTCTCCGGGAGGAGGTAGTGGACTCATTAATTTCCCCCTCAGCCATCTCGGGGGGGGTCACTACCCGCTCCGGCAGGCAGACCAGCCCTCCGGATTCAGATCTGCTGCCTCGATTCCTCTCAGAATATAACCAGGAGGCCGACTGCCCCCCTAACTTGGTTAAAGCCGAAAACGGGCTCTGGCTGCACAACCAAGTATGGGATCCGTTTGAAGTTCTTAAGTTCTGACATTTATGCATAGGTACATAATGCAACCGAAACCCATGCATATGCTTAGGTTGGCCCCTATATACTATTCAATATGTTGATCATGTGGAAGGACAGAACCAACCAATGGAATAAATTTTTCCCGTTTCTGTGCATTATTGTGTATAAATGATTCTTGGATTCTTTCAGAAGAGAGCCAATGTAGTGTAGTAGCTGGAGTGTCACACAAAGATTTGGGAGGCCCAGGCTTGATTCTCCATTCTGTCATGGAAGCTTGCTGTGTGACCTTGGGCCACTCATACACCATCAGCCTAACCTACCTCACAGGGCTGTGTGAGGACAGAGAATGGTGAGGAGAACAATGTAAGCTCTTTTGGGACCCCACTGGGAAAAAAAAGTGGAATAGAAATCAAGGAAACAAACAGTTCTTTCTGGGATTATCATGTGTTTCAGATGGTGAGCATAGAAAGTGATTGTGTTCTCTTTCCTACTGTTCACATGGTCCACTTTCCATAATATATTTTGAGAGAAATCTGAAGCAGATATTCTCAGAAGTCCCATTTTATTTAAAGGAGCTTACTTCCAGGAAAGTGTTTTTAGGATTGCAGTGTTAGTTAAGTTTACCAGTGTGAAAGTTATGTTCCTTTCAAACAGGTTCTTTACAACCCTTTGGCTTCTGAAAGCAAGTGGATTTTTTGTTTCAAATAATTTTATTAGTAACATATGGTAGTATATTCAATTTCTTACATCGTTAATAACTACTTTTCCCCTCTATCCCATATATTACTTTCTACCTACCCTCCCCCCATTACTAGACCCCCTTGAAAGCAAGTGGATTTTTTGAAAAAGCTTCACACATTTAAAGGATGAAGCACGACAACAACATCCCTCCCCCCAATCAAAACAGGTTTTGGAAAATCAAGACTAAGGCTTCATTAAATGCAGATGAATACTGTTTTATCATTAAGCTGTGTGAAACTTTTTTTTTTAAAAGTTTGCCTTCAGAAGCCAACATTAGTTAAAAAAACCATATGAAACAAAAGCTCACAGAAATGTATCTGTGAAAAAATGATCAGCTTCTCTTTGTGTTTGTGTGTAAAGTGCCATCAAGTCACAGCCAATTTATGGTGACTCGAACAAGGGACTTTCAAGGCAAGGTAGAAGCAGAGGTGGTTTGCTATTGCCTTCCTTTGTAGTCTTAATTGGTGGTCTCCCTTCCAAACACCAGCCTTACTTATCTTCTGAGATCTGATGCGATCAGGCTATACCATGCTGCCTTCCTTCACCTGCTTCTCCTTACTTAACTGTTAACATCGGTCCTCACTAAAGAACTGGAATATTGATTCAAAATCAAAAGCTGATTTAATCAAAAGTTGACCCTGAATAACCCTGATTTAGTTTAATCAAAAGTTGACCCTGAATAACCTATATCATTAATTTCTGCATGAAATTGCCTCTGACATTGGGAAGTGTTCAGGAATGTTCAGAAATCCTTGGTGTTTTAGATTGTTGCTTGCAGATTCTGTTTATATGTTGCAACTTGCCCCCTTACCTGCACTAGAATACTAGTAACAGGACAGGAGAGAGGAAAAACTCAACACTTTGCTTGCTCTAGGAATGGCCTGTGAACTAGAACTACCTTCTTTTGCCTTCTTTGGGTGATGGGTCCAGTTAAGGAGAATCTCATTCCAGTTGGATGGGGATGGGAAACTACAGTGGGAAATATGTTTCTATTGATATGTTTCTATTAATAGAATTGCCTACTGAATGTACCAGTCCAAACATCTGTCAGTAAGTTACAGAATTCATATAAAACTTGTAATAAAAATGTCCTGAATCTGAACCCAATTTAAATTCTGCTACACATCTTAATAATGTTCTCATTAGCATGCTTATACCAAATAGAAGAGTAGTCACAGTGAGAGAGAGAGAGAGAGAAAGAGAGAGGGAGGGAGGGAGAGAGAGAGAGAAGAGTAGACACATACAGACGCGCACACACACTCTGGAGAGGAAATGTTCTTTCATGTATTTTGGTGGAGAAAGTCTACAATTAATATAAAAATCCTAATCCCCCCCTTTCAGACATTTTCAGTCAGTGAGTTATTGAAGGCTGAGCTACATGGGAAGACAGAATGCTTATTTAGTGTTGTCCTACTAGCATTAGATGGCATTAATCTTTTCCTTGGCAGATCATGTTAAGAGTCAAGAGGTGCTCCTGGAACAAGCCTTGCTGATGGATAAGCAAGTTGCTGTTATTGCTAGGAATGCCTTCTTTCATTTACATCTGGCTTGTAAGCAGAGTCCTTATTTAGACCTTGCTTACTTAACCATGATGTTCCATGCTACTATAATGTCCAGGTTGAACTATTGTAACATGATCCATGTCTTTGAAGATGTCTTAGAAGCTTCAGTTGTTGCAAAATGAGGCACTGAGACTCCTGTCTGGGGTCAGCTACTTGGATCATGAGTTAACTGCGTTGTTTGTGCATCTGTCTCTAGACCCTATCCCAAGTGCTATTTATAACCTTTAAAAGCCTTTACAGCATGGAGTCTTCATGTCTTTTGATTCCCATCTTCTACTGTACTTCCATTCAACCAGTTATGCTCCTTAGGCAGCCTCTTCTTACCTAGTATTGTCCATTTAGCAACAGTTAGGTCATGAGCATTCTCTGTGGTTGATCCATGCCTCTGGAACAGCCCACCAGAGTGAGTGCTATAGCTACCTTCATTTACCACATTCAGGACTACATGTAAGAGATGTTGGCTGAGCTGTCACCAATATGTGGATGACACTCATCTCTATCTCAGCCTTCTAGCAGATCCCAGGGAGGCTGTGGAAACCACTGACAGGTGCCTGGAGGCAGTTTTGGGGTGGATGGGCTAACAAGTTGAACTTAATCTTGACATAACAGGAGCTATTGGTGTGGGGAAGGCCTGACCCAGGAGGAAGTGGGATATTTCCTGTTCTGGATGGAGATACAGTACTTCTAAAGAAGCAGGTTTGTATTTTGGGCATACTGCTGGACTTGGGCCTTCTGTTAGATAAACAGCTCTGGCCATTGCTGGGTGGGAAAGATCTGGTCACTGTGGTACATGCCTTAGTAACATCTAGATTAGTTTATTACAATGCACCCTCCGCAGGGCTGCCTTTGAAGACTGTCCAGAGACTATGGTTGGTACAAAATGCTCCAGCCAAAATGCTGACTGGAATGGTCATGGGGTCCATATTAGGCTTCCTAGCCCCCTGCTGGGGTGGGTTTTCCCCCAGTTTCAGGGGCCCTAACCCACCACCATGGAGTTGGCCACAGGGAGGGAGCTGTGCCCCCAAAGAGCACCGGGGCACTTTGTAGTGCCCAGTGTGATGACATCACTTGGAAGTAACACTATTGCACCGGGCACATTGCCAGGGGGATGCTTTATCACTCAGGAAAAAAGTGATAGAGCATCCCCCCCGGCAATGTGCCCAGAATGATAACGTCACTGGTGGGTGATGTCATTGCACCATGTGTGCAAAGCATTGCACCATGTGCGCAAAGAAGAGTCCCCCACTCAGAGCCAGGTAGGACCTGGTAACCCTAGACCATATCAATTCAGTCTCGTTCCATCTACATTGGCTCCCAGTCTGCTTCCCAGGCCCATTCAGAATGCTGCTGTTGACCTTTAAAGCCCTATATGGCTTGAGGGCAGCATACCCGAAGTGCCTCGTACTCCTTTAAGAATCTACTTGACCATGTTGGTTATCTTTATTTGCCCTTCTGTCTTAAGTTTCCCCCTCTGGCAGCCTCTGCTTAGGAAAACTATGGCCTAGTTGTGTGGGTCCAGGACCTGGTGCATTGTAGGAATTCTCAAGGATTTGTGGCGTGGGACCTCACTTTCCCCTGTATCCCCCTCTGCACACTATTTCCTCTTTCATTCCCCTGGGCAACGTCTATATCCTCTGTTTTCTTTTCAATCCCTTTCCTAATAATGCCCAGCAAAAGTTTGCTTGTTTCACTGCTGCAGCACAATGGGTCACACTTTCTTTGAGCTATCTACTACAACCCCAAGATCTTTTCCCCTCTCAGACTCAGCAAGTTCAGACCCCATTAGCCTATACTTGAACCTGAGGGTTTTTTTTTTTTGTTCCAGTGTGCATTACACATACCAATGCTGAACTTTATCTGCCACATTGTTGCCCACTAACCAATTTGTGGAGATCTTCTTGGAGCTCTTCACAATCATCCTTGGTTTTCACCATCCTGAATAATTTTGTGTCCTCTACAAACTTGGCTGCTGTACTGCTCACCTATAGTTTCAGATCTTTTATGAACAAATTAAATTGTACCAGCCTCAATACTGATCCTTGTGGAATCCACTACTTACTTCTCACTACTGTGAGAATGTCCATTTATCCTTACTCTTCGCTTCCTGTCATTTAACTTTTTTAATCAATAAGGGAATAAATTCTCTTCTTCCATGATTCCTAAATTTACTCAGGAGCTAACTTGCTGAAGTACCTTGTCAAAAGCCTTTTGGAATTCCAAGTATATAATGTCTACTGGGTCACTGTTGTCTACACGCTTGTTCACTTTCTCAAAGAATTCCAAAAGGCTGGTGAGGCAGGCCTTCCCTTTGCAGAAACCATGCTGATTTTCCTTCAGCAGGCTTTGTCCCTCTGTGTGCCTAATAATTCTGTCTTAGATTACAGTTTCTACTAATTTGACTGGCCTATAATATTCTGATTTCCCTTTTTAAAAATCAGTGTGACATTGCTACTTCCAGTCTTCTGGTACAGCAGCTGAATTTAGTGATGCATTACATATATGGGTTAGGAGATCAACAGTCTCACATGTGAGCTCCCTAAGAACTCTTGAATGTATACCATCCAGACCTGGAGACTTACTGGTTTTTAATTTCCTCACTGGGTCTAAAATTTCATCTCTCACCACCTCAATTTGATTCAGTTCTTCAGACTCCCTTCCTGAAAATAGTGGCTGTGGTATGGGTAGGAAAGTCCCATGCTTTCTACAGTGACTACAGAAGCAAAAAATACAGACGAGAGCAATGAAGATGATTAGGGGGTTGGAGCACCTTCCTTATGAGGAAAGAGTCTGGGACTTTTAAATTTAGAAAAGGGATGACAAAGGGGGAACATGATAGATGTTTATAAAATTTTGCAAGGGGTAGAGAGAGTTGACAAAGAAAAAAAATTCTCCCTGTCCCAAAACACTAGAATTGAAAGGCATTCAATGAAATTGATGGGAAGAAGATTCAGGATGGAAAAAAGGAAATATTTATTTATACAGTGAGTGAATTTGCTGCCAGAGGATGTAGTGATGGCCACAGATATACAAAGCTTTAATAAGAGATTTGACAGATTCATGAAGTATAGGATTGTCAGTGGCTACCAGCCATTGTGACTAAAGGGACCCTCTACTCCATGTTCAGAGGCAGTAAACCTTTGAATACCAGTGCCAGGAGGCAACATCAGGGGAAGACTTGGCTTCTATGCCCTGTTGTTGGCTCTCTAGAGGAATTGGTTCACCACTGTATGAGACAGGATGCTAGACTAGATGGACCACTGGCAGCCGCATAGCCAGAAACATTTTTATTGGGGGGAACACATCACCATCTATTTAAACAAACAAACAAACAAACCAAACACATCTGGGCCGTGCAATGTCACTGCTGGCAAGCTCAGTCACCCAGCCCCAGGCTCCCTCCCCAGGGAGGGAAGAAGTTCAGTGAGGAGAGCTAGCAAATCTAAATGGTGTTTACTGTCTGGGGTCAGGGCCACCCAGCTCCTTTGCCTCCCATGAGACAGCCAACCAGGTGCCTGAAGCCCTGAGCCTGGGCTGCACTCACCAGAGGACTCTGGTCCTGACTATTTACATGTTAGAGAGGCAGGGGATGAGGGAGGCAGTGACAGCCTCACCAAGGCCTCACTCAGCTCAGTGCTCCCAGGGTGTGCCAAGCAGCAGTAGCCTCCTGGAGCAGACCTGACCCCTATTGCTCCAACTGTTTGGTGAGGGGGTGTGGCAAATTCAGGAAATTTGTGCCCCTCCCATGGCTATGGGCTTGATCAATAATCTAATACAGCATGGCTTTTCTTATATTCTTATGTGATTTGGCACTTGTTCAGTAAAGCTTCTAGGAGGAACTTACCTCCTGTGTCTTATGGAAGATAATCATTTTTGTAATTAGCACAAGTCTTTCTTTAGGGTTTGTAGAATCTTTCGGGATCAAGTGCCATGTTCTACTGGAGAAAGTTTTCTCCAGTAGAACACGGCACTTGATCTCGAAAGATTCTACAAACCCTAATGATGTTACCCTAATGATGTTACCAGCCACGAAAACCTGAAATCTTTGATAACAAGTCTTTCTCTTTGCTGCTTTTGCTGAAGCAGGATTAGGGTTGCCAAGTCCAATTCAAGAAATATCTGAGAACTTTAGGGGTGAAGCCAGGAGACATTGGGGTGGAGCCAGGAGCAAGGGTGTGACTAGCATAACTGAACTCCAAAGGGAGTTCTGGCCATTGCGTTTCAAGGGACTGCACACCTTTTAAAACGCCTTCCTTCCATAGGAAATAATGAGGGATGGGACACCTTATTTTGGGGCTCATAGAATTGGACCCCCTTGTCCAATCTTTTTGAAATTTGGGGGGTATTTTGGGGAGAGGCACTACATGTTACACTGAAAATTTGGTGCCTCTACTTAAAAAAACCCAGCCTCCCCAGAGCTCCAGATACCAGTGGATAATTCTTCATTATTTCCTATGGGAATAAGTCTCCATAGGGAATAATGAAGTGCCCAGCAGACATTTCCCTCCCCCTTCCCCCATTTTCTGATGACCCTGAAGCAGGGGGAGGGCCTCCAAACTGGGGGATTTCTTGCCCCCACCTGGGGATTGGCAATCCTAAGCTGGATAGAAGCAGAAAGCTCAGCCAAAGGAGATCCATTGCTGGTGATTTTCAATGAAGAGAAAGACATTTTCTGCAGTAGCAGTCAATCTGCTTTTGGGCTTCTGCTTTCCCCTGCTCAGATGATCAGTTCCCTACCAGTTCCCCACTACTTGTTTTTTAAAGATCAGAAAGACACAGGGGAATTGGAGGGAGATGCAAGTTAAAATGCACCTGAACAGCAACTGGTGGGGAATTGATCATTTGAGCCGGGGAAAGCAAAAGCCCAAGGGTGGAGTGACAGCTAGCAGTGGCGTAGGGAGGGGGGCGGGGGGGGTGGGTCGCCCCAGGTCTGGGGGGTCTGGGGGGCCCCTTGGCAATGCCAAGGGGCCCCTCAGAAGCCGGCTGCACTCACTGCCTTCCCCGCCCGTGCGCGGGGCCCGGCAGCGGTGGTGGAGGCCAGAGAAGCGGCGGAGAGGCCGGCGCTGGCCGCTGGAGGGCCTCCAGCGACCAGTGCCGGCCTCTCCGACGCTTCCCCGGCTCCGCGACCGCCGCAGGGCCCCGCGCGCGGGCCTCCAGTGCAGGCGGAGGCCGGGGAGGGCGTTGGAGAAGCCGGCGCTGGTCGCTGGAGGCCCTCCAGCGGCCTCGCCGCCGGACTCGCCACTTCGCCGCCGCCGGACTCGCCGCCGCCGGACTCTCCGCCGCCCTGGAAGCAGGTAAGGAGGGCAGGCAGGGAGGGAGGGGGCCAAAAGCGGGGGGGGCGGCTGGCGGGAGGGGGCGGCCTTCCTTCCTTCCTTCCCTCCCTCCTTCCTTTCTTCCTTCCCTCCTCCCTTCCTTCCTCCCTCCTTCCTCCCTCCCTCCTTCCTTTCTTCCTTCCTTCCCTCCTTTCCTCCCTCCCTCCTTCCTCCCTCCCCCTTCCTTTCTTCCTTCCTCCCTCCCTCCTTCCCTCCCTCCCTCCTCCCTTCCTTCCCTCCCTCCTCCCTTCCTTCCCTCCCTCCTTCCTTCCTTCCCTCCCTCCTTCCCTCCCTCCCTCCCTCCTTCCTTCCTCCCTCCCTCCTTTCTTCTCTCCCTCCTCCCTTCCCTCCCTCCCTCCCTCCTTCCTTCCTTCCTTCCTTCCTTCCTTCCTTCCTTCCTTCCTTCCTTCCCTCCTTCCCTCCCTCCCTCCTCCCTTCCTTCCCTCCCTCCCTCCCTCCTTTCTTTCTTCCTTCCTCCCTCCCTCCTTCCCTCCTTCCTTCCCTCCCTCCCTCCCTCCTTCCTTCCCTCCCTCCCTCCTTCCTTCCCTCCTCCCTTCCTTCCTTCCCTCCTCCCTTCCTTCCTTCCTTCCTTTCTTCCTTCCTTCCCTCCTTCCCTCCTCCCTTCCTCCCCTCCCTCCCTCCTCCTTCCTTCCTTCCTTCTTCCTTCCCTCCTTCCCTCCCTCCCTCCTCCCTTCCTTCCCTCCCTCCCTCCTCCCTTCCTTCCTTCCCTCCTTCCAGGGGAGGGACGGTGGCTCAGTGGTAGAGCATCTGCTTGGGAAGCAGAAGGTCCCAGGTTCAATCCCTGGCATCTCCAAAAAAGGGTCCAGGCAAATAGGTGTGAAAAACCTCAGCTTGAGACCCTGGAGAGCCGCTGCCAGTCTGAGAAGACAATACTGACTTTGATGGACCAAAGGTCTGATTCAGTATAAGGCAGCTTCATATGTTCATATGTTCACCCTCCCTCCTCCCTCCCTCCCTTCCTTCCTTCCTTCCTTCCTTCCTTCCTTCCTTCCTGGGCTCTCAAATATCCGATGTTCATGTCTTGCGGCTCTCAAACATCTGACCTTTATTCTGTGTTGCTCTTTTGTTAAGCAACTCTGGCCACCCCTGGAGTAGACAATACTGACTTTGGTGGACCCAAGCACTGATTCAGTGTAAGGGAGCTTTGTGTTTGTGTCTTCTGGTGCAATTTTTATCTCAGATCCTGTATTTACTTCATCAGTATATGGGATAAGGCACTTTCTCAACTGTGCTGCATAATGCAGCCTATTTATTTTGTCCTGTTTGCTCTGTTGGCTCTATCTGTGCCACCTTCATCACTTTCGGGGTGTGGATCCCCCAGTGGGGTGGGCTCCCGACTCCCTCTGCTGGCTGTTTCTGATAGCCCTGCGCCCCCTCTTTCATTTGATATGTGTCCCGTGCGGGTGCCACCCTCCCGCCGGGAGATGCCGCAAAATGAGCCCCCTTGAGGCTTATGGCGGCAGGGCTCGGGGGAAGCGAGCTAGACTGCTGTTCTTTTGAGGGGTTATAGAGTGTTTCGAGCCCGTCCCTGTGGCATCGGTCCCATCGTTGTGGAACCCAGGGGGACGGCACAGCGGCCCGCTGAAGCAGCCTGTCGGTCACTTCCGGGTTCCTGTCCTGCATCTTGACCTGTGTTATTAGTGACAGGCTGCTTCGGTGGGTCGCTGCGCCGCCCCCCCTGGGTCCGACAACGATGGGACCGATGCCACAGGGACGGGCTCGAAACACTCTATAACCCCTCAAAAGAACAGCAGTCTAGCTCGCTTCCCCCGAGCCCTGCCGCCATAAGCCTCAAGGGGGCTCATTTTGCGGCATCTCCAGGCGGGAGGGTGGCACCTGCACGGGACACATATCAAATGAAAGAGGGGGCGCAGGGCTATCAGAAACAGCCGGCGGAGGGAGTCGGGAGACCACCCCACTGGGGGATCCACACCCCGAAAGTGATGAAGGTGGCGCAGATAGAGCCAACAGAGCAAACAGGACAAAATAAATAGGCTGCATTATGCAGCACAGTTGAGAAAGTGCCTTATCCCATATACTGATGAAGTATATACAGGATTTGAGAACAAAATTGTTTCCGGTGGTGATATTTGGGGGATTTTTGGGGATGTCACAGGAAGTGCTGTGAAGTCACTTCCTGTTTCCGGCAGTGGCATTTGGGGGAAATGATGTCATTTGGGGGAAGTGATGCCACAGGAAGTGATGTCACTTCCTGCTTCCGGCAGGTGGCGCGGGGGAAAATGATGTCACAGGAAGTGATGTCACTTCCCGTTTCCGGCAGGTGGCGCGGGGGAAAATGATGTCACAGGAAGTGATGTCACTTCCTGTTTCCGGTGGTGGCATGACGTCACCGGAAGTGACGTCACTTCCTGTTTCCGGCGACGTGCACACACGTAGGGGGGCCCACATAAATCTTGGGCCCCGGGCCCCGAAAGCTCTAGCTACGCCCCTGACAGCTACTGCAGAAAAGGTCAAAGACTGGCTAAGTCTATCCAACAAAGGTCTGTTTCTAGGGTTGCCAATCCCCAATTTGGGGTAGGGAATCCCCTGGTTTGGAGGCCCTCCCCCCGCTTCAGGGTTATCAGAAAACAGCGAGGGGTGGGAGGGAAATGTCTCCATATACTCTATAATGGAGAATTGATCTGTGAGTATCTGGGGATTGGGGGCCCAAAGTCTTTTTGAGGTAAAGCCACCAGTTTTTCAGCATAGTGTCTAGTGCCTCTCCTCATAAAAACAAAACAAAACCCAAGGGATCCAATTCTATGAAACTGAAAAGAAGGTTGCCCCCATCCTCCACTATTTCCAGTTGAAGAAAGATATTTAAAAGGAACACAATCCCTTTAAATGTGATGGCCAGAACTTCCTTTGAAGTTCAATTGTGTCGTGTCACAACCTTGCTCCACCCCCCAAATCTTCTGGCTCCACCCCAAAGTCTCCAAATATTTTCTGAGTTGGACCTGCAATCCTATCTTTTTTTTAACTTGAAATATAATCCTTGAAATGAAATCCTCCCTGTAAATTCTCAACTAATGCAGCCTTGAACCCCACCTTTATTGCAGAATTTCTTAGCAGAGTATGCTGTTGGTTGCTGGGTAACCATCCTAAAAAGCTGTCACTCATCCTTAGCATCAATCACATCTTGCCTAAGGACAGCTATCATAAGGCAACAGCAGCAAGCACCCACTTGCTTAACTGAGAAACTTTTATGTGCAGAAGAAGGACAACTCTTTCTGTGTCTTTGATGCATAAATTACTTAACCTGGAATACTTGAATTTAAATTGATGTAATCGGATTGACCAACTTGTTTAAGGTTTGAGTTTGCAGGATTTAGGATTTCTGAACCAACCTACAGTAGTATAATCAGGTGTACGAGGAACAAAGGTTAGGTTAGCTACAAGGAAGGCTTGTTTTGATTTTATAAGTTCTGAACAGGCAAACATACCTGCAGGGAATGGGCAGATACCTCTGTATTATTAGAAAGCTACTATAGCTCTCTGTTTTAGCAAGTGCTTACCTTCCTTTTTCATGCCCTGGCTCATGGAAAACCTCTGTGCCATCTTAAGGATCACCAAAATGATTCCCCACATTGCTCTCATTTACTGCTGCTATAAAATCATTTCGCGAAAACAAAACTTGGGATGCTACTTTATAATTCCCCAAATAAAATTCTTACATTCTGATAGTGAAGTCAGCCGGTCTTTGGATACTGAAATCTGGTGACGGGAGCTGGGAATGGGCAAGGCAGAGCTTTCTACAAACCTGAAAAGCATCAGGCAGAAAAATGTGAAATCTGAAAAACAAAACAAAAAGCAAAACAGAGGGGGCTTTAAAAAGCCCCCCAAATGATAAAAGGAGTGTCTGTAGCTGTAAGCAACAGATTTTCCACAGAGGCTTTTAGTAGACAGCCACAGTATTCCAGGCTGGGTTCTTTCAGTGAAGTAAGGAGGACAGGGGAGGCAGGGCCCTTTCCAAGCCTATTTTGGCTTCTGAGGGATGACTCATTAGGGCCAGGCCTGGCTAGAGCTGCCAGCTACACATTGGGAAGTTCCTGGAGATTTTGTAGTGGAGTATGAGGAGTGTAGGGTTTGCGAAGGGGAGAGGCCTCAGCCAGATATAATGCCATAGAGCAGGGGTGGCCAATGGTAGCTCTCCAGATGTTTTTTTACCTACAACTCCCATCAACCCCAGCCAGCATGTCCAATGGCTGGGGCTGATGGGAGCTGTAGGCAAAAAACATCTGGAGAGCTACCGTTGGCCACCCTGCCATAGAGTCCACCTTCTAAACCAGCCATTTTCTTCAGGAAGACAGATCTCTGCTGTCTGCAGTTCAGTTGTTATTCTGGGAGAACTCCAACTCCCTTGGAAAGCCTAGGCCTGGAAACAACTTCAGGATGGCTTGATCTATTCAACTTGCATGACTCAGCTCGGTCTGGCTGCTTGCAACTGTTCAACAGCAGCAGGGCCGGCCTTAAGGCACCCAGTGCCCTAGGCAGGCTTGCTGTCTGCCCTCCTCTGCAGTGCCGCAGTGGGCAAGGGCGAGTGAGGAAGGCCGTGGGGAAGGCTGTGTGCGAATTAGGAAGGCCACGGGGAAGGCCATGAGCAAGCAGGGAAGGCCTCTTTCAGTTGCAGGAGCACCCACTTTGGCGCCCCCCAGGGCCAGTGCCCTAGGCAAATGCCTAATTTGCCTAGTGGAAGGGCTGGCCCTGAACAGCAGCCACCGCATGAAAACCAGTGTGGTACAGAGGTTAGAGTTTCAGAGTAGGGGTTGGGAGACCTAGGTTTGACTCCACATCTTGCTGCAGAAGCTCACTGGGTGATTTTGGGTAAGTCACATACATTCAGCCTCACCTACCTCACAGGTTAGGGCTGCAAAGGTCCTGCTGGAGGTGGGGGATCCCTCGGTTTGGAGGCCTCCAACCCACCAGCATGGAGCAGGCTGTCATGGGGGGTGTCCCCACCCCCAAAGCACTCCATCATCACACAATGTGCCTGGTGTGATGTCACCTGCAAGTGATGTCATTGCGCTGGGGACATTGTGCTAGGAATGCTCTAACCTTTGAGTAAAAACTTTATGATACCATAGAGTTTTTACCCAAATCCTAGAGCATCCCCAATGCGATGATGTCACTTCTGGGTGGCATCATCACATCATGCGTGCATAGCATGCACAAGAAATATCCCCCCACTGAAGCTAAGGTAAGTCACAGGTAGGCTTGCCAGGCCCCAAGTCATGGTGGGGGATCCCCTGGTTTTGCAGGCTCCAAAACCCAACCCCAACAGCCACAATGTGCCTTTAAATCTGCTCAGGCTTAAAAGAAACTTGCTAACTGCTTGTGTTTTAACTGTGTGTGTGCTTTTAAATCTCAGCAGGAGTACCATTGCATGGGTGGGGTGAGCAGGCAGCCACATAACTCTTCCTGGTGAGTGTATGAAGCATGTGAGACAGGAAGAGAAGCCAACACAGTCCCTCTGTTTGCTTTGCATTTGTTTCAGAAGCCAGGTGTATAGTAAAATGGAGTTAACTAGAACCTGATTATGGGATGGAGGAAAACTCCACCCCCTAGACTGTTCTCTTTTTGTTTTCCTGTTAGTCTGAAGATGCTGGTTGCAATTAGGATTGCCAATCCCCAGGTGGGGGTGGGGGATTCCCCAAATTAGAGGCCCTCCCCCTGCTTCTGGGTCATCAGAAAGTGGAGGGGAGTGCTGGGCACTCCATTATTCCTAATGGAGACCAATTCCCATAGGGTACAATGGAGAATTGATCCATGGGTATCTGGAGCTTGGGGGAGGGCTATTTTGTGATATAGAGGCACCAGATTTGCTGCATAGCATATGATGTCTCTCTTTAAAACACCCTCCAAGTTTTAAAAAGATTGGATCAGGGGGTCCAATTCTATGAACCCCAAAAGAAGGTGCCCCTATCCTTCATTATTTCCAATGGAGGGAAGGCATTTAAAAGGTGTGCTGTCCCTTTAAACGTGATGGCCAAAACTCCCTTTGGAGTTCAATTATGCTTGTCACAGCCTTGCTCCTGGCTCCACCCCCCAAAGTCCCCAGATATTTTTGAACTGAACCTGGCAATCCTAGTTGCAATACAGCAAATGGTTACATTCAGCAACTCCTGTGAGTGAATTGCCCCAGTGAGATCACAAAAGTGTGTGCTTGGAAACTACATTTATTTTGGTTGCTTTGTGCATGTGTGTGGGTGTGTTTGCTTTCATTTAGTGGAAGTGCAACCAGCTGCTGGGGGAATGAGGAAATGAAGACTGTATTCAGGGGAACTGCACTGCTGTATTTTTATTTATTAGAGAATGGGAAAGTCTCCTGGCTCCACCCCAAAGTCCCCAGATATTTTCTGAGTTGGACCTGACAACTCTACTCACTGAGTTGTTGTACAGATTAAAAAAAGTGGGGATAAGAGAATACTGTAAGCTGCTTTTCCCCCCTGTGAAGAAGGGTGGTAAATGAAGTAAATAAATAATAAATATAGCTGAAGATGGGAGGCAAAATAAAAGATAGGTTGGTGAATGTCTAAGAAGGATAGAATGAAGCAGGGAAAGCGGAGAGGATATGGAGGTTGTCCATGGGAACGAAATAGGAAAATAGTGTGGGGAGGATACAGTTGAAAGTGAAGTCCCATCCCCTCACAAGCCTTTGAGGATTCCCTATGATACAAGTGGACCTGGCTCAATGACTGGCACCATACAACTGGTCCACAGTTTTCCTAGGTACAGGCTGCTAGGGAAAAAGGAAAAGCTTAAGACAGAGGGGCAGATAAAGAAAAGTTTGCTGTGTGGGAAGGAAATAGGATTGTCAACTCCAGGTCAGGAAAATCCTAGAGATTTGGGGGGCTGGAGTCTGGCCATGATGGGGTTTGAGGAGGGGAGGGACTTCAGAGGTGTATAATGCCATAGATGCCCTCCAAAGCAGCCATTTCCTCCATTAAAACTAGTGTTGCCAATATCCAGGTAGTGCAAAAGAACAGTGGCAGCACAATATGTAAAATACAAAAAATACAAAATATTGTGCAAAAACAAACACTCTTGACTGGTGTATACAAAATTCTATTGTCATGAAATGAACAGCCTACAACAGTGGGCATGCATTCATACAGTATAAATGAACAACAAACAAAAGTCTCCAAACAATATTCCAAGGAGGACCCCACAAAGTCTCTGAGTTTTCCAAACTGAGTACTAAGACTCAATAATAGAGTTCCACAGGAGTCCCTCCGTTGCTTGTTGACTTCTGAAGGAAAAATTCTAGCCTTCACGCAAACCCCGGCTTTGATTGCATTCCGCTGCTCCTGCAGCTTCCTCGTAAGTCAACTGAAACCTCCAGCCAAGTTCTCTCTCAAATGCCCATTTTGGTATCTTAATTTGCGGCAAATTGGTGTCATTTAGACCTGGGAGACTGAGGCTTTGGGAGGGAAGCAATCTCAGCAGTTGCCAAGTCTAACTCAGAAAATACATGGGGACTTTGGGGGTGGGGCCGGGAGACTTTGGAACCAGGAGACTTTCCTATTCCCTAAAATAAATAAATAAAAATACACACACACACGCACACCAAAATAAACACAGTTTGGAAGCACACACTTTGTAGTTTCACTGGGGCAATTTACTCACCATGGGAGTTGTTGAATGCTCTATACTCAACCCAGTTCATCACACTAACACAAGGAAATCAGTTTACTATTTTAGTGTGCAAATGGCTTCTGTAAAACAAACAAAGGTTATGGGCTCCTTCCCTTCCCTTTCAACAGGCACTTTGTTCTGCAGGCTTGCCCCACCCCATGCAGCCTGGCTTGAAGATTAAAGGCACACACCCCTTTCTAGAAGCAAGCTGTTCCCAGCATCTTCTTTTTTAAAAACAATGCATACTTTATTATGAAATATTAATAAATACAATTAAAAGTAAAGTAGACAACAGATATCATTACAGAGATTAAGATACTCAGGATATATATTGTAAGTACTACTGTGTAAAAGATGAGGTAAGTATAAAGGTGAGTTATTGAGATGAGCCACTTACAAGTGGGTTTTTCAGGTCATATGTAAATTTAACAAAAATAACCAAGAGTGATAGCAGCGATTGGAAGAAAGGATATTCTGTTCAGACATGAAATTTAATGCAGCATTAAAATACATTTATTCTAAATTCTTCTCAAGGTTTGAAGGCACATGGAGGCTGTGGGAGTGAGGCTTCCCCCCACTGGTCAGCTGACTGGGGGTGGGAAAGAGCCTGCCAAACTGGGAGATTCCCTGCTGGGACCTGGGGACTGGCAAGCCTAAGGTCAGGAGAGTGATGGGGCAGAATGAGTGATGGAGTTATGGGAGAGAGGAAGGAGAGAGAGAGAGTAAGAAATGGGGTGGCAGGAGGAAGAAAGAGTGTGAGAGAAATAGGGGGAGAGTGGAGGAAGCAAAGGTGGTGGTGGGGAATGAGATAACCACTTCCACAAGTTTTTTATGATCTAAAAGCAACTTCCAGGACAGACAAACTGGTAGTGCAGCAAACCTGTACGGAATAGCAACCAGCACATCTAACAGAGAATGTAACCACAGTTCTGATATGCTGTGAACATTCTGCTATAGTTCCAATTAAATGAATATCTTTCCATCTTTTTTTTAAAAAAATGTTTTATTTATTTTAACCAGCGTTATAATTATTGCCATAACAATAGCAGTAGTCCTTCAAGAGTACAGAAATACAAAAATATAATAAAGTGAACTAGACAAACAAAACCCCCCAAAATAATTGAGAGTACTTGCAGAATTTGCAATTGCTGAGTCTTTTCCAAACAAGCATATAGCAATTCCAAAGAGTGGATAAAGCAATTCCTATGCTAAAGAGAATATAAATTCAAGGTAACATAACATTTATATACTTACAGCTTTGTTGAGCTACTATAACTCTATCTTTCCATCTTTAAATGTCTTCATATCTAAAAATAATTATTGAAAGCACTGGTTAATGGAAAGCAAATATTAAATCAACTTGGAGTCATTGTCTCCTATGTTTGCTAGCAGTCCAAGTATTCAAAAAATAGAGTGCTTCTAGTTTTATCTGCTAGGCTGGCTGGTTTTCTGACACATTGTTAAAATGGCTGTTAATTCCAACACATATTGAAAATCTGACAGGAATTTATACCATTTTGCTGATGCCATATTTGTTAATTTTTTTTTGTGATTACAAAATCAAAACAGCTGCCTTAAAAATTGATAATTCAAATTTTTTCAAAACAGTTATTTGAAATCTTGCTTACAATGTGAGTTTTCTCTTGAGCTGAGCACTACATATAATTCAAAAAATGGTTTTGCTAAGAAAAAAATTAGTAGGATTTTGAATGGCTTTATGTCTGTCTAGTTGGTGCTCACAATTTACTGGACCGCTTGGATTCAATGTGCCCCAGGGCCGCCATGGCCCATTTTGAATGAACTTGTCAGTGGCATTCATCATATTAGCAACTATTCAGAATTTACTGGCTTGAACAATAGTTCCCAGGTGGCAATGCAAAAATATGCAAAAGATTGCAATCCACTTTGCAACTGATGAGTAACACAAACAAGCTTGATTTGGAGAGCTGGGCAGGCAAAATAGGCAAGGCTGGAATACCGGACAGACAAGCCATACAGCCTCTACAGGATTCAACAAACAAGGAAAGCATTTCTTTTGCAAGTTGTTACTTTGTTACTCAAGGTGGGTCAGGCAGATGAGAGAAAGGGGGCGCCTCAGGAAAACAGTACAAGAATGCACATATATAAAACATTTGTAATAAAATTCAGATCAATCTCAAGTATGGATGAGAACTGACCACCTGTAGGTTGGACCCATGCCCCTCTTGGCTAATAAAAGCCAGCCGAGAGGAACTATGGGTTCCCCTAAGGGAAATTGTCAACAGGTCGCTTCTTGAAGGAACCTTCCTTCAGCCTCTTAAAGAGGCCATGGTTTGCCCCCTCCTAAAAAAGCCATCTCTAGACCCGGCTGAATTGGCAAATTACCAGCCGATGTCTAACTTGCCATTTTTAGGCAAGATTATTGGAAGGGCAATGGCAGTGCAGCTTCAGTGTTTTCTGGATGATGCTTCCGTGCTTAACCCGCATCAATCCAGTTTTTGTCTGGGTCATGGGACGGAGACAGTTCTGGTTGCCCTCATAGATGACCTCCAGAGGCATCTGGATAGAAGTGGCTTGGAAGTGCTGCTGTTGTTAGAACTGTTGGCAGCGTTCAACACGGTCGACCATCAGCTACTGACCTGTCGCCTCGCCAATGCTGGGATTCAGGGGTTGGCCTTGAAGTGGATCTCCTCCTTTCTCCAGGGTCGGGGACAGAGGGTGGTGCTAGGAGACGAACTATCTCGACAACACTCACTTATTTGTGGTGTGCCGCAGGGAGCGTTTTTTTCTCCGATGTTATTCAACACCTACATGCGCCCCCTCGTGCAGATTGCCCAGAGGTATGGGCTGGGTTGTCACCAGTATGCAGATGACATGCAGCTCTATCTGTTGATGGGCGGCCAGTCTGACTCCACCCTAGAAGATCTGTCTGCAGCATTGCAAGCTGTGGCAGGGTGGCTCAGGCTGAGTGGACTGAAATTAAATCCAACGAAGATGGAGGTCCTGTATCTGAGTCGCCGTGGTTCGGGACCAGAGATCCGTTTACCGACCTTCAGTGGAGCAAAGCTCATGTTGGTGCCCAAGGTTAAAAGCCTAAGGGTGCTCTTGAATCCTTCTTTAACAATAGAGGCCAAAGTAGCTGCCACTGCCAGGTCAGCCTTTAACCATCTGTGGATGGCAAGGCAGTTGGTCCTCTTTCTTGAACACGATGATTTGGCAACAGTGATCCATGCTACGGTCACCTCGAGACTGAATTACTGTAATGCTCTCTACATGGGGCTGCCCTTGTCCCAAATCCGGTGACTCCAGCTAGTGCAGAATGCTGCAGCCAGGCTGCTTATGGGAGTTCCTTTATGAGAGCTGAAAACGCTGCACTGGCTACCGATAATGTACCGGATTCGCTTCAAGGTGCTGGTTATTACCTTTAAAGCCCTATATGGCCAGGGTCCTGCATACCTTAGGGACTGCCTTTCCCTGCACATGTTGAGGTTCCCAGCATCAGAGAAGCAAAGCTCAAAACAACAAGAGCCACGGCCTTTTCTGTTGCTGCCCCTACCTGGTGGAATGAGTTGTCGGTGGAGGTTAGGGCCCTGCGAGAGCTCTTACAGTTCCGCAGGGCCTGCAAAACGGCACTCTTCCTCCAGGCATTTACATGAATGGTAACATCTGCATCAATGGGACTGGCCCATAAGAACACCACCAATGGCCTACTTCACTGCGTTATGGTGATCCTGAGACCTCTGAGTACAGCTAACCACCAGAATTTAAATCGCTGCCTGAAATTATGATTGTAGCACATGCAATTATTTTAAATTGTTATGTTTTATGTTTTTATTGTTGTTTTATTGTATTGGTCACACTAATGTGTTTGTTTCAACCCTTGGTTTGTGAGCCGCCATGAGCCTGCCTTTAGTGGGGAGGGCGGAATATAAATTTATTAAATAAATAAATTTAATATTGAGGGATACTGCTTGCAATTTGTGATTGAATTGTTATTGAAGAAGTGGAAGAGGAAAAAGAGGAAGAAGAAGAGTTGGTTTTTGTACTCCACTTTTTTCTATTCTATGGAATTTCAAAGTGGCTTACAATTTCCTTCCCTTCCTTTCCTCACAACAAGTACCTTGTGTGATAGGTGGGGCTGAGAGAGTTCTAAGAGAACTGTGACTGGACTAGGGTCACCCAGCAGGCTTCATTTGGAGGAGAAGTGGGGAATCAAACCCGGTTCTCCAGTTTACAGTCTACTGCTCTTAATCACTACACCATGCTAGCTCTTAAGAGTGTTCACACATCACAGCTTAAAAACTGCAAATCTGAAAATGGATAGAAGCATAATTCATCCACATTAAGGTCCTCATAAGTGAATTTCTGTTTAAAAAAACAATGTCAATTTCGTATACTGACATCAGAAACAATTGCTCAATCCCCAGTTAAGATCCTCTTCTTAAGCCTTTCTTTTTATGCCTTGTCTTCAGAGGTGATGAGGGTGGTCAACCAGAGATGGGGCTTTTTCAGTAGTGATACCTTACCTTTGGAATGCCCTCCCCCTTGAGGTTCATTTGGTGCTGCCCTTTTTGTCCTTTAGGTTCCACGCTAAGATATTTTCAAACTAGTTTTTAACTAAAGGGGTTCCATTTTTTCAAGCTGGTTCTATTATCTACTTACAGCCTGTGGGCTAATATGTCATGTTAGGCTGCTGAGCATTGTTTTATGCTGTCTTTACATTCATGGTTTGTTTTTATGGCTTGTTTTAATACTGATAGTTCTTAAATTGTTGTTTTATGATTTTTTTTTAAATTGTAAGTTTTCTGGAGAGGTGGCATATAAAGTCTGTAAACAAATAATTATAAATTAAGAATAGGAAAAGCTGTTATGGGACCACATTTACAACTAAAGCCACATGATGAAAACTTCTTAAATGCTCCATGAAGACAATCTGTGAGCTGTTTATAGAGTAGATGACGATGTAATCTAACTGCAGTGCCAAACAGAGTTCTACACTTCAAAGTTCTTTGAGCTTAAAAGTGTGAGCTCTGTTTAGGACTGTACTGTAAATTGTAACTGGTGTCTTACTTTTAATCTGCCATGTATTATGGGCAGGATCCCAAGAACTCATGGAAGATGCCTTCCAAATTCTACACAGCCCCCTGTGCTCTCTGAAAAACTGTTCTTGTTGGTCAAGATGGAACCCTTAAGGAATATTTTGTGGTACAATGCAGGCAGGCTGGCAAGAGAAATTCATGACAATGTAGACCCCCTTCTTGCACAACCCTCTTCAGTTTATGCAAGGGGAGAAGCTGAATCCAACCATGTCTTCTAGTATTACTTGGGGGAGGGCAAGGCAAGAACTCCTCATACAGTCAAACAGCATTCTTCTCATTCTTTGCAGAAAATTCTGTATTGATGACAAAGCCAGGTAAGTAGACTTGCTTGTTGACCACCTTCCCAGTCTTCCTATTCATCTGTCTCCTGCGCAAGATGAGTGCAGTATAAGAAATGGGCTTTCTTTACTGCAGGTAATAGGATTTCCAGGTCCTGTAAACTGCTTTAGTGTCTTCTGTTGTCTTACAAACAAATGTGAGTTGTGTAGGGAAAAATAGATAAAGATTTCTTACTCAGCATGTGTTCCTTAGAAAGATGGGAGGAGGGTTGAATACATAAAGTTTGCGTTATCTGCCCCATATGAAACCATCTGGTTCTGCTGAAGTTTCAAGGCTCTCAGCTTGTTTTGATTTATGTGGCGATGGCAGCAGCATTCCCATCCCAGAAATCTAGCATTACAGTTAATGCCGCCACTGCTTCAGGGGAAAGTGAAATCTACCAAGAGAAAGAGACTTGTTGCCCTTATTGGCCACATCTGTCTCCAGAGTAAAGGAGCTATCTCATTAGTTCCATCAGGCTGGGCTTGGGCCAGGGAAAGTAAAGCCAGGGACATATTTTGCTTTGATTTGTCGGCACATTTTCTTTTCAGTCTCAATCAAAATTTGGAAAATGAGAATATGATACCAAATAGACCATGACTCCATTTCTCATCTTACACAGTAACACAGCATTTTACACACTGAATCTAGAATTCTCAAACTGCTCTAGTAAGGCCTTCTGGGGCAAGAAATAAACTGGACCTCTTATTATGCAAAATGAAGATGGAAGAAATGCTAGTGCTTTGATTCCCAGCTTGTGGATGTATGCTAAGTGCTGTCAAGTCACTTCCGACTTTTAGTGACCCTATTAATTAGTGATCACCCAAATGTCCTATTGCTAATAGCTTTGCTCCGATCTTGCAAACTGAGGGCAGTCTGTGGTTTTCTTGACTGAGTCAATCCATCTCATGTAGGGCATCCTTTTTTCCTGCTGCCTCCAACTTTCCTTAGCATTATTGTCTTTTCTAGTGTGTCTTGTGGGGAAGGCAATGGCAAACCACCCCATAAAAAGACTGCTGTGAAAACGTTGTAAAAGCAACGTCACCCCAGACGTCACCTCTTAAGAGTGTTCACAGAAATGACTGGTGCTTGCACAGGGGACTACCTTTATCTTTTTAGTGTGTCTTCTCATAATATGACCAAAGTATAATAGTCTCAGTTTGGTCATTTTAGTTCTAGGAAGAGTTCAGTCTTGATTTGACCTAGAAGCCACTTATTTGTCTTTTGGGGTGTCTACGGTATCCATAAAACTCCCAACACCACATTTCAAAAGAATCAAATTTTTTCCTGTCAGCTTTCTTCACTGTCTAACTTTTACACCCATACATAATAATGGGGAATACCATAGTATGTATTATCTTAATATTGGTCACCAGCAATGTACTTAAAGATCTTTTCTAGCTCCTTCATCGCTACCCTTAGTCTCAATCTGCTTCTGATTTCTTGGGTGCAGTCTCCCTTTTAGTTGATCATGGAGCTAAGGGAATAGAAAAGCTTAAATAATTTCAATTTCTTCATTGTCAGCCTTAAAGTTAAGAACATAAGAACATAAGAGAAGCTGTGTTGGATCAGGCCAATGGCCCATCCAGTCCAACACTCTGTGTTACACAGTGGCCAAAAAAAATTTATACACACACACACACACACACACACACTGTGGCTAATAGCCACTGATGGACCTCTGCTCCATATTTTTATCTAACCCCCTCTTGAAGCTGTCTATGCTTGTAGCCGCCACCACCTCCTGTGGCAGTGAATTCCACATATTAATCACCCTTTGGGTGAAGAAGTACTTCCTTTTATCCGTTTTAACCTGACTGCTCAGCAATTTCATCGAATGCCCACGAGTTCTTGTATTGTGAGAAAGGGAGAAAAGTACTTCTTTCTCTACTTTCTCCACCCCATGCATTATCTTGTAAACCTCTGTCATGTCACCCCACAATCGACGTTTCTCCAAGCAAAAGAGCCCCAAGCGTTTTAACCTTTCTTCATAGGGAAAGTGTTCCAACCCTTTAATCATTCTAGTTGCCCCTTTCTGGACTTTTTCCAATGCTATAATATCCTTTTTGAGGTGCGGTGACATTCCTCAGTAGTCATTACTTTTGTCTTGATGTTCAGCTATAATTCTGCTTTGGCATTTTCTGCTTTAACTTTCACTAGTAGTAATTTCAAGTCTCCACTATTTTCTGACAGTAATGTGGTGTCATCTGCATATCACCTGCATATCTCAAATTGTTAATGTTCCTTCCACCATTTAAGCCCTCCTTCATCTAAATCTAATTCAGTTTTTATTATGACATGTTCTTCATATTAACTGAAGAGATTAGGAATATAAAATACACCCTTGTATTTGCCAATTGGAAACTATTTATTTATTTAATTTATATCCTGCCCTCCCTGCTGAAGGCAGGCTTAGGGCGGCTCACAGATTAAGGGTCAGGCAATCAGACTGATGTGACCAAACAAGATAAAACAGCAGTAAAAGCATAAAAATATAAGAACAGTTATTAAAACATCAGCAGGTGCTAGTACAGTAATTAAAGCAATTAAAATTCTAATGATGGTAAATAGCTAGATGGTCGATGTTAGATGTTTGAAGAGATTCCAGGATCACCATAACGTGTTGAGATAGATCTGTTGGTGGTATTTATGGGCCTGCCCCATTGCTGCAGGTGTTACTGTTATGAAAATGCATGGCGGAAGAGTGCCGTTTTGCAGGCCCTGCAGAACTGTGAAAGCTCTCGCAGGGTCCCGACCTCCTCTGGCAACTCATTCCACCAGCTAGGGGCAGCAACGGAAGAGGCCTGGTTCTAGTTGATTTAAGCCTAAGTTCTCTGATGCTGGAAACTGTCAACAGGTTTTGAGACCTGGACTGAAGTGCTTGCTGGGGTATATGCAGGGAAAGGCAGTCCCTAAGGTATGCACGACCCTGGCCATATAGGGCTTTAAAGGTAATGACCAGCACATTGAAGCGAATCCAGAACACTATCAGTAGCCAGTGCAGCGCTTTCAACACAGGCTGAATGTGTTCCCTATTCTGTCTCTCCATTATCTGTCCTAACAGTAACTTCTTGTCCAGATTATAGGTTCTACATCAAAACAATAAAATATTGTGGCACACCCACTTCCTTTAAAACCACCCATAGATTCTCATGATACACATGGTCAAAAGCTTCTGTAATCTATGAAACAAAAGCTGATTTTCTTCTGAAATTCTCTCATATGCTCCAGCAACCAGTGTAAATTCACAGAATGATCTCTAGTGCCTCTTTTTTTTGTGAATCCAGTTTGAATATCTGGCATTTCTCATTCCTTATATGGTAACAGTCTTTATTGTAATATTTTGAGCATCACTTTACTCACAAAAAAAATTATTGTGATGGTCTGATAGTTGCTACAGTCTTTGATGTCTCCTTTTTCAGAATTGGAATGTAAATTGATCATTTCCAGTCTGTGGGCCATTGTTTTGTTTTGCATATTTGTTGGCTTATTCTTGTTAAGATTTTGTGGCTTGAAATAGCTCTATTGATATTTCATCCACTCATGGTGATCTTGAGTGCAGTTTTCACTTCATTTTCTAAAATTGCAAGTTCTTGTTTAAAAGATTCTCCTTTGAATGAATGCCATCTTTTCATCTCTTCTACAGTATATTTTCCCCATCTTTTCTTTATTTTGTCATATTTAGTCAATGTATTTCCATGTTGATCTTACAGCATGCCTAACTATGCTTCAAATTTCCCTTCAGTTTTTCGGATTTTATGGAACAAATCTCCTACTCTTGCATTTTCTTTTTTTGTTTACCCTAGTTATTGTAATAGTTCTCTTCATATCTATGTGCCAGTTGCAGGAATTTATTTTATACAAAATTTTATGAGCACAGCGAGTTTAAAACAATTAGGAAATGTGAGCCAATTTCACACAGTCTTTGGGTATTGGATTCTTGTAACCATGAGGTGTTATGGGTCAGTGGAAAAAATAGAGACAGAGCAAAAACTTATTCTGATCAAGACAAGGAATGTATTTTAGCTAATGTTCCTACCTTAATGGAGGAACCCACTGTGGATGGTAGTTCAGATTGGGCTCATTTATATTGTCTTAAGAAAAAAAGAATCAGGTTACTTTTTACATGTGACATCTCTTACACGCTATTGTAAGACAAATTTATTTTTTATTTATTTAGACTTTTATTCTGTCCTCCCTGTGAACAGGCTCAGAGTGGATCACATAACACATTTTAAGACATCGGCTTATTACAGATAGAATTCCCAGAGGGTTATGGGGAAAATACAGAAGATATATAGAAAAAGAATGGAAAATAAAAGGACATTGGGCAATTTTTGATAACAATTAAGTGTTGAAAATATTAAAAGGAAGAACGAAGGTGTATTATAACAATGAATATAGGGTTATGTATTAGTAATATTAGAAATATGTATTTTCTTGAAGAATAACAATTTTATATCTTTCTTTTCTATTTTTATGTTATAAGATTCTTAAGAGATAAGGTTACCTTCTTTTTATAAGTATTTTAATCAAATGATTAAAATATAGGGAGTCAAGATATAGGGGGGAAGTAAGGGTGGAAAATAGCAATATATGAGATAGATAATGAGTTTATTAATGTTTTATTGATTTTGAATATCATATGTTGCTAAAAATAAAAGTGTTTTACATCAGAAATGAGGCAGAGTCCCAGTGAGAGATAGGGTAATCAGCAAGTATCCAACTATCAGTGTTTACAGAGATAGTTCCCTGAAAGCCCAAACTGAAGCCAGTTGTAAAAGAACATGAGTTTTATTATATAATAATAAATTTAAAAATATACACACAAATACAAAAATATACATACACGGGATAAAGAAATAAAAAGGGAGTAGTGGGTATGATACGAAGGAATGGAGGGGTTTGAGGGTGACACATTACTGATTTTGGAGAGTGGATGAGCCTGAAGTTCAGGAGGAGGTACGTGAACCTAACAAGTGTGTTTTTGTACAAAGGCCTGATGTAGATCAGGGGTGTTGCTTTTCTCTAGGTGTCCAAGCAAGACACACTAGGCATGTGCTGGGCTAGATGTACGTATACCCAAAAACATACCCTGAGGGTATGATAATGGGGTGAGCTAATATGACAATGGTGTGATGAGTTTAGGATGTCTTGATAAAAGGATGTTTGAGTTCCCAAGGATTTAGACAAAAGGGGGGTTGTCTCTTAATAGGTTTGAGGATGTAGCTATATGTTGGTATTTTCTTGATAGCCTGACATGGGTTCATTTTGGGACTCACACTTTTTGTATTGGTGTGGTTTCTACCACAGCAGCCAGGGGCTATCCAGTGGCTATGATACAGAAGGTTGGCAGGTGGCAGTCCACTACTTTTCGGGATTATGTCTGCCCCATGGTTTAACCTTGATGCATAATTTGACTGTTTTGTTCTTGTTCTTTGCTGTTGCTGGCTTTTAATCCTGTTGTGCCCATGGGAAAAATTAAAGTTCTGATTGTGGGAAACAAAATGGTCTTCTGGACTGCCTACCATGCTTGCCATACAGAGAGAGTGTCACAGCTAGGCCTGAGTGCATAGGCTACCATTGAGTAATTGGGTCTCAGTTGGTTTGGCTTGATGCTCTTGCTGTTCCAGCAGCAGAGCAGTTCACCACTTGATGTTTTTTAGTTGTTCACTTTGGTGGTAATGACCTTCATATGGTTAAGGGCAAAGCCCTAATCTAGGGTTGCCAAGTCTAATTCAAGAAATATCTGGGGACTTTGGGGGTGGAGCCAGGAGCCATTGGGGGCGGAGCCAGGAGCATGGGTGTGACAAGCAGAATTGAACTCCAAGGGAGTTCTGGCCATCACATTTAAAGAGACAGCACACCTTTTAAAATGCCTTCCTTCCATAGGAAATAATGAAGGATAGGGGCACCTTCTTTTGGGGCTTGTAGAATTGGACCCCCTGGTCCAATACTTTTGAAACTTGGGGGGTATTTGGGGAAGAGGTACTAGATGCTATACTGAAAATTTGGCACCTCTACCTAAAAAACAGCCCCCCCCAGAGCCCCCAATACCCACGGATCAATTCCCCATCATTCCTTATGGGAATTGTTCATGGAGGTGCATAATGGCTGTGGGGGTGGGGCTTCCCCCACTGGCCAGCTGGCTGGGGAAGGGGGGAAGCCTGTAAAACCGGGGGATCCCCTGCTGGGACATGGGGATTGGGAAGCCTACCCTAATCCTTCAGGCGCTGGTTGATTTCCTTCAGGCACTGTTGATACTATTGGTGAGAGGTGGCCAGGGGTTTTCCTGGTATGGTCAGCCATTGTACCCAGTGGAGTGGAGCATGGGACCCATGTGGAGTGGAGCAGGCATGTAAGAAGGCTAGTAGGGAGTTGTGCAAGGCCATGGAAGGTGGCTTGGGCTCTTGTGCATCCTGGCATTGTTGCAGAGCTGCCTCATCTCTATAGGATGATGGAGTGCATCTTTCAGAGTGGGGCACTAAAATATTCCTTGATGACATATGGCAAGGACTCAGGGACATAATCTGCCTATGGCCTAAGTGAAAGACTTGACCCTGGCTGTGGCAGGAAGGAAATACAAATGTGTTACTGGCAAAGATTAAATACATTGATATTGACACTTTCAAAAGTTTTATTACAGTTCGACAGGGCCTGTAAAATGGAGCTGTTCCAACAGGCTTTTGGATGACTGGTGGGTGACTGCTCACTTTGGCTCCTCCTGCCCAAATTGCCATCACATTCACCTGATGGTGTAGAGATGAATGGTCTCCTTCAAGGGACGGAGGGACGGTGGCTCAGTGGTAGAGCTTCTGCTTGGGAAGCAGAAGGTCCCAGGTTCAATCCCCAGCATCTCCAAAAAAGGGTCCAGGCAAATAGGTGTAAAAAACCTCAGCTTGAGACCCTGGAGAGCCGCTGCCAGTCTGAGAAGACAATACTGACTTTGATGCACCAAGGGTCTGATTCAGTATAGGGCAGCTTCATGTGTTCATATGTTCAATAGTAATTGGACTGTAGTTATGTCTCTGCCTACCTGCCCTTCAATGCATGTAGAACAACAGATTTTTACTGACTTGCCATCTGTTTTTAATGACTGTTTATGGTTTATGGTAATAATTGTTTATGGTTTTTATGATTTGGTTTTATTGTTTATATTTCTGTTGTGACCCACCCTGAGTCCACTTATGGGGGAGGGCAGGATAGAAATCTAAATAAATAAACAGATTATTGAATATTTCTTCAGAAACTAATTACATTCATTTATAACAATTCTTAGATACACCAAATTGGAAACTGAAACAACCAGTGAACAAAAACACTCTTAACAGAGGAGTCTCCCACAGTCCAAAGTTTTGTAAAGGATCCCCAGAGGCTGAGAATTTTAAAAAGTCAGACACTTATGATATTTGAATTTTCATTGGAAGTTCTCCCCACTGCAATGAATCCTATAGAACCATCTTCCTAACATCAGAGAAGGAGTGTTTAAAGCCCTGACTTCTGGCAAGAAATTGATAGTGAAATGGTTAGTAAGTTGATAATCAATTCCTACACATATAGTAGGTAAGCCACTTCCTCTGCATGGTAACTACTAATGATGTTGGCTGAAGTTGGCAACCATGCCTCTGGATTGAGATGGTTTCAAAGCTCCTTCTTTTTCAAAGCCAACAGGCTCATCAAATCAAAACCCGATTATAACAAAAATATCATAGTCACATCAAAAAATTTAAAAAAACACATATGGCAGGCAGCAATATAGTAATGATATACAGCCATCCACTTTTCGAACACAACACATAAGATGTAGTAGATATTTTACTTTGGCTCAACTTGCATGTGAGGCTGAGCATCTGAAATGTGTCAGTGAATATTTGATTCATCTCTTACTTGCAGCATCAAGTGAAACATGCTGAGAGGGCCAGTGTGGTTCAGTGTTCACATGCTAGAGTTTCAGTTGATGGGCCTAAGTTCAAACATGCTGTGGGTATGCAACCATCTCTCACCATCATCCCCTTGTGATGTTAAAAAAGGCTTTTGACAGATGATCTGGGTAGCGGTTTGGCAAATGTTTTGTCTATTCTTCAAGCAGTAATTGCTCATATTGGGGTCTGTAATATGACATACATTATGAGTTTTAAAAAATCCTTAGTTGATCACCACTGAAGTGAAATCACTTCTGGTCCAACTGGAAAGATTTTATTGTTTACACACAAATGCTACACAACATATGTGATAGACACAAAGTGAAATGTAATAATTCTACAAATTAGGTTAGCAAGTCAGAATATAACAGCCATGGTTGGAAGTAGTCCAGCACTGATGCAACTGCTGCCAAAGTCAGGCTGGGTAAGTCCTGAAAGAAAAAAAAGATTTAGGGACTGGGTGAATTTCTGTGCAGTAGATGCTGAGAGGAATTTTTATTGAATCTTGCCATAAGTTTCTGTGGTATGAAAAAAAAAAGACTGAATAGCAAAGGGAAGTCTTACTTGCTAATTTGAAACTTCAAGGCAGAAAAAAAAGAAAGTTCTTGTAGCAACTGGAATGTGAACTGAAGTTACATGAATAAAAGACCTACTTCTTTTTAATTCATATGTACAGCAAAGGTAGGCTTTGAAATAAAAGCTCAAAATAAATCCCACATCTCCTCCAAACAAAACCCAAAGATAACTTATGGTTGACTCTAAAGAGGTGTTGTCTCTTGGGAAGTACATGCTCAGAGTTAATTTTTGTGGTCATTGTTGGTTTTAAAGAAGCCTTGTGTGCAAAGAACAAGGATTTTCCATTGAGAGGTATATTTGAAGGTGTCTATACTGCTTCTTGCAGACTTCATTTCTTCTCAGAGATTACATAGTACTGACAACCAGTACTATAGAACAATGGTCACAACTTATCCAGATATTTTATCCTAAATCCTTTCTTTATGCAACTAGCACAAATAATGTATCTGGTCAGGCTGTTCAGTAATGTTAGGTCTGGTCTCTACCTTCATTCAGCAAGTGGCCCTGAAGATTGCTCATTTAGTCAATGAAACTAAAGACAGTTACAAAACCCCCAAAGGCAACCCCAGAGGAGGATCAAATGTACAACCCCCCCCCCCCCCCCTGAGCTCAGACAGCAGCAAAAGAGCCCTTACAGTGATACTCTGTCCAGATTAATTAAAATCAGTGAGAGTTTTGCTACTGGGATGTAAATTGCCCTCGTAGTCTGTGTCTCTGATGTCTCACATAAACAAAGGGTGGGATGGATACTCATGCATCAGACCAGCATGACCAGGTACACATAACAACTGATTTTGAAATGTAATAACTATCTGATAACAAGAACAAGCCCGCACAGTTTGTGTATTCTGGTGACTCCTGAGTAGTTTTATCTGTGGGTTTGAGTATACAAGTGCCTCATGATAAGAAATTAGTCCACCAGATACTGTCTGTATTCTTGGGTGAGCAGTCTGAGACTTGACTTAGATACCTGACATTTGAGAGAGAGAGAGAGAGAATTGTTGTGTGCTCTGGTGGCCAGGAATCATGACTGTAGTTCTATTTATTCTTGATCTGAACTTTCAAATAATACACTCCTCCAGTGCTAACAATATGAATTATTTTTATAGATGTTTTGAAAAATCAAAGCAGATTGGAGCTAAACTTAATCTAAACAACTTGATAAAAAATGCTGACTTGCTTAGAACTGGGATCTTTCTACACAAGTCTTTATGTTATGCATTCTCTTAGGAAAGGAAAGGTCCCCTGTACAAGCACCATTCGTTTCCGACTCTGGGGTGATGTTGCTTTCACAACGTTTTCACGGCAGACTTTTTATGGAGTGGTTTGCCATTGCCTTCTCCAGTCATCTACACTTTCCCCCCAGCAAGCTGGGTACTCATTTTACCGACCTCGGAAGAATGGAAGGCTGAGTCAACCTTAAGTCGGCTACCTGATCCAGCTTTCGATGGGATTGAACTCAGGTCGTGAGCAGAGGGCTCTGACTGCAGTACTGCAGCTTTATCACTTTGTGTCACAGGGCTCTTGCATTCTCTTAATGTTGACATTAATCCATGCCCTGTGTGTTCTGATTCAGTAAAAGTGCTATACCCCCATGATTATAGGGGACATGGTCAGTTCATATAAGTAGAACTGGGCAAAGATTTTTGGAAAGACATCTGATAAATAACAAAAAAAAATCAAGTAGAGCAAAAATAACATCCAAGCTGGTAGAGGTGTTTAGGCCATTACAACATGTAATGCAGTGGTTAGACTAGGACCTCAGAGATCCAGTTTCATATCTCCACTTTGCCATGAAATCTGCCATGACCTTGGACCAGTTATTTTCCTTCAGTCTAATTTATACCTGACAGGGTTGTTGTGAGGAGAAAATGGGAGAATGGAGAATGATGTATGCAGTCCTTTTATGAAAAAGATAAAATATCCTTGGACACTTGATGTCTTTATTCAATTTTCCTCCGTATATCTTTACCTTATTTATATTTTTATATTTTTCTCCT
Source organism: Heteronotia binoei (assembly GCF_032191835.1). Classification (NCBI taxonomy): domain Eukaryota; kingdom Metazoa; phylum Chordata; class Lepidosauria; order Squamata; family Gekkonidae; genus Heteronotia; species Heteronotia binoei. The sequence goes on along the minus strand of NC_083227.1, from coordinate 134,202,394 downwards.
CACTTTTCTCTCATATGTCCTTACTATCTAGTAAGGGCACCACATACTTCTATGCATCACTATCAATTTCTGGCTCCAAATCCCCCCACCCCAAGGATTTTCTTTCTTTTTTGGGGCTTCAAAACATGTTTTTCAGGGCAGATAAGCATTTCTTACCATGTGGCTGGTAGCCTGAATGAACACTTTGGAGCAAAGAGATCTATAACTTTTAATCCTGCTTGTTTGCCCAAGGAATTCAAGGCATCAAAATTTATATTACTTATGAAAATAAGGAATAGTCAGGTTTTCCTTCCTCTGTGTTATACTCACAGCAACTCCTGAGGAAGGTTAGGCTGAAAGAGAATGTCTGGCTTGAAGGTATCCAGAAGTCTTCATAGATAAGTATAGATCAGATCTCTCGCACTCTGATACTTACATCACACCTGATCTCAGAGATGGTGAACAGGAAAAGGGAGAAGATGTTGTCTTATATCAAACATCAACACTCATTATGTACATTTTCAAGTATGGTATAGTTTGACCCTCAGTGAACTTCTGGAAACCAGGGGTAAGGAGTTAACATTTTAAGAAGGCTTCTCAAGCCAAAAAGAAGAAAGAGAGAGAGAGAGAGAAAAGAAAAGAAAAGCAGGGGCAAAATAAGTCCAGAGATATTTACTAAGGATAAATATTAGAAATTTGGGGATGCTCCGGGAATACATGGATCCATTGGACCATATGCTTGATTCCTATATAGGAATACTTTCTTAAGGAATAGTTCATTTTACATAGTATATAGGGATTCTTTAGGAATAGTTCATTTTAAATAGTATATAGGAATACTTTCTAAAGGCATAGTTCATTTTAAATAGTATATAGGAATACTTTCTTAAGGAATAGTTCATTTTAAAGGTCTTTGTTAGTAGAACTGGAATATATTTTTGAAAAAACATTATAATTTATTACGATGTAATTCTGTTACTGTTCCCCTTTCTGCCTTTCCTGACCTATTCTGAGATTCATTTCATTAATGCTCAGTGGACCATTTAAAACTTCATATATTTATATTACTTATAAAAATAAAAAATGGTCATGTTTTCCTTCTTTCTTTTTAAAGTTAGTAACGATCTAGCATGGGCTAGAAGCCTTCAGAAAATGAACCGGCTGATTGTTTCCAATCAATGGTTTAGCAAGATGAGAGGTTATTTGGGGTATTATTTATTCTATATGTTTTTTAATTTGTGATTTGTAAGCTGTCGTAGATGAATTTAAATATTTTAATTAGCTCATAAATAAATTGGCACTGACAGATAGGCAGTGCCATCCCTTTTAAGTCTGTTGAAGTTAATGGGATTAGAAGAGTGTAACTCTGTTTAGGAGGATATTGTCAGTCCTCAACCATGTGCACTCACTTGTAGCTCTATAGCATTCACCATAGAGGGATCATGGCTGCTGGCCGTACCCCCAAAGTCCACACATTCAGCCAAATATCTGTTGTGAGCTCTTATTCGCATTCAAGTGTACATACACAGTTTCCTCCTCCACATTAGGATTGCCAATCTCCAGATGGCAGAAATCAGTTGCCCTGGAGATAATAATTGTTTTAGAGGGTGGACTCTATGGCACTGAGCCTTGCTCAGGTCTGTCCCTTCCCCAAATCCCACTCTCCCTAGTCTCTGACACCAAAATATGTGTGTGGATTGGGGCATAAGTATGATCCCACTGCTATCTTTACTTGTCTTGGGAATGTCTGAAAAGATTTCTCCCCCTCCAACTCTTCTGGACCTTCTTGTCCCTAGTTCATCTCTAAAACTAGCCTTATTTGGCTCTCCTTTACTTCAGCCCTATGCCATTTTGCCTGATTTCTCCTTGACACTTTCCTTCTTCAGGTCTGCATTTCAACCACCCCTCAGGTTCTTGTTTTTCAGCCATTTCTTCTTTGTCTCATGTCTTTTTGCTCTTAGACTTTATTAGCTTTTCATCCTTCTGTTCATAACTGTCAAGACACCCTTGACTGGAAGCACTGTGAATGATCTTCAGGGCCTTATTTGTCTTGATTCTGTTCTCTGTTTTTCTGTTTCAATCTTCTTGCTCTTTCCCAAACCCTTCCCTCAGTTAAGTTTTCCCCTCTTAGTCAGCTGGGTATTCTGTTCCCTTCCTTCACTCATTTTACCTGTTGTCTCACCATTCTTCAATTTCCTTACTTTGTGGGTCCACCTCTCAATCCACTGCCTGCCCTAAGTTGTTGATGACTCCAGTGAATATGTAAGGTTTTAATTCCAGCCAAATGGACAAATTCCTCTTTCTTTTCTGAAGCTGAAAATTTCCTTAACAGATGCAGTATTCAAGATCTGTTGTGGTGATTAGCCTTGCCTGTCAGTGCCAAAAGCTTCACTTCCATAAGTGAAGTGTAATGCACATCCTCTCATTGTGCTACTGAAATAAGTTGGAAAGTAAAGTACTGACCACAGTTTCTCTCTTTCACTTGGAGAACCTCAACCACAATTTATGCTGAACCACAATGGAAGTGAAGGGCTGTTATTATATGAAAAATATACACACAATGCTGTACTTCTATGAGTGCTTCTCTCAGTCATGAGTGAACCATGGAGTATGAAGACAGAGAATGGTAAGAATTTTTCATTAAATTTGAAGCGATACAGAATACCTAAACATCTTAAATAGTGGATCTCTCTCTCTCTGAGTTTATTAGTTTTCTTCTTTTTTGCTCAACGACATATTGTGCTAATGTACTCAGCGACAAGATGTTTTGGTTCAATTGGCTAGTTTTGCTTTCAGCTTTAAGGATAGTGTGTGTAAGATGTGTGTGTAAGATATGTGAGGATTTAATGGCCAGGCCATTTTAGTACCAGAGCCCTAACCTGCAGACTTAAGTGGTGCTGTTCCTGTTTGATATCTTGCCTTCTGACTTTGGCATTCACTTAAAATACAGAGGACTGGCAACAGAAGAAAACAGAGGGGAAAAAAGAGAAAAGAACAAGACCTGCACATGAGCATCAAAGGGCTGGTGTGAGGTTTATTGGGACATTTACTAGTGTTGTTTTCATTATTTACACCACTGTTGATTCTAGGAGATCTCATTAAAAGTGTAATAAATGTTAAAATATTTTACAGGCCTATAAAAGTTCCAACGCAAAAAAACCCTTTGTTTAGGACTTGAAGTTTTTCTCTCCCATGTTGTTCTTCATCTGTTTTTAAACAATTCTCTTTCCTGTCACACTGAACCTGCTGATAATTGATGTGAGGATAAAATAGGTTGAACTCTCTTATAGTGCAAACTGCAAAGGAGTTGTTGGTTTGGTCCAGTTGCTTTCTACTACTTCTAGGTAAAGAGGTCAGCCAGGTCTTGCTGAAGTCTGAAAAAAATCCTTTTATGAGAGCATAACAGGAACACGGCAAGGAAAAGTGATCTTGTTCTGTAATGTCAAGATCTTTTGAGAGATATGAAAACTCATACCAAATCCGACAGTGTGTGCTGCAGAGCACAGCTGAAATCTTGTGGTAGTGACAGAAGTGAAGAAACTGTCTCTGTCTGCTTTTATTTTGCCAGCTAAAATCACAGGTCTCAATGTAATCTGATGGTTGACAATTCCTAGGTCAAAGTTCCAAAATATCATCAGTTTGTCCTTCTCAGAGGGGCCTGGCACAGCCTACATTTTGTTGACCTTTGTGTTTACCTCCTTTCATTTTGGAAGACCAATCACACTCAGAACCCCGTTGAGTTGTTTACAGAATAATCAGAGGTGAGATAGAAGGATAGCTAAGAACAGAGACAAACAACATGAATGTATTATAGTCACAGTGGTAAAATGGCTAGTCTATCAGGTACATTATAAGCCCAACTTTATTTATTTGTTCCATTTATACCCCACCTCTCTCCCCACTGGGGGACCTACCATGGTCTACAACAGTTCTCCATTTTATAGTCACAACAACCATATGAAGTAGATTAGGCTGAGTGCCCGTAACTGACCCAAGGTTACCCAACAAGCTTTTGTGGTAGAGTGGGGATTCGAATCTGGGACTCCCTTAGGGCTGCCAACCTCCAGGCTGATGCTACTTTTCCACCCAACTCATGGTCCCTAAGGTGGAAAACACTAAAAACCATTTAAACAAACTTTAAAAAATAAATATTATAAAAACATTTTGAAACAATTAACCCATAATTAAACAAAACATATAAACATGATCATGGGACAGTGAGGGAGCACTAATCGAAACAGAAATGTCTTTACCTGCTGGCAGGAGTTAATAATCAAGGGAGACAGACATATTTCCAGGACTTTTTTGGTAGCAAAAGCCTAGCAGGAACTCATTTGCATATTAGGCCACACCCCTTGATGTCACCATTGTTTCACATAGAGCCCTGCATATTTCCATGGGTAGGGAAATCTGTAATTTTGGTCCTGCCCCTTTGTGTCAGTTACCAGTCCCTTCTATGCTTGTTTGGTATATGTCTGCAGAGTACCTAATAACCAATCAGGGTCCCTAGATGACTGAGGAAACCAGATGACAAGGAGGAGGGAGAGAAAAAAAGCTGTTACATTGTCAGCTCAGCTCAGATAGGAGGCTGAACGTTCAGAGGGGAGGACTGGTAATATAACACCCTCCTCCTCCTTTTTATTCTGTCTTTCAAAAAACTTCTCTTTGTTGAATGAATTTTGAGTCCAGTGGCACCTTTAAGACCAACAAAAGTTTATTAAAAGTATGAGCTTTCATGTGCAGGCACACCTCCCCAGATACATTGAAATGGAAGTTAAAAGTTCGTACATATAGGCAGATGCCTCTACAGAGGTGAACAGCAAATTAGCATACAGCTTAATGACAATGTTTTGACATAAGCAGAGACTGAACAGCAATAAGAAGGTAACTTTATAGGCCATAATATGTTTGTATTTAATTATGCAAAAAAATAGTGGAGCAATAAATATGTCGAAGTAGGAGACTGATATGTAAAAGTGTTCTTAATTGTTAAGAGTAACTGAGACTCTGTTGTTAGGCTCCATATCTCCTCTCAAGCATCTGAATTTTTTCTTTGTTGAGTTCACCTTTTGCACAGTGAATTTGAAATAGTGAGGGACTTTTTGTAGCAGGAACTCATTTGCATATTAGGCCACACACCCCTGATGCAGCCAATCCTCCTGGAACTTACAGTAGGCCCTGTACTAAGAGCCCTGTAAGCTCTTGGAGGATTGGCTACATCAGGGGTGTGTGGCCTAATATGCAAAGGAGTTAATGCTACAAAAAAAGCCATGGAAATAGTTAACATAGTGCAGAAGGCATTTTAATACGCACTGCTATATATGTTCTTGATATTATTCTGACTGCAAAAAGTGTATTTTTAAATCCTGCTAAAACAAACATTTTCTGTTTCATTATTCTCTGGAGTTGTCCATTCTAACTTGCACAGAAGCTTTGTACCTATGTTCAGGGCCAGATCTAGGGGGGGCAGAGGGGGGTGCTTGCCCCGAGTGCTGACAGGGAGGGGGGTGCCAAATTGGGTATGGAGTCCATTGTATTCTATGGGACCATAAGATAAAATTGCCCATAAGGGGGCGCCATTTTTTAATTTTGCCCCCCCTCAAAAAACATGTAGATCCGGTCCTGCCTATGATTAAATTATCTCTTAGAAATGAATGTCCACCCACTGCACACTTTATGCTACATATTAAAGACTAAATCAGCAAGGGGGGGCGTGGCGTCGGCGCGAATGGCAGCGGACGTGTGAGGCTTCGGCTCCCGACCTGATCTCCCCACCCTCCCTCACTGACACAGGTTACCACATCGAGTTTCTCCTCAGATTATGGGAAAATCGTCCCACAAGAAAAGTAAGCCCGTTTCTGCCAGCGCTCGGCTCCTTGAATCTTTTTTTGAGTCAAGCTCCCGATTAAGCTGTTCCCTGTCAAGGCCGACTGACTCACCCAATATGGCGGACGAAGCTGTCAGCCAGCCTTCTTCCTCAGATCTTCTCACTATTAAAGAGTTTCGCAGCACCCTGAACTCTTTCAAATCGGACATGCTTGATAACATAACTACCATACTTAGGCCGATCACAGAGCAACTGAGCGCTATGCAGCTCACCCTGCAAGAAGCCACAGCAACGGCTAATTCAGCCTTGGAGACAGTCATCACTAATCAAGACGACATCCGCCATCTTCAGGCCCACGAACGCTGGGCCACAGAAAAAATCCTAACCTTGGATAACAAAGCACGGGAACGGCACGTCAAACTTAGAGGTTTTGATGAGCACGAGGAGGGATCTTCAGACCTTGCCGCTTTCTTAGCATCCTGGCTAACAACTGCCCTTCGTTTAGAAGACGGCATTGCCCCACACATTATGCGCGCTTATCGGTTGGGCTCAGCATATTTCCCCCGCTCCCGTGGCTCCCGTGATGTTATTATAGAATTAGCCGACCTACGTGTCAAAAAGAAGATCTTAGATACTGCCAGAAACCAAAGTGGTCTTGCATTTAAAGACAAGCGTATTTTAGCGTTTCCAGACCTTTCTGCAGAAACTCTGCAAAATAGATACATACTTAAACCAATAGCCCAAAAACTGGCTGCAGCAAACATCCGCTACAAGTGGTCGCCGTCTGGCAAGCTCATTGTACACCATCAAGGGGAAACCTGGACTATTGAAGACCCAGACGCAGGCTTGTATCTGCTGCAAACACTTAACCTAGATGTCCCAATGGAGCTGGATCGCAAAACACAGAAGCGTAAATGGACCTTTGCATCGCCACCAAAGGATCACAAAATCTCAGTCCGCACTCCTGAATTAGCTCGTGATCCAGACTCTGTGCAAGTTTTACAACCCATGACTTCTCCATAAACCTGTGTCGTTTCATCGCCCTTTCTTAAAGAAAGGGTTTTAAATGCTTTGCAATATCGGAGGGAGGGAGGGGGAGGGAGGGCAACAAGGGGCCGCACTCTCCAGCTCCTGAACATGGTGGGGATGTCTAGTGGGAGGGTAAGAGGTTCCCTGTCCTGGGTGGTTTCCTGGGACCCACGAGTTCTCCCTGTTTGTTTATTTCTAGTAATATTGTTGAATTTATCAGGGAATGAGAATGTTCCTCCATGCCTACTTTTGCGAACTACACAATATAGTAATCTGATCGTGGGGGAAACAGTAAAGGGGGGTGGGGGGAAGGGGGGGAATGGTTTACATGCGCTGGCATTTTCCTTGTTTTGTTACTAGATACTCTGCTTATTGTTGGATCAGTTATGCAAGTATGCCATCTACTGGACAACAAGTGAATTTGCAAGATTTTTTACTGACATGTGTTATATTCTTTCGTGTTTCTGTTAGTTTTTTAAGGTTAGACATGACTCTCCCACCAGTGGACTATCTTAGAGATAATCTTTCCTTGTCCCTCTGCCTTGTAGATTTGTCACTTGAGATATGGGTCCCTCTTCTTTCAGGTCTATTCCCATTCTGTTGGCTGGGTTTGATAAATTGGCATAAGACACCAAAGCAATTGGGCCCGACCCCTGTAGCTTCTTACTTTCTAGTACTCCACCATGCGATTGCTATAAACACACTACTCAGTATCACCTCACACTTGCTCCTATGCCTAACGCCCTACTACACTAGTACAAGGATTTATATTATGCTCCTTTACCATGACCGCAGTTTTTTGCCTCCTCACCATATCTTTTTTGCTTTGTATCTCCACTTTATCTGCACATACAAATTTCAATGGCTACGGATCTGAAGATTCTTTCGCTTAACTGCCGGGGGCTTAATAGCAAAATCAAATCAAGACGTATTTTCTCAAGCCTAAAAAAGGGGGCTCTAGACATCGTCTTTTTGCAAGAGACCCACTTGAGAAATGATACTAACCTCATGTTCCATTCTTCTTACTTTCCCATGACCTTTACTGCTCCAGGCTCATCCCATGCCCGGGGAGTGGCTATATTACTTTCACGCTCTCTCCAATTCTCTTGTCAGGCTTCAGAAGGAGATGATCGTGGTAGATATCTCTTTGTTAAGGGCAGACTCAATGAGGAACTTATAACCCTAGCAGCCATATATGCACCCAATTCGGGGCAATTAGACTTTATTCGCGAGGTTATGTGCAAACTAAAAGTCTTTCAGGAAGGCCCTATTATTATTGGTGCTGATCTTAACTTCCTCATGGACACCCGACTGGATAGAAAAACAAACTGCACATCTCCTCACCCCCCTCTAAATTGGTTTTCTTCACCTACGGGCCTACAAAAAATCATGCTAGATATGGGGCTTACAGATGCCTGGAGATTCCTGCATCAGAAAGAGAGGGATTTTACTTATTTTTCAGCACAACATCAAACCCACACACGCATTGATTATATCTTTCTTTCTAACTCTCTTTGCAACACCCTCATAGACTCATCTATGGAGCCAAAACTTTGGTCCGATCATGCCCCAGTTATTTGTTCTCTAAAGTTAACGGAACAATACGATCGTAGCTTCTCTTGGAGACTAGATAACTACCTCCTATTGGATAAAGAATTCTCTGGACAAATTGAATGTGAAATTAAAGAATTCTTTAGGCATAATCTTTCTGAAGATCTCCCTCCGCAAATGATTTGGGACGCGTGTAAAGCTGTCCTACGAGGCAAGATCATTGCGCTAACTGCTGCTCGAAAGAAAAGGCAGGGTCTTATTAACAGCCTGACTGCCACAATTCGAGATCTTGAGCTTCAACATAAGCAAACGTGTATCAAAAAAATCTACTTTCATTTACAAGAAGAAAGGAAACGGTTAGAAGCCTTAGAAACACAGGGAATCAAGCGTAATCTACTATTCACTAAACAGGCTTACTGTTTCAGAGGCCCCAAATTCCAAAGGCTCTTGGCATGGAAAGCCAAGCGCCAAGTCGCTAATTTAAATGTAAAGGGTCTCAGAGACCGTAACGACACTTTATGCACTTCTTCAAAATCCATTTTAAAAGTCTTTAAACAATTTTATTCCTCCTTATATCAATCCAAAAATCCATCCTTAGAATCGATCTCGACCTTTTTTCAATCTATCAACTCTCTGCCTAAGATACTAGAATCTCACAGAAGTTACCTCGACCATCCCATAGATGAACTGGAACTCGCTGAAGCTATTAAATCCTTGCGTACAAATAAATCCCCGGGCCTTGATGGCTTCACCTCCGAATTCTATAAAGCACATGGCTCTTCTCTCTCTCCATATCTATTGTCCCTTTTCAACCATATCTTAAACACTGGCTCTACTCCTCAGTCATGGAGCCTCGCTAAGATCATCGTTTTGCACAAGAAGGGAAGAAATGAACAGGACCCTAGATCCTATCGACCGATATCCCTTCTAAACACTGATTACAAACTCTTTGCTAGTATCCTAACTAAACGGTTAAATAGCTTCATAGCTAATTATATTGCTCCTGATCAGTCAGGCTTCATTCCTGGTCGCGACTTAACAGATGTCACCCAAAAAACGCTGAACTTAATATGCCATTGCAAATCTAAGGCCATTCGTGATGCTTGCATCCTATCTATAGATATAGAGAAGGCCTTTGATTCGGTTGAGCCACTGTACCTCCACTCTTTGCTTGAAAAAATGAATTTTGGTCCCAAATTTCGCAACCTTATAGATTCTTTATACCTCTCCCCTTCAGCTCTGTTACGGATCAATAACCTTAACTCAGATATCTTTACATTGTCTAGGGGTACTCGCCAAGGGTGCCCTCTTTCGCCTCTCTTATTCGCTCTTGCAATTGAGCCTCTTGCCATCAAAATCAGAGAAGACTCACGAATCCATGCTGTCCCAGTAACGATAAGAACTTTTAAGATAAGCCTTTTCGCAGATGATATAACCCTATATCTCACCAATCCTTTCTTATTGCTCCCGGCAATCCATTCCCATCTGTCTGACTTTGCTGCAGCTTCTGGCCTCACTATAAATTTTGATAAATCCCTTCTACATCCCATCTCCTTATCCTCTGCTTCCAGTGCCTTCATCAAAAAACACTATAGGTACAAATGGGTCACAAAATCTTGGAAACACCTTGGAGTTCATATCCCTCTAAATTTCGATACCCTCTCTTCCATCAACCGGATGGAGATCTCTGATTCTATCAACTCCCTTTTAACTCTCTCTGGCGAAAAATTTCTCACTCTGTTGGAACGCATCTATCTAGTCAAATCTCTGGTCTTGCCTAAGATAGTGTTTTATCTACGCGCTGTCCCTTTGTGTATCCCAGCCCCCTTGCTACGTAAATGGCAGACTCAAGTGAATGAATTTGTATGGCAACATCGAAAGCCAAGGCTTAATTTTGCGTCCTGCAGACGACCTACTTCGATGGGAGGGCTGGCAGTCCCTGACATCTCAAGGTACCATGATGCTATCATCCTTACTACCCTAATAAAATATTACAGGCCGTCATATGTGGCGGATTGGAAGTTCATTGAAAATTCTTATCTTAAGACTTCTTCCTTCCAGGAAGAGCTTTGGGGTGTCTTCAGGCGTGTCAAACCTTCCCTTTCCTCAAATCCCTTTTTAGCTTCTCTTCTACAAATTTGGCACAATCACTGCAACCTATTAGCCCCTCCAACATCCCCCTTAGCCACGTTTCTCAGCCAACCCTGGTTTACCCCAGGTCGGTATAAAAACTCTTTCATAAAATGGAGACGGCTGAGGCTGACTCGCTTTGTTGATGTCCTGTCTGAAGGGGTATTAAAAGATAAAGTGACCTTAGAGGCAAACTCTGACATCCGACTTCCATGGTTTGAATACCTGCAACTCAAGCATTTACTGGATACTCACCTCTTTAGTCCTCCCTTGCGAATCCTTCTTGGTGATTTTGAAAAACTTCTATTCAGCGATTCAACCCCAATTAAAGGCTTGATATCGAGAATTTACAAATTATTACTCCACTCCATTGACATGAAACCACACTCCTATCAAGGGGCCTGGCACCGAGATCTGGGTATTGAACTAGCCAAAGAGCAATGGCTGGCCATCTGGAACTCCACCATATATAAAACAAAAGCAATGAATGTACAACTTCAAGCCATTAAAGTTCTCACACGTTGGTATAAGACCCCGGTACAGTTATCACACTCCTGCTCAATTTCTCCCCTTTGTTTTAAGAACTGCGGTCAGAGAGGCACATTTTTTCACTCCTGGTGGCTATGCCCCATCATAAATAATTTCTGGAGACTAATCTACCAAGAAGTACATGACCTCACCTCATTTTCTCCCCCATTCACGCCGGAATATGCTCTCCTGAATCATACAGGCACTTCGCGTATTCCTACACAAACAGAGGATTTAATTTCACATATGTTTGTGGCGGCCAAATTTGCAATTGCCTCGGTTTGCAAACAGCAAAATCCTCCATCAAGGCAGGCATGGTGGCTAAAGCTGTGGGACTACTTTGTCTTAGATAAACTCACTCATGATTTAGATCCTCGTAACACCTCCCAATCTGCTTCTCTGGACTTTGTGTGTAAATGGCGTCCCTTTATTGACAAGGTCTCAAAGGACAGCAAAAATCCTAATGACCCGTATCATGCTATACTGATGTCATGTCAACTGTTGTTGTAACCTGTATTTTAATAACTAACTTTGTTTATATCCATCTTCCCGCTGTATATGGGTACATACTACACATCTGCCGATGCATTTTCATACTTGTATCTTGAACTTTATATTAATAAAGCTTTTTATTATTTAAAAAAAATAAATAAATCAGCAACTCTTTTAAAACAGAGATGTGAAATGATAGAAGAGAGTTTTCTCTATTACACTTATTAGCATTCACTATTATTTACAACATTTATATACTGCTATTCTGCCCTGACAAGAGCCACCAAGGTGACTAACAATTTGAAATATACATAATATAACAACAATTTAAAACCATTAAAATCAACCCTCAGAGAGTTCCAGAGCCTTGGTGCCATGACTGAGAAGGGTTGCCACCCACCTAATCTCAGAAAAAGGGGTCAGCTGAAGCAGGGCCTCTAAAGATGACCATAGCGGTTGGACAAGTTCATAAGGGCACAGGTAGTCCTTCATGTAAGATGATCTCAAACCAGATTCAGGTTTACAAGTGCCTGGAGATTTGGGGATGGAGCCTGGGAAGGATAGGGAGTTCAGTGGGGTATAATGCCAAGGGAATTGATCTCTGTAGTCTGGAGATGAACTGTGATTATAGGCATTCCTCAGGTCCCACCTGGAGGCTGGAATCTTTATGCAAGATACTATATTTGCAAAGTGCTTAGCAAAGCAGCAGTGGGCCAATGATCAGTCCACCTCTTCCTGCAGGCCAGATTCAGGGCCGGCCCAAGACTATCTGGTACTATAGGCAAGGCTAACTTCTGGTGCTCCCCCCCACACACTTACAGTTTACAAACACAAAAAACATACAAACATAAAATATAAATATAACTGTAACCAGGCCTCAGATTCAGTGGGAGTTCACAGGAGCACAGCTCCTGAACCTTTCTGAGAGTTCCACTTCCTTGTCCATTGAATAGTAGTGCAGCTGCATAACAATCCCTGGATGAGCTCCACCACCTATTTTTTTTACAAAATGACCGCTGACTGTAGGCTTCCCAACCCTCCCGCCCTGGCGGGGGACCCCAGGATTTCCACCCTCTTCCCCCGCTCCCCAAAAAAACGGAAGCGGGGGGAGGGGGGGAAATGGCGCCGGGGAGCATGGTGAGCTGCCCGATCCTGGAGCGGCAAAACCAGAGAAGGGGAGGGCTAGGCAGGCCAGGAGCATGGCAAGCCGCGAATCCGGGCCCTTCTAGGACCCAGACTCGCGGCTCGCCACGCCCCCAGCCCGCCTCCACTCCCCCTCCGATTCCACCCCAGAGCGGAGCGGGCAAGGCCGCCGCACTGCTGCCGCCCCCCCGCCCCCCCGCAGCTGCTCCTCCAAAATGGGCTCAGCCTGAGCCCATCTCGGAGGAGCAGCCACGGTGAGCGGAGAAGAGGTGGCAGCTGCGCAGCGGCGTTGCCCTCTCCGAGACGGGGTGGCTCGCCATGCTCCCCGGCGCTGTTTCCCCCCTCCCCCTAGCTCCACCCCAGTGTCTCCTGGCTCCACCCCCAAAGTCCCCAGATATTTCTGGGATTGGACTTGGCAACCCTAGCTGACTGTAACCTTAACCTTGAAAGAATCTCAGAATGAGCATCAAGCAAGAATAAAAGCAACCTTGAGCTGCTCGCACAACCTCTTTTTTATTTTCTGAAATTTTTCTTGAAAGTGAAATATTTTGGCAAGCAATATTCTCTAGCTCCCACACTAGACACCACTTGCAAGGGGGGGGAGCATATTAAAACCATGTAGGGCACACATACCCTCTCCCATCACAAGCACAAATCAAACCATAAATCCACTGCCTGCCTTAAAATCTGGGTAGCTGAGGATGAGACAGGGTTAGGTTTTTTTTTTTAACCATCGAATTCTTAGACCACAGTAACTCTGTGGGTAAAATACATTTATTGAACATGTATTTTTCAGCACTGAAACAGCAAAGGCAACTTTCTAAATTATTTCTGGAGCCCCAAAGGTAAATATGCAGAAGGCTATCTGAAGCAGTTCAAGGAGTTCAAATATCAAATAGCATAAGAGCAAGACAAGCAGTAAGACTACTTTCAGTAAAATGCAGCAATTAAAAACCTAACTCCCTCACCATCCTTAGAAAAACTGAACCCCAAGAGAGCAACAAATGTACAAATGTACACTTCTATGATTTTCAGGTATGATAAAATCTACAGAAACAAAGTATGGTTTTGTGTATATATGTTTGTTTATAGTCTACCTTTCTCACTGAGAGTCAAGGCAGAGTACATCTATAGTATACACATATATTTCTCCAGGCTACTTGGCAACCCTGAGAGGCAGAATTACACAAGTCTTCCAGAATGCATGTTTCAGGCATAAATGCCAGCAAGGGAGACATTTTAGCCAGACATTCCTCTCTATTCCTAGCCAGCTGATTCCCCAAGGATCTAATGGGGGTGGTGGTGGTGGAACTCCCCAACATTTGTTAAAAGCAAATATCTGATGCAAGACTCTCGAAAGCTCACGCTCTAAAAATCTTGTTAACTTGTAAGATGCTACTGCACTCAAATCTCACTCTTCTCCAGTAAGCCAGTACTGCCACCACTGGAAACTAAAAGCAAATAGCAGCTGACTGTTGAGACTGCAATGTGAGAAGAGAAGGGGCTTAATCATTCCACCCCCTTGTGGGCTCCCCCACTGAAGTCTCCAATCCCCTCCCCCAGAGATATCTGTAGCTTTGTTCCCAAGTTACAATGAAAGTATGGACAATCTGCGCACATAGTAGGCTTGATACTTCTTTGCACATGTGTTGAGTAATTCTCACATTATATTAAATGCATGTACAAACTGAATGTGTGACTGAAACCTCCCATTTCTCCAGGGATCAGTCCCTAATTTCATTTGTCAAGCCAACCCATGTTGACTCTTTCTTACCATGCAGGTTGGGTATGTTTTCAAAGTAACATGTGAACTGGGCTCGTGTGCCTTGATCTTCCAGGTGGGTTTTATTTATTTCTTTTAGTATTTTAGTATTTATATGTGCAGGTGTGTGTGTGTGCATGTGCACCCATGGTAGGTCTCTCTCAACAGTCCCACATGACCCTCAAGCTCCCCTGGCACACCTGCCCACCCAAACACACAAAAAGTTGTCAAAACTCCTGCAAAAAGGTTACCTGCAGCTGCCTCCATGGCAACATGAGCAACCGGGGACTCCACACGCTCAAATGTGCCTGCAGGCGCATCTGCCCACAACTGGGGGAAAGTGTGGCCACGGCACTCAGCCTAGAAAGTGACTTCTAGTCAGCCTCTGATTGCCCAGACTAAATATGCATCTTCGGGGCACCCTATTTAGGTAGAAAGATGGCATAGTTTTTAAAAAAAATAAAAAAAAATAAATAAAATAAAATACTTTCATTCCCCCTCCCCACTTCTAGCCATCCATCCATCCATCCATCCATCCATCCATCCATCCATCCATCCATCCATCCATCCATCCTCTTTCATCCTTTTTCATCCTCCTCCATCCTCCATCTATCATCCCTCCCTCCCCCTTCTCCCCTCCCCTCCCCTCCCCCCCCGCTCCCCTCCCCTTTCTCTTTTCTCTTCTCTCTCTCTCTCATATCTTCTTGGCTATATTTATTCTTTCAGAAGGTGATGAACATATAAAGAGAACAGAGATGGAAAATGCCATCCACCCAGATACCTGTGGGCAACAAGGTAGTTCAACTTGTTCTCCTCATTTGAAAAACCTGAATCAGTGCTTACAGTGCACAGAAACTTTCCAAGGAAAAAACCCTAAAATTCAGGCAGTTGCACTCACATTCCTCAGGATGAGACACTGTGTCCTCATGCATACAGAAAATATGTGTGAAAATAAGTCACAGAGACAGCAGACAACTTGTTCTGTCAATCAAAATGTAAAGACAACATTTAACAGAGCCCAAGTTTGTCCATCTACATAAAATCTAGGGAAGTTTTGTTACACCTAAGATCCATTAAAATATTTAGAGACATTTGGAGATGGATTCAGGCATACCCAACTATGTAGGAAGTGGTGCATACACATGGGTGCTGCCTGAAGAAGGAGATGGGATTTAGTTCCTCCACTCCCTTTCATGTTCTCAGCATGATTGCAGCTTGTTTGGCAGGGTTATATATGTACTGCCCAGCTAACTGAGCATGTACAGTTGAATCAAGGTCAAGAGTTAAGTCAAACTGGGTTAGGTCAAGAATTTTAACAGTATTAGCTCTGTCAAGGGCCCAATCCAAATAAGGGTTGCTGCACATGAGGAAGCAAGTTAACCACAATCTGAAATACTGCCATGAAATTGCTGTTTGTCCCATAGTTGCAAT
Source organism: Heteronotia binoei (assembly GCF_032191835.1). Taxonomy (NCBI): domain Eukaryota; kingdom Metazoa; phylum Chordata; class Lepidosauria; order Squamata; family Gekkonidae; genus Heteronotia; species Heteronotia binoei. The sequence goes on along the minus strand of NC_083227.1, from coordinate 134,186,522 downwards.
AATATGGGCAACATAAAAAGTAACTGTGCACTTGCCCTACTGGGAAAATGGCATGAGGCAATGGTTAATTACCCTATCTCATTTTCTGTGGTCACTCCCCAAATTTGGTTCTGGAACAACTGCTATTTATACAGAGGAACAAATGTGGGAATACTTAATAACTGAATTTTTAAAAAATGAATTATTTTTGTGGGAAGTGTCTAATTTGGACTGTAAGTGTCAGTGTATTGTATTATTGTTAAGAGATATTGCTAAGATTTCATTGTTTTATGGATTGCTGTTCTTACTGATTGCCTAAATATTTGTAAACCACCTTGATATTATGTGTGTGTGTGTATATATACACAAACACACCCATTTAAAGAGAGACAGAGTGAGAGAGAGTATAGCCACTTCTTTTATTTGCTTATTCCCTTTTGCTAGGCTTGGGGTGCTGCAAGGTAATACTCTTGACTCCATTATCAATACTCTTGGCCCAATTATCAATTTATTTACCCTTATTAGGATAGCCTTTTTTTTTTTTGGCAGACTGGATTTTATTTGTCTAAATTTCTTTATAAAGTGTTCTATAATGTTATTTCTATATAAAGTGTTCTTTATAAAGTGTTCTATAACCTTCTCTATGCACAGTAGAATTTTGTTATATGCTGAATCAATTTCTTTGACATTATTTCATTTTAGAAGAAGACTGTAGATTTATATCCTGTCCTTCTCTCTGAATCAGAGTCTCAGAGTGGTTTACAATCTCCTTTATCTCCTTCCCCCGCAACAGACACCCTGTGAGCTGGGTGGGGCTGAGAGAGCTCTCACAGCAGCTGCCCTTTCAAGGACAACTGCTATACGATCTATAGCAAACCCAAGGTCATTCCAGCAGCTGCAAGTGGAGGAGTGGTCTGTGCACTTAACCACTACACCAAACTGGCTACATCAAACTACACCAAACTGGCTGCTATGTACAGCTTGGAATTTATCAATGAACTTGTTTTATTTTGGGAAAAATAAACAAGATGTAAGCCAATTTTAAGTGCCTAAATGCTACCAATTTCAATTGGTGTTGCCTGACTTTATCTGGATTTCTCCTTAGTATTTTTCTTGTACTACAATTCTAACCATTCATGCCACCTTTACTCCATACACTTGCAAGGTGTAATTAATATAATTTGTCTAGTTACAGTGAGTGTCTCATTCAGGGCTAATTTTGATATACACATTATTGGCTTAGAATTGCAAAGGATGAGAGCAGAAAGATAATAGCATAATGAACATCTTCTCAATTTATTCCCTTCTCTTGAATGAATACAGTTGAAAAGGATGCAAGCGACCTTCATCTAAATAAATGGGATGCTTAACTCTCTTTGCAGAAGAGATGGAAATGTACATCTCACTGTGTTGTGTTCCAGCTTGCAGGCAGCTTTTAAATTCTGGCCTTTGAATCCGAAGGCAAACACAAGCATTTATCCACAAAAGGTTGCTCAGGAGCGAGAGAACATAGTACTTGGTCTGCAGCATGCTTTGTACGAAGTTTCACAGCTGTCCATCCCAGCCGCCACCCTTCGCTCTTCTCCATATGTAAATCATCATCTGTTCTCTCTTTTAACATAACAACCATGCCACTGAAATAGTAAAAGAGCTGAGAAAAAGTTGATTTGTTTAGATATATCAATAAAACAAATGATAAGCATTTAATAAATGGGGAGAAGTTCTGTTTATCCTAACACCCCCTCCCCTAAATATTTAAGCAATATCACAAAGGTCATGTTATGTTATATTACGGTTGTTTGTCATTACCAAGATATTCTGTACTCTAAAACATAACTGATTCAAATCCTTGAGTGTAGCTACAAGCCACCCACACTGTATAAAAACAACCATGCCAATTGAGCCTGTGCTGCATGCTTCCCTATTTGTGATTCCCCCCAAGACTTACGTAATAGCCCTGCATGGGATGAGAGGGATACAGGGCAGAGGCAAGAAAAAGAAAGTCTCTGAAAGGTAACCCAAGGGTTTCTAGGAATTTATCAGACTTAGAACATCCACTTTGCTAAATAAATGTGATGTGACTTAATTATATAGGAACTTCCCTTATGTGGCCATTAAATTGCCATCATTTTACAAAAAAATTTGGATACTCAGAAGTGTAGGCTGAGAAGTAGTGGTCACATTACCACCTGTAAGTATATAGGAAGTTTAGCCATAAATCAGTGGAGGACTGTACGGCAGAAGATTCCAAAGGAAGTTGTCAAAAACAGGAAGTCAAACTTCTGCAAGTACATATGTCAGAAGAAAGCATTTTGGGCTGAGTGGAAAAGAGAAACACATTCAGTTAGTCTCATCCTTGCTTACTTCACAAATGCCCACCAGCAGTGTGGAATCACATAATGAGAAAGCAGTTCTATGATGCTGTGTGTGGGCCTGCATTTCTGTTTTCTTGATCTCTGTGGCTTATGCTTTGAATCTCATGATGCAGGTTATGGGTCAACAGAAGACAATCTAGAATGCAGTCAATTAGCACTTTTGACCTTCACTTACTTGCCACCAGCAATTTAATATCTATATTTGAAAATACTACGAACAGGGGTTATTTTGTAGAAAAATAGGTGGTGGAGCTCATCCAGGGATTGTTATGCAGCTGCACAAACTATTCAATGCACTTTCCCTATGAAGAAAGGTTGAAACGCTTGGGACTCTTTAGCTTGGATAAACGTCGACTGCGGGGTGACATGATAGAGGTTTACAAGATAATGCATGGGATAGAGAAAGTAGAGAAAGAGGTACTTTTCTCCCTTTCTCACAATACAAGAACTCGTGGGCATTCGATGAAATTGCTGAGCAGACAGGTTAAAACGGATAAAAGGAAGTACTTCTTCACCCAAAGGGTGATTAACATGTGGAATTCACTGCCACAGGAGGTGGTGGCGGCCACAAGTATAGCCACCTTCAAGAGGGGTTTAGTTAAAAATATGGAGCACAGGTCCATCAGTGGCTATTAGCCACAGTGTGTGTGTATATATAATTTTTTTTGCCACTGTGTGACACAGAGTGTTGGACTGGATGGGCCGTTGGTCTGATCCAACATGGCTTCTCTTATGTTCAATGGTCAAGGAGGTGGAACTCTCAGAAAGGTTCAGGAGCTGTGCTGAGTGAGGCCTGACTATGAGATACAACCCAAGTTATACAACTCATGCCTCTAACACATGAATCATTGGTTGTTTTCGCACTCACCTTAATCAGCAGCGATGACCCTCTTCACCGCGCAGGATCTGTGCGGATTTCGCACTAATTGCCGCGGAGCACCCAGAAGAGCCGGAAAGTCCCGGCGCTTTTGCGGCGCAAACGGAAACCGCCAAAACCCAGTTTCCGTTTGCGCCGCAAAAGCGCCGGGACTTTCCAGCTCTTCTGGGTGCTCCGCGGCAATTAGTGCGAAATCCGCGCAGATCCTGCGCGGTGAAGAGGGTTGTCGCTGCTGATTAAGGTGAGTGCGAAAACGACCAATATGAAGTTAATCAGTCACAGGTTGAATTCAGATGGCCAATTTGGGCTGACACAGGAATGGCCTGCATCTGGATTTAAACAGCATGTTCAAATGCACACACCTGGGTTCTGCCTCACTCCCGCCTTTACCTCATCCTCCACTGTCTCTCTGCTGCTTCAAAAAGCTACCAAGTAGTAAGTGGTAGAAAATTGCTGATGCACTTCTGGGATGTCTTTCCCAGCCGTCTGAACTGCTGGGGAACATCAGGGAAGCATCGTTCATGAGCTTGTGGTATGACTGCTCCTCTGGGGCATGCACAGTCCATTTCTGTTCTGGCAGTGAGCTGTGTGCTGTCTGACTGCCCCCAGGGTGCTTTCCACTAATTCAGCTTTCTTCTGAGACAGGAGGCTGCTGCCCCAAGCTGCCCATTTGAACCCAGCCAAAAAGTTAGAGTCCAGCAGCACCTTTAAGACCAACGAAGTTTTATTCAAGGTATAAGTTAATCAGACATGTCAATTCTTCAGTTTTGTCTGCAAGGTATGGCAGACCATTCGCTTTGCATGGAGTAGGTTGCAGGTTCCATCCCTACCACCTCCAGTTAAAAGGGTCAGGTAGTAGGTGATATGAAACAGTCAGATCATTGCTCTGCCACAGTCAGTATTGTCTACTCTGATGGGCAATGGCTCTCCAGGCAGAGGTCTTTCACAATGTCTGCGAGCTCCTCCTGTGAGATGGCAGAGACTGAATTTAGGATGTTCTGCAAAGAAAGCAGATACTCTAGCACTGTGCCATACCTACTCTTTGGATCAGGGTGGGTCATACTAGCTGAATCAGCAGAAACCATAAGGTTAGACAACTTACAAAGCAGGTGCAGATGAAAGAAAACAATTGGAGCAACTGCTCCAAGCTATTTTCCCATAAAGGTGGGCCCAAGTGTACTACCAAACTCTTTACCTGATCCAATAATGATAAATGTTACAACATCCAACACTGGTAAGTCAGTCTCTTCCAGAACATTCACTTTCCTAACAGCCATCACCTCTGTATTACCTGGATATTCCCACATAAATCAGCGCTATTCAGTGTTATCATGTTGCTAAGATACTCTGATGCATAAAAGATACTTGTTGAATAATAATGACAGGTAGGACCTTGGATCTGTGGTCTGGCTTCTAAGACATAAACTTCCTTGTTCTCAAGGAATACTGATAGCTAAATCTCATTTGAAGGAAATATTTTCCTCTTTTGTGCTATTAAAAACAACCACCCTGCTCTACTCATTGTCAATTTATATACATGACCTACATGCTCTAAAAGTGTTGTGACCTGGCAATTCAAGATGACTTCCAAATGTATCATGAATGCAGATCTCTGTCAATCATGAGCTTTCTAGCCATCCATCACAAAGGCTTTTTTTTTTTTAAAGGAGGTGGAAAAACATGCTGTTGCCTGACTCGGTAATGCTGTCTGGCATGGTACTTGCATTCTGTACCCACAACTTGTTAAGCTGAACCATAGCAGCACAGGGTGACAGTAACAGTGATAGACAACACTGTCACATGTAAAATTGTGCTATGGAATAAAATTGGCAAAGATTGGGAGACAAAGGGGTGAGAGTGGGGATGATTTGCTGTACTTCGCATTGGAATGTTTTTACATGGAATTGTAAGCAGAGTTATACCCTTCTGTGTCCACTGACTTTAGTGAATGTAGAAGGATGTGGCCCGGAACTTGAATTTCAAAGGTATATCTTGGTGATTCAATTTGGAGACATTTTTCCAGTCATAATGCATCTATACCAATAGTGATTTTCAGATTTTTACTTAGAAGAACCTTCTTTTAAGTAAATAAATAGAATCTGTATACTCTTTATCTGGCTGAAGTTTTCTTCAGCTTCTGTGCCAGTTAGAAATATTTCAGCATAATTAAGAATGGCATATCTTTGAAAATACTCAGTTACTTAGTGGTAATGAATATTTTATTGCTCCTTTTCTTTAAAGCAACCCCCTTCTTATTATTAACCATTTCCATGCTTTATAATCCTAGAGCTCTCAGTTGCATGCTGGAAAACTGTCTTTTGTGAATGGAAAACAAATCCTTCATCTATTATCCTTTAGATTCTAATCCTTTCTTTTGTTTTGCCATGTGCTTTTATATGTGGTTTCCCAGAGAATGGCAAACTGGGAATATATCATTACAATAAAACCTTTGGCATTTATCATTGATCTTATCACTTGGTTGGACTTTTTCAGTTCTTTGTCTGGTATTTGTAGGCCTACAATTGAAAAACCAAATTACAAGGCCCTGCTCTACAACCTGACATTTAAAATGGGGTTTGGGTCCCATACTGTGCAATGTGCTTTGTATGCTGTATAATCTAGGAGGGGCTGACACTCCTTCAGACTATAAGGTAGAAGCTTTGGCATAACAGCACTAGGGTTGCTTTCTTTCTTTCTTTCTTTTTTTAAAAAAAAAAGAGTAATCACAGAAGGAAAGACTGAGATTCACTTCTGACAATAGCAAACATAAGCCCATAAATTACCCAATTATGACTCTCAGCTTGTAATGTACAGTGCAATTTGAGAGGTTTCAAGAAAACCTTTGACCTCATTGTATTTAGATAGAACACTGCCTAATATTGAATGAGACTATTCCATCTACTTCACTACAGTTTAGTAGGACTGCTAAGTGTTCTGAGGACATCTGAGGAAAAGATGCTAGGAATTGAGCCTGCGACCTTTGGTATGCAAGCATGTGCGCTCCCAGTCAGCTGCTGCCCCTCCCCTCATTGTTGAATTACGTAAATGCTGAAAAACAAAATGATGTTTGACTCGTTTGGTTGTTTCTGTGGACAATGGCTTGGTGAGAATGTCATTTGCTAAACTTGTCAAGAATCAAAGATGATTTTGTATCTAGCGCTGACTCTTTTGGTTGACCAAAATGTCACGAATGGGAACTTGTCTGAAGGTATTTAACTCAGTTCAGCATTAACTGAAAAGTATCATAACATAATGTAGGAGAGTTGGAGAGTTTTTTGATACTGTGGGCCACCAAAAAGACAAATAAATGGGTTCTAGACCAAATTAAGCCTGAACTCTCCCTAGAAGCTAAAATGACCGAATTGAGGCTATCATATTTTCGTCATATTATGAGACGATAAGACTTGCTGGAAAACACAACAATGCTAGGAAAAGTTGAAGGCAACAGGAAAAGAGGAAGACCCAACATTAGTTAGATTGACTCATTCAAAGAAGTTTCAGTTTGTAGGATCCAAAATTACTGTTAATAATAGGAAGTTTTTGAGGTCCTTAATTCATAGGGTTGCCATAAATTGGAAGTGATTTGACAGTACTTAACACACACACACATCATTTGTTTTGCTACCTTTGGTCCCTACAGAAGGACAGAATGGGGGATCTCGTATCTTCTCCCCTAACCAATGCTTAATTATTGGAGAGCCAGTTTGGTGTAGTGGTTAAGTGTGCACACTCTTATCTGGGAGAACCAGGTTTGATTCCCCACTCCTCCACTTGCACCTGCTAGCATGGCCTTGGGTCCGCCATAGCTCTGGCAGAGGTTGTCCTTGAAAGGGCAGCTGCTGTGAAAGCCCTCTCCAGCCCCACCCACCTCACAGGGTGTCTGATGTGGGGGAGGAAGGTAAAGGAGGTTGTGAGCTGCTCCGAGACTCTTCAGAGTGGAGGGCAGGATATAAATCCAATATCTTCTTCTTCTATTAATACTGATAATGATCTTTGGGACTTTCCCAGGCATGTGTGCCAGTTCCCTCCATTGTACTGGGAAATATTTTTCAAAGGCCAAATCCATACTTCTGTACTGTACTTATAAACATTTATGGCTAGGGAAATGGAATAGCAGTTGCCTCGTTGGACTTCTGACTCAAGAGATGACTGTGATGTTAAAGACTGGATCCATGTTTTTAGAGTGGTGGCAGTGGAGGTTGCTGGGACTCAATAAGTGGAGGTTGCTGGGACTCAGAGTGAGGGAATATTTAGTCAACCAGCATTACTGGTTGCCTCATCTGTGTTTTTGAACCAGCTTGACAATTGGAATATTAAAGTTTTAGATGTCCTTGGCTCAATGAGAATGGGCCAGTCAGATCCCATCTGGCTCCATCCCAAACAATAAGGTTGTTCCAGCTGAAATTTGGTTGGTATCTACTATCATAGGAAGTAAAAAGGAAAAAAGTGGGTTAAATGTTTAGTGGAAAACACAAAGATCATAGAGGTGTAGGGAACAAGAGCAGAAAGATAATAGTATATGGTCTAAAAAAAGAAGAAAAAAAGAACTACAATTAATTTAGAAAATGAAAGCAACAACAAATGTAAAAGTTATTAAACTAGAATTAACTGTAATAAGAAAAACTGATTTGTATTAAAGTGTTTTATAGCAAATTAAACTTTTGGATTTGGTTTTTATATGCACACTTCCTTTAATAGATTAATGAATAGGGTCAATGCTTGAATAATGCAATATGCTGTGTTTTACATTTTACTTTGAAACAAAAAGGTTGAATCAGATCTCAAGTACATGAGGACAGCGTGATGATTTCATTAGCAGTTTTATGAATAGTTCATTGAAGCCTGAGAATACAGCTGAGGGCGGGGTGGAGAGTGGTAAGGTTGTGAACAACCTGGAGAATAAAAAGTCCTGTCAAAAGCTGAAACTGTCAATTTTTACATATTAAGTCTCTATCAAAAAGGCAAGACTTTTTTTCTTGCAGGTTGTTTGCACCCATAAGAGGAGTGAGTCTGTCTAGAAGTGATGTGAGCCTTGACCTTCATACACAGCTGTCCTATGGCTGGCAGGCAGTCCCCTCCCCCCAATTTCTACCTGTCAATCACATTTTTACTCCCCCTTCTTTCAAATGGATCTTCCTCCTTCATTTTATCCTCATAACAAATTTGTGAAGTAGATAAAGTTGAGAATGTCCCAAGGGCTCCCAGAGAGTTTCATGGCTGTGTAGAGATTTGAACCTGGGTCTACTTGGTCCTAGACGAACACTAAAGACTACACAACATTGGCTGTGTGGTTTACCAATATACTTCTTAATGGGTTGGTGCACAACCTGAGTGCGAAAGGATGTTAAGGAGGCAGAAGCATTTAAAAAAGTGTTATCACTTCATTACTTTCACCAGAGCACTGGAAATAAACTCTGAATATAATATTCAGTTTCCTCATTAGAATCTGGCATTCATTATGTGATCCATTAATAAAGGAATGGTTTGGGGTTGTACTTCTTACAACTTTCTAGCAATAAACTCTGTTACTGGTATGCTATATGTCTGAATTCTAACAGTGTCCATTGATTATTTTAAGGCAGAAGGCACTTCAACTGGGGTTAAGTAGCTAATGAAATTATTACTAAGTAGGGATTAGCTGAGCTATATTTATGTTGTCATTTTAAAGCCTTGTTTACTTTGTTTTCGTATAACCTGGAATGCCATTTCATTTACTGGCTTATTATTTGCTTTACTCACAGGTCACTTGCCTATCATCACTAGCTCCAGAACAAACACTCACTCCACAGTCATGAATAGCAGCTTAAAAAAAAATAGACACACCTGGTTCAAACATTTAAGATAAATGGGAGTGACTCAAATTCTCCTCTTCTTTGCATAGAAGCAGAAAGTTGTTTTTGACCCCTTTCTATTGCATTTTGTGCTGTAACAGCTCAAGGGCACCCACTCAAGAAACTGTCATTTTTTCAGAAGCAAGGTATATTGCAGTAACATGGTCTCCAAAAGGAAAGTTTGAACATGTCAGTTGAAGATATTGCCTCTTGTTTTTTGTTCACAGGGACACCATCCAGATTCATCTGAACAATACTGTCTTAGATATTAGGTAGCTCTCAGTTCGATCAAGTTTTCCATTAAACTTTTAATGAGTTGTCTGTCTACCACTCTTTCAGGAGGAGGTCACAGTTTTGGGCGATAGGCCTCCTCCCTCACTTCACATTCAGGGCCAGCCCTGCCACTAGGCAAGATAGGTGACTGCCTAGGGTACCAGCCTTTGGGGGAGTGCCAAATTGGATGCCCCCTGCATTTCCTGAACTGAACATGGAAGGCCACCCCCCACCCTGCCTACCCCTTCCTGACCCTCTGGTTGCTGCACTGGCTCAAGCACCTCTCTTGCTCCTGGTGCGTCATCTCCATGCTCTGTTTGCCACAGCTGTGCATCTGGTGGGCAGCCAGGCTGGGCCAAGAGCTGGGGGTCACGGGGCCTCCCTTGCCTGGCATCGGAGGAGGCTGCCTGCTTGGAAATGGTCACTTGGCTTCATGGATATTGTGACGTCGGTCTTTTGGATTTTTAAGCGGTGATCCTATGCAGCCTGGCCCTTGAACTCGGTGGCTAGGGCTCCTGAGGAAGTGGAGGCAAGCTTGGCTTTGGAAAAAAGACTATTGTGCCTCTGCCCTGGGCAGGGAGTATGTCCCATGGAGCTCAGAAGGGCTGACTTCAAAGCAAAGGTGTCTGGGCTGGATGGTTCTCACCGTGTCCTCCCTCTCCTCCCCTCCCCTCCTCCATCCATTGGATCTCATGCTGTGCCCCTCCTGCTGCTGTCTGGATCACCCTGCAGAACTATGGTTGTTCTTCTGCATCAGGAAAAGTGCCAGTTTCTCTCTCTGTAGTGCCTAATGAAATGCCTGTGCCAGGGCTTTCTGAGAGTGCACTGGATCCTCTGGGTTCCCCAGCCACCCTGGGCTTCAAGGAGAGGGAGGGAGCTGGGGGCGCAAAGACGGGGGTTTCTTTGCCGAGTGAGTGAAGCCTCTGTGCTTGGTGAGGCCACCAGATTTTATTGGAAACCCTTGGAAATGACTCTCCTCCCAACCAAGTTTTCCTTTCTATAAATAGTCGCCAGTCTTAAAACAAAAGTTTGCTTGACTGCACGTCAGATGCTGGCAGTTTCCCTTGCAGTCCATGACATAATTGCAAGGTCTGACGGCAAAGCACTGGAGGAGTGCAAGAGGTTGTAAGTGGCCAAGGGGAAACACGCATGCCAGCCTCCTTCTGATCCAGCTGGGGATGAAGGTGGGTGGAAGAATTGGTGGGGAGGGCACATTCTATCCAGTACCCAAATCCCTTTTCTTGAAACACCAGTACTCATGAGTTTTTAACTGACTCTTAAAGTCTCCAAAGGCAATTTTTAATCACACCAGGGCTGTGGTCAGACGACAGGCTAGGTGTGCTCTGGCCCTGCCTCTAACTTATCTGGGTTTCTTTGTAACTGAGAGTTTTGATCAGATATCCCCCACTTAAACTGACTCACTGTACATTCACCCTGAGGTTGATTGATCAGCTGCAGCAGCCATGGAATATGGCAGTTGGGCAATTTTTAAAAATTATTTGACTTGTGAGCATGCACATAAGTGCTTATTGGAAGCAGTGCTTCAAACTCCTGGCAGGATGGTGGCAGCTGGTGGCCAATGGGATTGTTGGATGAGGCTGCTGGGATATGCAGCGCAGCATGGGGGAACTGATTTTGAAACTGTGCTTTTGAAAAATGCAACATGTAGAATGTTTCAAAGTGTGTGTGTGTGTGTGTGTGTGTGCGGGGGAGAATAGTGAAGTCTCATCCTGTGTGATGGTGTTTTTATTTAAAAGCTTGGGATGAAGATGGAGTCATGGACATTGTTCTCAGACTGCCTCTCTGAAAAAGCTCATCTTTTCATTTAATCCCTTCCCCACCCCATGTGCTGGGAAGCTGGAGGCAGAAAAAATTCTGAAACACATAAGTGTCTTTCTTTGGAAGTTTTTCTAAGGAAAACACAATTTTGAGAAGTTCAATCAATCAATCAATCAATCATTTTATTTATATCCCGCCCTCCCCGCCAAAGCAGGCTCAGGGCGGCTAACAACATCAAATCAAATACAGTAAATTATACATTAAATATTTAAAGCAATAGCTAGTTTAACAGTTTAATTAAAATTCTCACATTAGTAAAATTAACATTCTGGTGCTATTTCAACAGATGGTGAAAGTCACTTAGGCAAGTCCCTCTATCTTTTTAATTGGTGAAGGCCATCCTAAAGAGGATGGTCTTGCAGGCCCTGCAAAACTGTTCAAAGTCCCGCAGGGCCCGTACTTCTTCCGGGAGCTGGTTCCATAGGTGTGGAGCTACAATAGAGAAGGCCCGCATGCGAGTACTCTGTAGTTTTGCCTCCTTCGGCCCGGGGATAGTCAGTTGGTTCTTCCCTGCTGACCTCAGTGCTCTTTGGGGTTCATATGCGGAAAGACGGTCCCTCAGGTAGGCAGGTCCTCGGCCATATAGGGCTTTAAAGGTAATAACCAGCACTTTGTAATGAATCTGGTATGTAACTGGCAACCAGTGCAGTCCACGCAGCCCTGGCTGTATGTGCTCCCATTTTGGGAGCCCCAGTAACAGCCTAGCCGCTGCGTTCTGCACCAGCTGCAGCTTCCGGGTTTGGCACAGAGGCAGCCCCATGTAGAGGGCATTACAATAATCCAATCTTGAGGTGACCGTTGCATGAATCACTGTTGCTAGGTCCCGACGCTCCAGGAAGGGGGCCAACTGCCTTGCCCGCCTTAGGTGAAAAAAGGCTGACTTAGCAGTGGCTGCTATCTGGGCCTTCATTGATAATGAAGGCTCCAGTAGAACTCCCAAGCTCTTGACCCATCAAAAACCAGGAGAGGTATTTCCCTCCCCAAAGCGCCCTGACCCACGCAAAGGACTTCTGTCTTCGCTGGATTCAGCTTTAACCCACTCAGCCTTAGCCAAGTTGCCATGGCCTGCAGTGCCAGGTCCAAATTCCCTGGGACGCAGTCAGGCCGGCCATCCATTAGCAGATAGAGCTGGGTGTCATCTGCATATTGGTGACACCCAAGCCCATGCCTCCGGGCAATCTGGGCAAGAGGGCGCATATAGATATTAAATAGCATCGGTGAGAGAACTGCTCCCTGAGGCACCCCACAATCTAGTGTGCGCCTCTGGGACAGCTCACCCCCGATTGCCATTGTAAAGCCGACCCCCTAACCCCTATGTCATTGAGGTGGCGGGTCAGTAGCCGATGGTCGACCATGTTGAATGCGGCCGACAGATCTAGCAGCATCAGCACTTCCACACCACCTCGGTCCAGATGCCGCTGGAGGTCATTTGCCAAGGCGACCAGCACTGTCTCCATCCCGTGACCTGGACGAAAGCTGGCCTGGCAAGGGTCTAGGATGGAAGCGTCATCCAGAAAACCCTGCAACTGCAACGCCACTGCCCTCTCGATAATTTTACCTAAAAACGGTAAATTAGAGACCGGTTGGTAATTTGCCAATTCGGCCGGATCTGCTGTACTTTTTTTCAGGAGGGGGCGGACCATAGCCTCTTTCAAGGGTGTTGGAAAACACCCCTCCAGGAGGGATCTATTTATGATGTCCCGTAAAGGACATCTAAGCTCCCTCAGGCAAGATTTAATTAGCCAAGAGGGGCACTGGTCCAGATTGCAAGTTGTTGGGCGTGCAGAGGAGAGAATTCCGTCAACTTCCTCCAGGCTGAGTGGGTCGAAGTGGTCCAGAACTGAACCAGAAGACAGGTACGGAGCCTCCAATTCATGTACTGTATCCAATGTGATGGGCTCCTGTGTGAAGCTCCTGTGTGAGAGAAAGATATCTGTAAAGTATCTGTTCAAAATAAATGCACAAGTGGTGATTGATAACCGAGGGGCAATTAGTGCTTATGTGCACATTGCTATCTGAGTTTTTAAAAAGGTGCGGAAATGAACAGGGAGATTCACCCTTCCCAACTGGCTTGAGTTCACAACAGGAGACTTTAGACATCTGGAACTTCAGGCTGAAAGTGCTGACATCCATAAAGACCAGACTTTCCCCAGTGCCTAATAACTCCAATTTGAAGGTGGGTCAGAATGAGCTGCCAATGAGTGGAGAATGGGAGGCAGATGTCACTGCTTGATCATGCAGTTTAAATCCAGAGGAGAACAGCAATGAAATCAGATCAAACTGCTTGTCTAACTGCAGCCCAGACCACTTCAGGGCCCTCTACACACTTCAGAGCTAACTCCCTGTTTGACTGGATAGGGATGGGGATGGAGAAAGTAGAGAAAGAAGTACTTTTCTCCCTTTCTCACAATACAAGAACTCGTGGGCATTCAATGAAATTGCTGAGCAGACAGGTTAAAACGGATAAAAGAAAGTACTTCTTCACCCAAAGGGTGATTAACATGTGGAATTCACTGCCACAGGAGGTGGTGGCGTCCACAAGCATAGCCACCTTCAAGAAGGGGTTAGATAAAAATATGGAGCAGAGGTCCATCAGTGGCTATTAGCCACAGTGTGTGTGTGTGTGTGTGTGTGTGTGTGTGTGTGTGTATATATATATATATATATATATATATATATATATATATATATATATATATATATATATATATATATATATATCTGGCCGCTGTGTGACACAGAATGTTGGACTGGATGGGCCATTGGCCTGATCTAACATGGCTTCTCTTATGTTCTTATGTTCTCTCACTAGAAAATCTACCCCCTTTTTTTGGCCTGAATAGGAGTCTCCATCTAACTATCCACTCATCCTTGCCAATTTTCCCCCAGTTCTCCTGTCTATGTTAAACTGCTCTCAGTCAGAGCTGATTTCTGAAACTGTCAGTACTTCACTATTCTCAGCTATGGCTGAAATCAGACTGAATTCTCATCAGCATCCAGTTCAGAAGTCTTTCTCTGCTCAGCTGATGCTAACAGATCTCTTGGAACAGCCTGTCACTCAAAGTTCTTTGGCTCTGTGAAGAATTAACCTTTCACAGTCCTTTATCTGTTTATATTTCTAAGCTTTTAAAAAGTGTAGTCCATCACAACCCTGTTTTTCTCTGATTAAGGAGTCCCAAAGCAGCACACAATTCTCTCCCCACAACAGGTACCTTGTGAGGTAGGTGGACCTAAGACAGTTCTGAGAGAACTGTGACTGGCCCAAGGGCTTCATGTAAGGAATAAAGCCCAGTTCTCCAGATTAGAGTCTGCTGTTCTTATCCACTATACCATGATGGTTCTCCATTTTCTTTCTCTGCTTAGTAGCCCCAATTTTCCTTGGCGACCTCACATCCAAGTACTGAGCCTGCTTAGCTTCCAAGCTCTGATGAGACCAGGGCTATTGGAGCTGCAAATGCAGTGAGATTTAAAAATAGCTGCCTAGTATATGAAGTGACCATGTGAAATACTTAAGCTGAATAATGCTAACAACTTTTGTATCTGAGGAATGTTGAGGCAACTATGGCTGATGGACAGAACAGTCATAGGGGTGTTGATGCTGGGGTATTTCAGTTTCTATTTTCTCATTGTAAATTGGTAGTGTATACTATTTCATGATGTAAGGTTGCTGTTGGTGTAAGAAAAACAAATATACTGGATGCAAAGCGAAGAACATTTTTCAAATTTAAGATAAAATCTGAGTGCTCTGTTCTTTGAATAAATATTAACACTGATATTTGCAGCCTCAAGTGACAAGGCACAGAGGCTATCAGCCATTACATGAACTGTTTCAGCATGTCCTGATGATAAAGCACATGAAGAGACCTTTGGTGAACCAGCAAAAGAAATGTTGGCATCTCTCTCTCTTTTAAAAAGAAATTATGTAAACATTCCTTTCTTTTTTGCCATAATGGTATTCCAGATATATAAAAGGTCCCAAAAAGCAGCTGTGGAGACCTGATATGGGTTAGGGCTGTGAAACAGATAAATGAAAAGTTTGAATCTGATCTTCTTTTTACTGTTTTATTCCTTGAAAATAGTCTTTTCCTAATTTCCCAGGGAAAAAAAGACAGGTGCAATATGGACACCCATCTTTTTCATTATAAATGTTTAAAGCAGCTTGGGGTAATTGTACAATTTTTGGTTGAGAAAATGGTGAAGAGGGAAGTGCACTTTGGTCGTGATCCATTTTGGATCCCCACAGCTGGTTGTTAAGGACAAATAATAGCTTTGGAGTTCTAATCATCACATATAGAAGATATTGGATTTATATCCCGCCCTCCACTCCCAAGAGTCTCAGAGTGGCTCACAATCTCCTTTACCTTTACCTTCCTCCCCCACAACAGACACCCTTTGAGGTGGGTGGGGCTGGAGAGAGCTCTCACAGCAGCTGCCTTTCAAGGACAACCTCTGCCAGAGCTATGGCTGACCCAGGGCCATGCTAGCAGGTGCAAGTGGAGGAGTGGGGAATCAAACCCGGTTCTCCCAGATAAGAGTCCGCACACTTAACCACTACACCAAACTGGCTCTCTAAAATTTTTGCTCTTAAGTTGTGTGAGCAAATCCAGGCAATCCTTGCTTAAATCTTTCCTCAGCCACGAACTCAATAGGTGATCTTGAATATTCTCCCAGTCTCAGCACCTCCACTCAAAATATAAGGATAATATTGGCTTATCTCAGAGGGGGGTTAAAGGATTTTTCAGAATGTACTGTGACACCTCTTCTCCACTCACACAGAGTGCCTACCACCCTCCACCCTCTCTCTGGTTCATGGTTTCAAGTAGGCAGGGGTCATTTCGTAGAAAAAGAGGTGCCAGAGCTCATTAGCACAACTCATTTGCATAACTCATTTGCATCACTGGAAGGTGTACTAAATTATATCAGCTCAGCATCTACCTTAAAATACTTATTGAATTATAATTGTCATAATAAAACCTTAATCCCATCATAGTTTTAAAATTACTTTCTCCTATGTGGCCACAGTGGCATGATGATTTCCATCTGCCTGCTTTATATGTTTTGGTTATTTTCACATTTTTTGTGTGGAAAAATATTAGAAAGTTTTGTCAAATCTTCAAGTTCAGCAAAATTCTCACAGGGGGTTTGAACAACGGAGCCCGGAAGCAAGTATTTTAGGGGGTGGGGTAAGAAAGAAAGCACAATACAATTTAGAAGTTCCAGAGCTCCACTCCTGTGAACCCCTGTCCAGAATGAGGCCTGCAAGTAAGTCAGGCCATCAGATGCTGTTATTAGAGTTGCCAATCCCTAGATGGGTGGCAAAAGAAAACCCCAAAAGGGGTCCATGACAACCAGTCTCACAACGGAAAGATTTTCCAAAATAACAAGAAAATTTCAATTGTTCTATTATCATTCTCATACAAGTTATTTCACAAATAATACCCTGACAGACACCCATACTTAGTGCAAAAGAAGGACAGTCCAATCCTGGAAATGTATAGAAAAGTTCTTCCACTTAAAGGGAATCCCCGGTCTGGTTCATGAGGAGACCACGTGATGGTTAAAGTACCACAACGTTCAGTTGTCTTGTATAATAGTCTTGAAACACAGCAAACACAGCAACGAGGTAGTACTTTTATCTTCCCTTGTTTTGAATGAAGCTTTGACCAGCTTTCTCACAAATATCAGAGCATGGCAAGATTCCACAATTTTTGGCACACTATTAAGTTTCAATATAGGTCTTGCACCAACTTAACTGAATGAATTAGAGGCTTTCCACTACCTGATCACCATTTTTTGGTGATGATAAGACTTGGGGGGGGGGAGGTCCAAGTTATGGACCCCCAAACAAGGTGCCCCCAGGAAAGTGCTTTTTAGGAAGATGTTAGGTGTGGGTTCTGGAGTGTACCAAATGGATCCTGTGTGAGCTGGAGACATCAAACTCATGGTGGACCTCCCTACAAGTTACACACAAATTAGACTTATGAACATATGAACATATGAAGCTGCCTTATACTGAATCAGACCCTTGGTCCATCAAAGTCAGTATTGTCTTCTCAGACTGGCAGTGGCTCTCCAGGGTCTCAAGCTGAGGTTTTTCACACCTATTTGCCTGGACCCTTTTTTGGAGATGCCGGGGATTGAACCTGGGACCTTCTGCTTACCAAGCAGATGCTCTACCACTGAGCCACCGTCCCTCCCCTTGGGGAGGATCTGAATTAGAGAACCTCAAACAAGGTGCCCCAGGAAAATGCTTTTCAGGGAGAAGCCATCATTAGATCCATCAGCTCTTATGAACTATTCCCTAGTATCACAATTATCGTTTTTGGGCAAGGTGGTGGAAAAAATGGTGGAACAACTCCAGGTTTTTTTGGATGAAGCTGCTACCCTGGACCCATCCCAATCCAACTTGGGCTATGGGACAGAGACTGTGCTGGTCACCTTCACAGACGACTTCCAGAGACATCTGGATCGAGGTGGGTTGGTGCTGCTTCTTCTTGAACTAACAGCACTGTTTGACATGATCAGTTATGATCTTTTGACCCACTACTTCACCAACATTGGGATATGGGGGACTGCCATACAATGGTTCTCCTGTTTCCTTTATGGTTGGGGACAAACGGTGGCTCTTGGAGAGGAGTTGTTCCAATGGCCCCCACTTGAATGCGGTATGCTACAGGGGGCAATCCTCTCCCTGATGTTATTCAGCATCTCTATGTGCCCCCTTGCCCAGTTGGTCCAGAGGTACAGGCTGGGTTATGCTGATGATACCCAGCTCTATCTGCTGATGGATGGCCAACTGAACTCCACCCCAGAGGTGTTGGCTAGGGCAGGGGTGGCCAACAGTAGCTCTCCAGATGCTTTTTGCCTACAACTCCCATCAGCCCCAGCCAGCATGGCCAAAAAAATCTGGAGAGCTACCGTTGGCCACCCCTGGGCTAGGGTATTAAAAGTTGTGGTGGGCTAGCTTAAAAAGAACTGACTGGAACTCAGTCCAATGAAGACAGAGTCCTGTACCTGGACTGTGGGGATTTGGGATCGGGATTCTGGCTCCCAACCCTTGATGGGACTCCTTTGGTGCTGGTGGTGTGGGTGAAGAGGCTGGGGGGTCATCCTGGATTCCCCCCTTTCTATGGAGGTCCAGGCTGTGAGATCAGTCTTTTATCATCTTTGACTGGTCCAGCAACTGGCTCCCTATCTCACTTCCCAGGATTTTGCTACAGTGATCCACACAATGGTCACATCCAGGCTTGATTATTGTAACTTGCTCTATGTGAAGCTGCCATTGAGCCTGACCCAGAAATTGCAACTGGTGCAGAATGTGGCAGCATGTGTGCTGACAGTGATGCCTGTGCAGGCTCACATCCATAAGAACATAAGAGAAGTCATGTTGGATAAGGCAATGGCCCATCCAGTCCAACACTCTGTGTCACACAGTGGCCAATATATGTGTTTGTGTGTACATACACACACACACACACACACACACACACACACACACATATACACACACACACACTGTGGCTAATAGCCACTGATGGACCTCTGCTCCATATTTTTATCCAATCCCCTCTTAAAGCTGGCTATGCTTGTAGCCACCACCACCTCCTGTGGCAGTGAATTCCACATGTTAATCACCCTTTGGGTGAAGAAGTACTTCCTTTTATCTGTTTTAACCTGACTGCTCAGCAATTTCATTGAATGCCCACGAGTTCTTGTGTTGTGAGAAAGGGAGAAAAGTACTTCTTTCTCTACTTTCTCCATCCCATGCATAATCTTGTAAACCTCAATCATGTCACCCTGCAGTTGACGTTTCTCCAAGCTAAAGAGCCCCAAGTGTTTTAATAATAATAATAATAATAATAATAATAATAATAATAATAATAATAATAATAATAATAATAATAATAATAATAATTTTTTTTTATATCCCGCCCTCCCCACCTCAGCAGGCTCAGGGTGGCTAACAACATTTTATAAAAACATACAGTGGTTAAAAGCCTTTAGATTTAACAATATAAAACATTAAACACTAAACTTAACAACATTAAAACCAATCTAATGAGTACAGTTATTCAGCGGTATAGGTCTTCAAACTGCATTGGCGGATCCTTAATTACCGATCTTCTTAGCAGTCCAAGTGTGCAAGCTTAAAAAGGGCGGTCTTGCAGGCCCTGCGGAACTGATCAAGGTTCCGCAGGGCCCGCACCTCCTCGGGGAGTCGGTTCCATAGGGTAGGGGCCGCGATTGAGAATGCCCGTGCCCTAGTATTCTGGTATTTAGTCTCCTTCGGCCCAGGGATGGTCATTAGATTTTTCCCAACTGACCTCAGTGCTCTCTGGGGTTCATATGGGGAAAGACGGTCCCTCAGGTAGGCAGGTCCTCAGCCATATAAGGCTTTAAAGGTAATGACCAACACTTTGTACTGGACCCGGTATATGATCGGCAGCCAGTGCAGTTCACGTAGCCCCGGACGTATATGTTCCCATTTTGGGAGTCCCAACAACAGCCTGGCCGCCGCGTTCTGCACTAGCTGCAGTCTCCGAGTCCGGCACAGAGGTAGCCCCAAGTAGAGGGCATTACAGTAGTCTAGTCTTGAGGTGACCATTGCGTGGATCACTGTTGCGAGGTCCCGGCGCTCAAGGAAAGGGGCCAACTGCCTTGCCCGCTTCAGATGGAAGAATGCTGACTTGGCAGTGGCTGCTATCTGGGCCTCCATCAATAATGAAGGCTCCAGTAAAACACCCAGGCTCTTTACCTGGTGCGCTGCTTTCAATAGCGCACCATCGAAGGCCGGGAGAGCTATTTCCCTTCCCAGAGCGCCGCGACCCACGCAAAGGACCTCTGTCTTCGCTGGGTTCAACTTCAGCCCACTCAGCCTGAGCCATGTTGCAACAGCCTGTAAGGCCTGGTCGAGATTCCCTGGTGCGGGGTCGGGCCAGCCGTCCATTAGTAGATAGAGCTGGGTGTCATCTGCATATTGATGGCAACCCAGCCCAAACCGCCGGGCAATCTGGGCAAGGGGGCGCATATAGATGTTGAACAACATCGGGGAGAGCACTGCTCCCTGGGGCACCCCACAGTCCAGTGTGCGCCTCCGGGACCGTTCACTCCCGATAGCCACCCTCTGTCCCCAACCCAGGAGAGAGGAGGAAAGCCATTGCAAGGCCGACCCCTCAACCCCAATGTCGGCGAGGCGGCGCGTCAGTAGCCGATGGTTGACTGTATCAAATGCAGCCGACAGATCTAACAACATCAGCACCGCAATGCCGCCTCGATCCAGTTGCCGTTGGAGGTCATCTACCAAGGCGACCAACACCGTCTCCGTTCCATGGCCCGGCCGGAAGCCAGACTGACATGGGTCTAGGACAGAAGCATCATCCAGAAACCTCTGAAGCTGCGACGCCACGGCCCTCTCAATAATTTTACCTAAAAACGGTAAATTAGACACCGGCCGGTAGTTTGCCAATTCGGCCGGGTCTGCTGTGGCTTTTTTCAAGAGGGGGCGGACTAAGGCCTCTTTCAGAGGTGTTGGAAACTGCCCCTCTGAGAGGGACCTGTTTATGATGTCCCGTAAAGGACAACTAAGCTCCCCCTGGCAAGATTTAATCAGCCAAGAGGGGCAAGGGTCCAGATCGCATGTTGTCGGGCGAGCAGCAGAGAGGATTCTGTCAACTTCCTCCAGGCTGAGCGGGTTGAAGTGGTCCAGCACTAAACCCAAAGACAGGCACGGAGCCTCAATTTCACTCACTGTATCCAAAGTGGTAGACAGGTCTTGGCGGAGCAATGAGATTTTATCTGCAAAATATCTCGCAAATGCCTCACAGCCTATTTCTAATTCTCTAACGTTTGGTTTGCCTTGTGGCAGCGTTATAAGATCCCCAATTACTCTAAATAATTGTGCTGGGTGCGAGTTTGCAGATGCAATCTTGGTTGCAAAGTAATCTTTCTTTGCAGCCTTGACTGCCATCTCATAAGACTTCATAAACGTTCTGTAGGATGTTCTTGTTGCTTCGTCCCGAGTATGCCTCCACTGCCTCTCTAGTCGTCTGAGCCCTTGTTTCAGCCGGCGCAGCTCCAAGGTATATCATGGAGCCAGCTTCATACGAGGGTGTAGAGGACGCCGGGGTGCAATTTCGTCAATAGCCCTGGACAACTGGCCCTGCCAGATCTCCACCAGGTCATCGAGGGAATTGCCAGTGGGCCAGGGATC
Source organism: Heteronotia binoei (assembly GCF_032191835.1). NCBI lineage: Eukaryota > Metazoa > Chordata > Lepidosauria > Squamata > Gekkonidae > Heteronotia > Heteronotia binoei. The sequence continues at coordinate 134,165,138 of NC_083227.1, read as the reverse complement.
CCTCAGGGCCGTTTGGAACCGTTCCGGGTCCATCAGGCCCTGAGGGCGAGCCAAAATAGGCTCTCCGCCCATACAGGGTTGGGGCAGCGTCCCCATACGGGCCTTAAAGGCTAGGTGATCCGACCATGGTACAGCTTCTACGGCGATATCGTTCACCAAAATCCCGGATGCAAAGATCAGGTCTAATGTGTGCCCGGCCTGGTGTGTGGGAGTCGTGACAAATTGAGAGAGTCCCAGTGTCGCCATGGACGACACTAGGTCCATCGCCTGAGTGGAGGCCGTGTCGTCAGCATGGACGTTGAAGTCGCCCAGGACCATAAGCCTCGGGTACTCCAACGCCCAGCCCGCCACTGCCTCCAATAGTGATGGTAAGGCGTTAGCTGGTGCGTTAGGCGGACGGTACATCAGCCAAACTGCCAACCCCTCTCCAACATCCCACGCCAGACCGGCGCATTCAATCCCATCAATCTTTGGGTCCGGGAGAGCCCGAAAGGAGTAATCCTCCCGTATGAGTAACGCTACGCCTCCCCCCCGCCCGCTAATCCGTGATTGGTGAAAGACCGAGTATCCCGGGGGGGGGGACATCTGGGAGAGAGCTACTGTCTCCCCGTCCCTCACCCAGATCTCGGTCACGCAAGCCAGGTCCATATTCTGCTGTAGCAGAAACTCCCTAAGGGTCGCGGTCTTATTATTTATGGACCTGGCGTTACATAACACCAATGACAGAGGCGAGCATTTCCTCTTGGCCCCACTACCTGCCAGCATTGGGATGGGAAGTAGACTGGAAGGTGGCCGAGCACTATTTTGTCTCTGTCTCCTTTCATTATATTTCTGTCTATTCCCACCGTCATATCTTCCCCTCCCCTTTCTTCATAGGAAAAGTGTTCAAAACCTTTAATCATTCTCGTTGCTCTTTTCTGGACTTTTTCCAATGCTATAATATCCTTTCTGAGGTGCGGTGACCAGAATTGTACACAGTATATTCAGCTGGTGCTCTGCTAACTGCATTGGCTGTCTATAGAGTACCAGATCTAGTGCATGCATTCAAAGACCTGAATATCTCAGGGACCATCTCTTCCAGTATGTTCCCTGCAGAACTTTATGCTCAGCCAATCAATACCTGGTTGTCCTTGGTCTGAAGGATGTCCAACTAGCCTCAGCATGGTAGAACAAGCTCCTGCTTGAGATCAGGGCCCTGTGGGATTTACTGCAATTCTGCAGGGCCTGCAAAACAGATCTGTTCCATTGGGCTTTCAGTTGAGGAAGTCGGGCGCCAAAACTTCCATCTTTTGGCCTCCCCTACTCTTAGCTCAGCCTTGTAGCTGAGACCGCAGCATCTTACAAGCCATCTAACAAGGGGAAAGCTCTCCAGACATATGGCGCCTAGGAACAAGAAGAAACAAGGAAGATCCTCTAAAACATGGCACCTGGACATGCCCCTACTGCCCATGCAGCCTGTCATTGTCACCTTGACAGTGGAGAATGAGGAAAAGGGGATAGCAGGGCCCAAAGGAAGTGAAGAAACAACAAGGGATAGACAGGGAAACAAAAAAATCACCCAAACTCAAGGACAAGGTCCTGGGGAAAGAGACTGACCACACATCAGTGGCAATTACTTTGACAGCAGGGCCAGTCAGACCCATTCCCATAGTGTACTGCCACATGAGCAATACCCAGATCCCAGGGACAGGAAAGAGAGGGATGCATGGCATGCTCTGCAACCAGTCACCGACCAACAGTGTGGCCAAAAGGGGATGGATGTGAGAGGAGTCTCAGCCTGGGCAGGGAAGCAACTGTGGAAAGGATGACAAATTGCCTGGGAACTTGAACTCTGTTGACCTACTGTCCCTGGCCCCTGCTCTGCCCCTGGAATCACCTTGTCTGTGGTGTGGTCAAAAGGGGATAGCTCTGGATCCCTGAAGCAAGTGGATTCATCATGAAGTTTTGATAGGCAAAGTTACTACAAATTACCATCCTTGTACGCAAGGCCAACCCTGTCCCCATGGCCTACCAACCCTTGCCCCTCAAACGCTAGAACTTCAATGACATCAGTGACCCAAACTGACTTCTACCCATGTCCCATGCCCAGGAAGGATCTGCCAAGCTGCCAAACACAGGTAGTGGGGAGAATGATGCAGTCACCTAAACCTTATGTGATGCTGATGAGTCAGAACTGTGGCCTAGGAAGGAAGACCCATTGCCTTAGGATCCAGGAGGACTCTGTTGACTTGCCATGTCTGTCCAGCTTTCACAGAATCACCCTGCCAGCACTGTGGGAGAAAAGGGATAGCTGCACAACAAACTTTCCCAGGAGGACTCAGTCACAGAACTTCTATGCTGCAGCCATGCCACCATGATGTGACCCACAAGGAGAACCACACAACAGCACTTGCTGTCTCAGGGACTGCAACCAGCTGCCAATGTCCATTCTCAGGAAGGATCCACCTGCCAGGCATTTGTTCCATGGATGATTTACACTGGCTGCTTCCAGTCCAGAGCAGGGTGGCCCATCATCTACCCTGGCTGGGTCAAGGTGGGAGTGGTGGGGACTGAGGTTGTCTCCCAGGTGGGAGTACACCCACTCACTCTGCATGCTGGTAGGAGGGCAGGAAAGGATATAGATGGGCACACTAGCAAGGTCTGACCATATGACACTCTTGCACACCAAGTACTCAAGGGGGTCAGAATTGGAAGGCTCAAGGGAATCTGCAGGATACTCCCTGACCATCACCTAGATAGAATCCTCCACCATCACACACATAGCACCCCCAGCACTGCTTGTGATCTTCTACTTCATAACCAACAACCAGAACTGGGGATTCAGGCTTGCCCATCTCTTATCCTTATCTTCCCCTTCCATCCTTCCCTCCTCCTCCCCCTCTTCCCCAGTTTCTTCCACCTGCAGTTGTCTCTGGTCAAGTCAATGGCTCTGGAAACTACACACCTTGTGGCAGAGGTCATAGTTTCACTGAACAAGCTGCAGGTTATGGAGAGTGATGCTGCCTTTGATGTGGGGGTTGCACATGCAGGCAAGCTTGTACTCTCACTCCTCAGAGAGAGGATGAAACCTATCATTGATGCCCACCTACGCCCTGTCTGCCAGGGCATCCCCCTGGCATCCTCTCAGGGCCTGGCTGCACAGCCCTTGAATGAGGGGATTACTTGCCCCATGCTGGCAGGGTGGGTGTTGGTGGTGTCCTGGAATGTTGATGGTGTGCTGGAATCTCTTCAGGACATACTCTATTAGAGAGAGGGTCAGCCAGTCATTGGAAATGATGCTGAGCTCCTCTTCCTTATGTTGGATGGTCACGGAGGAGATGACATCCAGCATAATGCTCCTCTGCTCCACCAAACATGCAATCATGGTGTAGGTCTCCACCAGTTGACCACATCCTGGATGAGTCGATGTTCATGTTTTTTCCCCTCTCCTGCCTCTCTTGCAGTAGACACACAGCCTTGATCCTGTGTGATAAGTGGCCAGCCAGGCACCGACAGTTCTCCAGCATGGCATCCCACCCCCTCCCTTAGCAGTGCTCCCCAGCCCCAGGGCATTCCTCACCACCAGGTGCAGTCTATGACCAGACAAATGATGTTCCCCAGGCATGCAACCCTCACTGTTGCCTGCATGTTGGAGCCAGCATCTGTGACCATGTAGCCACAGATGATGTGTCTGTCACCCAGGCTATTCTGTATCATCATGACAAACAATGCTTGTTGCTATGTGGTCTGCCTCCATCCCCTGTGTGTGGAGGAGAACCATTTTGTAGCCAAGTAGCAGTGGTCCTCTCCCCTCCTGGGGTATGGCCATGGTCCCACTATGGAGTTCCTCTGGTGGCCACCATTGGGTGGTGAGGGAGATGTAGCCATGGTGCTGTCTGCTCCAGAGTTCTGCTGTCAGATGAACAGTTCAGCCTTCTGCTTTGGAGACTTCAGTCTTGACCAGCTCCACCATGGAGTGGTGCAAGGAGGGCAACACTCACCAGCTCATGGTACTCCTGTAGGGGATGGTGTATGAAGCAGCCACATGGTGCATCAGCTGGCAAAAGGCAATGTTCTCCACAAGGGAGAACTGTTGGCCATCCACAGCAATCATCTTGCCAATGAGGCAAGTCCTGAGTCCTTCCCTTTGCCTTTTCCCCAATACTGGTACTGCCATTAGCATGACCTCTTGGAGGGTCACTTGTAGTCCCAACCACAGCACCCAGAGCCTCTCTCTGAGTGGCCTGCTTTTTCCCCACTTCTCCATTTGGAGTGGGAGTGGGCCTCTTCCACTTCCCCACACGCTTTCCTCCAGTAGCAACAAGCTGGGGTGCCTCTGGAGAATCATGGTGGCCAAATGTTGTGGTCCTGGCCCCTCTGGACATGGGTACAGCACACCTGGTGCTCCACCACACATGGGTCACTCCCCAGGGTGTGTATTTCCATGCAGTGGAGTAGAACCACGTCCCCATGCCCAGGTTCAGATCAGGTGGGAGGCATAGCTGCTTCCTGGCATTGGGCCAGAGAGTACTGGATGGGGCATACTGATGGAAGCAGGAGCATTAGTGAGTTGGGAATCTTGGGTTGCAGAAGGGGAAGATGCATCACCCTCACCCTCCAAGTCATTGCCTTCCCTTCCAAACAGAGTTTTGTGCTGCAGTTCTGGTGGCAATGCCAAAAACTTTTGAGCGGCAGTTGAGAGCCCGGTGGACATGGATGGAACAGGGAAAGTGAGCATTGAGACTCCCGATTATATACTGGGGTGGGGAGAGGCTATGCTCAAAGTGGAGAAAAAGATGGAAGTCAAGTAGTAGAAGAGAGACTGAGTTTCTGTGTCATCTGATCTCACTCGAAAGAAAGAAAGAAAGAAAGAAAGAAAGAAAGAAAGAAAGAAAGACAATCTAATCAATGAGAGCATTTTATGAGTATGTCTTAAACCAAGGATTATATTTATAACATAATTCGAAGTTGCAAGTCACCTATTGCAAACAAGCCAGATATTGACATAATGCATTTACTTGATTAAAAGTCAGTTAACATTTAACTTAAAATCCATATTTCTTTACACTGTTATAAAAAGGAAATAAACAGTGTGATGATGTCTGTTATATAACCGTAATCTCCAGCAGTGCACATGGGTTGAATAGAAAAGTAATTAATCAGGAGTGAATCCTGAATTTCCTGCCCAATGGCTTATGTAATTATTACCCTGTGTGTGTGTGTGTGTGTGTGTGTGAGAGAGAGAGAGAGAGAGAGAGAGAGAAATGAAGAGTGAATGAAACACTATTACAGACTCTGGATTCTAGCTTCAAAAAACTGAGCATCCAATACATGAAAATTGAACATTCTGAAGCCAGGTGCCTGTGATAACTAAGTAACCAACCAACCTCATTTATACCCTGCCTTTCTCCAGAGGGACCTCAAAGCAGTTTACATAATTTGTCTGTCAAGTCGGCTGAATTCAATAACGAGTCTCTTGATAAAGTAGCAAGTTTATTGTAATCAGAACTGTGGACCATGGCAGAGATTGAAGGACTGAAACACATATGCACTAATCCAGTATTTAAAGTATGAATCTAAAGGATTCCTACGGGGGGCAATCTATGCAACACATCTTCACACTAGGATGCTACTTCTTTCGTTCCCAGACCGAAGTCTTGACACCCCATACTCCCCACAGAGAACAAGGCTGGGAAGGCGCCACTATCTTGTTCACAGGTTAGCATTTCAAAGCAGGTTACACAACAAAGGCATTTCTAGAGAGGGGGCAGGAGAGTGAGCTAGCAGCCCCCGGTGTACACTGTAAAGTACCCAGACTCCTTCACTTCAGAACCAACCTTAATACAGATATTGAGTAACCCATAGCAGACTTGACATTGTCTTTCCTCCATTTTATCCCGACAACAACTTTGTCAGGAAGGTGAGGCTGAGAGAGAGAAAGTGACTGGCCCAAGGTCATCAACAAGTTTCCATGGCAGAGTGGGGATTCAAACCTGGGTCTTCCAAACCCCAGTCCCCTATTCTTACCACTACACCACACTGGCACAATGCTGTTATAGCTCTGACTTGGATAGCCCAGGCTAGCCCAATCCCATTCGATCTCGCTAAGCAAAGTCAGCCTTGGCTAGTATTTGGATGGGGGACTTCTAAGGAATACCAGGGTTGTGATGCAGAGGTAGGCAATAGTAAACCACCTCTGGAACATCTCTTATCTTAACAACAAATCTGGTTCACCTAGTGATGCTAAAAGAGCGAGAACCTCTGACTATTCTACACACAATGCCATACGATGATGATGATAATAATAATAATAAGCTGTTACATTTGTATCCACCTTCCAAAGAACTTACTGTATTTTGATCTTAACTTAAGAAACCTTAGCCTGAGAGGGAATGACTGATGCAAGGCTATCCAGTGATCTTTGTAGATAATTGCATATTTACCTTGGTATTTTGTTTGACTAAAATACAGCCATGTATTGATAATGCCAGTCCCTCCAGCCTCAAAGGAGCAATTTCAACTGGGTTTATTATCTATCTTTTCATCTCTTTCTATCTGCATTGGTTGGATTCCAATGCTGTTCAGTTCTGTGGTTATATAGACTCAGGCCTCAGATTCAGCAGGAGCTCACAGGAGCGCAGCTCCTGAACCTTTCTGATGTCCCCCCACTCCTCCCCACATACCTTGTCCATTGAGTAGTAGGTGAAGCTGCATAACAATCCCTGGAATAGGAGAGCGGGCAGCCAGCCAGCCACCAGGGGCTTTGCCATGCCCCCAGCAGTCCTCAATAACCCCTGTAGAAGTTCGCACCACTCTTTCTCCACTTCTTATGTGATTTTGGGTGGCAGGTGGCTTGTTGGCCTTTGACTGTGGTGGGAGATGGGGGGCGACCAAGAATGATGATGATGATGATATTGGATTTATATCCCGCCCCCCACTCCGAAGAGTCTCAGAGCGGCTCACAATCTCCTTTACCTTCCTCCCCCACAACAGACACCCTGTGAGGTGGGTGGGGCTGGAGAGGGCTCTCACAGCAGCTGCCCTTTCAAGGACAACCTCTGCCGGAGCTATGGCTGACCCAAGGCCATGCTAGCAGGTGCAAGTGGAGGAGTGGGGAATCAAACCCAGTTCTCCCAGATAAGAGTCCGCACACTTAACCACTACACCAAACTGGCTCTCCAGGTGATCCCCAGGTGAGCAAGGCCGGCTTGGGCTGGCTGGATCTCTAGCCAGCCCAAGCAGGCCTCTCTTGCCTTTCTTGCATTGGGTTGCTTTTGGCTGTGGGGGATATGCTAATGAGTTATGCTAATGCTCTGCCACCTATTTTTCTGCAAAACGACCCCTGTATAGACTTACTTCCAGACCCTCCCTCATGTCAGTTAATTTTAATTTCAGTTCTTCCTTCTTTACAGCTCATCGCTAAACCTTTGCCTAATTAGAAACATAACTGAATTGCTTTTGATTGGGTCAAATGGTACTCAGTTAATTAGTACACTAGCAATACCTGGATTACAGCTAGCTCCAATCCTTTTCACTTTATGGATTTCTATGATAGGGTTCTTGTTAGAGGACAGCAGTAGCCATTTCTAGTGTTGCCATCATAACCAAAGCTTCTCTGTCTGGAAAGGCCCACTGTGTAAGGAAGGTGTTTTGTACTTTGTTTCCTGTCAGCCAAAAAATATACAGGATGGAGGAGCGGGCAACTGCCCTGGCAACAGAATATACCTTCCTAGAGAGGATTCCCCTCTCTTTTCATCAAAGGCTGCTGTAGGTAGCTAGACTATGCAGCTACAATCTGACAGATCATAAAGAGCACTGTGAATGGATTAAAGAAACCTCACTTGATTCACTGAATGTAATAACAATTCATAATTATCAGGGCTTTTTTGTAGCAGAAACTCCTTTGCATATTAGGCTACACCCCCCTGATCGAGCCAATCCTCCAAGAGCTTACAGTAGGCCCTGTAAGAAGAGCCCTGTAAGCTCTTGGAGGATTGGCTACATTAGGGGCTGTAGCCTAATATGCAAGGGAGTTCCTGCTACAAAAAAAGCCCTGATAATTATCATATGGCATTGTGTGTAACATAACCAGGAGATCTTGATTGTCCGGCAGCTGGAAGTTCTAGCTCTTTAGTGTTATGCTAGCGTAGGCTATCCAGGTCAGGTATGTGGTTTGATTAATTGGTTAATTCGGCACATATTGTAATTAATAAAGGCACATGAATAAATAAAGCATCCTTTGTATCTTGAAGATTCATCCATGTACTACAGCATTTTAGAAGAGACATTTCTTCCTATGGAAATAAGAAGAGGGAATGTTTCTTCTAAGATGGCCCCTGCCATGTGCAGTTTTGATACATGCTTGTAATAAAAACACTTTTTGGAAAACAAAAAACCTGCTGCTTAATTAGAGGTGCCCTTTCAGAGAATTAGAAGATTTTAGGTCAATTAATCTAACCAATGAATTGATGAAACATTGAAGCCCAACTTTTTTTGCAAGGACGCACTGTTTGGTGGTTTTCAGTGGCAATAAGAGCAGAAGTTACCTTCAGACACAAAAAGGAAAACCACCAAGGAAGTCATGGTAAGGCGATGACTGTTGCCACCCATAGAAATTCTTCTAGGAAAAATAGGATGCATAAAATGGATGTCATAATCAGTTTGCCTCTGGCTTTTCAGAGTTTTAAAGTGGCTGTATGAAATGACAAACAAACCAAGGGAGTACTTCAGCATCCAAGGGGCAGTGTTCTTGCTGTCACAACTGACATTCAGGGACATAGTGGATGTTCTTCAGTTTTCCTTCAGAAAATTCTTTCCCAGCCCTTCAAATGCTTGCACTGCTAATACATGAGTAAACATGTATTAGCAAAGTCAACAAATCTACATTCTCGACTCCGTTTACCTCTTTCCTGGAGAAGGTGGAATGCTGCTGGGGTCTGTTCAGTGCTGCCGGGCTGGATAAGAGCCTCCCTCTTTCGTTCCTTTGTTCCTTTAAAAAATGAGCATGTGGTGTATTTATAGATGCCTATTGTTTCCCAAATACAAACACAGATACTTGAAACACACCTTTGGAGAAAGCGTAGCTGCATACAAGTAAACGAACAGAACAAAACTCGAAATGTTTTACCTAATCCTTATATCATCACCACTCATAGTCATTTATTTATATGACAAGGGAATTTGACAACATGACAATTTCAGTTGACTGAAATTGTGCAAAAGGTCATTTTATGCAAATTGTTTTGGATATTTCTAGCAGTGTGTTTTGTAGCAGATTGTGAAAAACCATGGATAAAATACCCATATCTTGTCACTTCCACAAGGTCCATAAATATTCAAAATGTGGCTTGCTTCCACTTGGAGAAATGCCCCACTCTCTTTCTTCCTGCATCACTTCAATGATTAGTGAGCCAGCTGACTGGAAACAAGGATCTCTCCGTGTCCAGTATGGAATGTTGACGTCTGCTCAGTGGCTGTTCTCAGAAACTCAGTTTGAGTGGGACAATGTAAATTGTATTTGATCACTACAACTACTGACACTGTTGCTTTTGTTTCCATCATGATCATATTCAGGATAATCTAAATGGCCTAAAACCACTGTGTCTGTAAAACTGGATAGTATTTTCAGATAACAATTTTGCTCTCTGAAACAGAATTCTGTACATAAGCTCTAGTTTTTTATGTCAATAGTACAAGGGCCAAGAGCTCACTGCTGCAGTAAACATGTGTCTGCAGTGTTCCACTTCAGACTGCAGCCAGACTGTAGTTACAGCAAATGCATGTACAATCCATGTACAGTGTGCACTTGATATTTCTTTATACATGCATTGAGTACTTCTCATGATATATTTGATACATGTACAGCTGAATGTGTATTTGAACCCCCACATTTATCCAGATTTTGGTCCCTAGTCAAATGTGTAAAATAAAAAAAGCACATTAGAGCTTTTTTTTTGTAAACAAGTGTATGCATGTGCATGTAGGTTGTAGGTGTGTTCACTATAACTTGTGAATAGGCTCATCAGTGCGTGTGTGCGTGTGGGGTGTCACTTCCTCGTGCAAGTCTGTGAAAAAAGGGCAGTGTTCTGATCTATATTGGCCAATGTGTACATTGATTTAACATTCATTCTCCTCTGATTTCTAGCACAACTCATAGGCAATGTATATCAGAATAAAAGTTGCTCAGAAAGCAAGAATATTTATTTTATTTGAATATTTTCTATTCTGCCTTTGCGTCCAAACAGGGTCCCCAAGGTGACAAACACCAAGCATGAAAATATTTCAACATTAAAACATTTTAAAGTACCTTTTATATATAATTCCCCTTTTATCTTGGCAAAACTGAGCTCCCTCATTGGTTGGGACTAGGTGGGACTATGGTGCATCAACTTTTGACCTGTAAAGCCATCAATCAACTGCTCTGGTGTTGCACTGGCTGACTCTGCTCTCCTCCACCCACTGGTGGCTCCAGGACAGATGAAGATTGGTCCTCTGGGGAAACTGCTAGGCAGTGGCTGCTGCTACACAACTAGTCTTGCTTCTCTCAGTAAAAAGCAACAAAGCTTGATTCTCTCAGTAGACACTGGTGGGGGAAGCCTGTTCCTATTTTGGTCTTTGAGGGAGAACTCATTGGTTGACTCTGCTTCTCTCTCCCATCTGAGTGGCGTTTGTTGGCCAGCCAAACTGATTCTGTCAGTAAAAGGCAACCAACCTTGGTTCTGGCAATTGCTGCCTCTCCCTACTCTCCCATTGGCTAAATTGCTTGTCACACTGCTTTGCAGAAGAGAGAAAGACTCAGCCAGTCAAGAGAAGGCTTTGGCATTTTCACACAGAGCTTACCCCGGAGTGACGTCCCTCTTCACCGCGCAGCGTCTGCGCGGATTTCGCACCAACTGCTCCGCAGAACCAGGAAGAGCCACAAAGTGCCGAGCCTTTTGCGTTGCAATTGTAAACCGCTAGAAACCAGTTTACGTTAGCAATGCAAAAGCCGCGGCTCTTCCTGGTTCTGCAGAGCAGTTGGTGCGAAATCTGCGCAGATGCTGCGCGGTGAAGAGGGACATCGCTCCGGGGTAAGCTCTGTGCGAAAACGCCCAAAGCTTTCTCTTAACTGGCTGAGGGATGGAGGAGGAGGAAAAGAGCCATAGAGAAAGCCTTCCCACGATTGCCTGAGGGAGGGAGGAGGAGGCAAGTCTTTCTCTTGATTGGCTGAGGACTCCTCCCTATCCTCCTCTAGGAAGGAAACACCCAGTGACAGGGGAAAAAATGCTGTCCTGTTGCAGTAGGCCAGATACAGAGACAGATAGGGTGGGAAAGCAAGAGACAGAGAGAGATTGAAGTCAGCATTATCAGAGAGAGACTGTTAGTCTGAAAGGTACCACTAAGGTACCTCTGAGGGAGAACTCATTGGGGCCAGTCCTGACTAGGGCTGCAGTTCCAGGTCGTGGAAAATCCCTGGAGATTTTGTGGTAGAGTTTGAAGAGGGCATAGGAGTTAGGGCTTCAGAGCGGGGTCTTGCTGTGGAAGTTGACTGGGTGATTTCAGACCAGTCACACACTTCCAGCCTCATCTATCTTGCAGCGTTTTGGTGCAAATCAAAGTGGGGAGAGGAGACAGATATAAGCTTTTTTGTCCCCCTGCTACTGTGGAGAAAGACTATCCTTTTCCTAGATAGAGGCTGCAGGGAGGGGGAGGCTATGGAAAACTGAAGTCAGAGGGGCTGATAAAGTAGGGTGGCCAGACCGTCCCGGTTGCCCGGGACTTTCCCGGATCTGGGCCCTGTTTCCCGCCTCCCGCCCTGGCTATACCGGGACCATTAAAACGTCCCGGTATAGCCAGCTGGCCGCGCGCGGGGGCGGGGAAGGCAGCGAGTGAGGGAGCCAGCGTCCCTGCGCGTGCGCACGGCGGGGTGGCGGGCTCTGCGCATGCGTAGGGCCCGCCACACCGTCGTGCGCACGCACAAGGCGCTGGCTCCCTCACTCGCCGCCAGCACCACTGCAGCAGTCTCCCGCCCGCCCGCCTGCCCGCCCGCCGGAAGGGAGGCCATCCACGCCCTGAAGAAGGTAAGCCTCCCTTCCCCCCTCGCGCAGCGACCCGATCCCCGCCCCGGCCTCGCCGGACGCTGCCCGCCCGCCGCCCGCGTCCGCTTCCCTCCTCCCCCGTAGGCCTCGGCTGGCCAGCCGAGGCCTACAGAGCTCGCCCCACCCCATCCCCGCCCTTTCCTGCCGCCCGCCCGCCGCCGCGTCCCGCTTCCCTCCTCCCCCGTAGGCCTCGGCTGGCCAGCCGAGGCCTACGGAGCTCGCCCCACCCCATCCCCGCCCTTTCCTGCCGCCCGCCCGCCGCCGCGTCCCGCTTCCCTCCTCCCCCGTAGGCCTCGGCTGGCCAGCCGAGGCCTACGGAGCTCGCCCCACCCCATCCCCGCCCTTTCCTGCCGCCCGCCCGCCGCCCGCGTCCCGCTTACCTCCTCCCCCGTAGGCCTCGGCTGGCCAGCCGAGGCCTACGGAGCTCGCCCCACCCCATCCCCGCCCTTTCCTGCCGCCCGCGTCCGCTTCCCTACTCCCCCGTAGGCCTCGGCTGGCCAGCCGAGGCCTACGGAGCTCGCCCCCCCCACCCCCGCCCTCTCCTGCCGCCCGCCCGCCGCTTCCCTACTCCCCCGTAGACCTCGGCTGGCCAGCCGAGGCCTACGGAGCTCGCCCCCCCCACCCCCGCCCTCTCCTGCCGCCCGCCCGCCGCCGCGTCCCGCTTACCTCCTCCCCCGTAGGCCTCGGCTGGCCAGCCGAGGCCTACGGAGCTCGCCCCACCCCATCCCCGCCCTTTCCTGCCGCCCGCGTCCGCTTCCCTACTCCCCCGTAGGCCTCGGCTGGCCAGCCGAGGCCTACGGAGCTCGCCCCCCCCCCACCCCCGCCCTCTCCTGCCGCCCGCCCGCCGCTTCCCTACTCCCCCGTAGACCTCGGCTGGCCAGCCGAGGCCTACGGAGCTCGCCCCCCCCACCCCCGCCCTCTCCTGCCGCCCGCCCGCCGCTTCCCTACTCCCCCGTAGACCTCGGCTGGCCAGCCGAGGCCTACGGAGCTCGCCCCCCCCACCCCCGCCCTCTCCTGCCGCCCGCCCGCCGCTTCCCTACTCCCCCGTAGACCTCGGCTGGCCAGCCGAGGCCTACGGAGCTCGCCCCCCCCACCCCCGCCCTCTCCTGCCGCCCGCCCGCCGCTTCCCTACTCCCCCGTAGACCTCGGCTGGCCAGCCGAGGCCTACGGAGCTCGCCCCCCCCCCACCCCCGCCCTCTCCTGCCGCCCGCCCGCCGCTTCCCTACTCCCCCGTAGACCTCGGCTGGCCAGCCGAGGCCTACGGAGCTCGCCCCCCCCCACCCCCGCCCTCTCCTGCCGCCCGCCCGCCGCTTCCCTACTCCCCCGTAGACCTCGGCTGGCCAGCCGAGGCCTACGGAGCTCGCCCCCCCCACCCCCGCCCTCTCCTGCCGCCCGCCCGCCGCTTCCCTACTCCCCCGTAGACCTCGGCTGGCCAGCCGAGGCCTACGGAGCTCGCCCCCCCCACCCCCGCCCTCTCCTGCCGCCCGCCCGCCGCTTCCCTACTCCCCCGTAGACCTCGGCTGGCCAGCCGAGGCCTACGGAGCTCGCCCCCCCCACCCCCGCCCTCTCCTGCCGCCCGCCCGCCGCCGCGTCCCGCTTACCTCCTCCCCCGTAGGCCTCGGCTGGCCAGCCGAGGCCTACGGAGCTCGCCCCACCCCATCCCCGCCCTTTCCTGCCGCCCGCGTCCGCTTCCCTACTCCCCCGTAGGCCTCGGCTGGCCAGCCGAGGCCTACGGAGCTCGCCCCCCCCACCCCCGCCCTCTCCTGCCGCCCGCCCGCCGCCGCGTCCCGCTTACCTCCTCCCCCGTAGGCCTCGGCTGGCCAGCCGAGGCCTACGGAGCTCGCCCCACCCCATCCCCGCCCTTTCCTGCCGCCCGCGTCCGCTTCCCTACTCCCCCGTAGGCCTCGGCTGGCCAGCCGAGGCCTACGGAGCTCGCCCCCCCCACCCCCGCCCTCTCCTGCCGCCCGCCCGCCGCTTCCCTACTCCCCCGTAGACCTCGGCTGGCCAGCCGAGGCCTACGGAGCTCGCCCCCCCCACCCCCGCCCTCTCCTGCCGCCCGCCCGCCGCTTCCCTACTCCCCCGTAGACCTCGGCTGGCCAGCCGAGGCCTACGGAGCTCGCCCCCCCCACCCCCGCCCTCTCCTGCCGCCCGCCCGCCGCCGCGTCCCGCTTACCTCCTCCCCCGTAGGCCTCGGCTGGCCAGCCGAGGCCTACGGAGCTCACCCCACCCCATCCCCGCCCTTTCCTGCCGCCCGCGTCCGCTTCCCTACTCCCCCGTAGGCCTCGGCTGGCCAGCCGAGGCCTACGGGGCTCGCCACCCCAAATCACCGCCCTCTCCTGCTCCCCGCCCGCCCCCCGTCACCTGCTCGGCGGCTGGGCCCTCCGGCCCAGGCGCCGAGCAATCCCCGGGCTTGCCTGGCTGCGCCGCTGCCCTCCAGCAGCCAGCGCCGGCCTCGCCGCCGCCGCCGCCGCCGCCGGACTCGTCGCCGCTGAAAGAAGGTAAGGGGGCTGAAAGCGGGGGGGGGGCGCCTTCCTTTTTTCCCTCCCTCCCTCCCTCCTTCCTTCCTTCCTTCCCTCCCTCCCTCCCTCCTTCCTTCCTTCCTTCCCTCCCTCCCTCCTTCCTTCCTTCCCTTCCTTCCCTTCCTTCCTTCCCTTCCTTCCTTCCTTCCTTCCTTCCTTCCTTCCTTCCTTCCTTCCTTCCTTCCTTCCTTACCTCCCCCTTCCTTCCTTCCTTCCTTCCTTCCTTCCTTCCTTCCTTCCTTCCTTCCTTCCTTCCTTCCTTCCTTCCTTCCTTCCTTCCTTCCTTCCTTCCTTCCTCCCTTCCTCCCTTCCTCCCTTCTTCCCTTCCCTTCCCTTCCCTTCCCTTCCTTATCTTCTTATGTGGCACAGGGCTTCTCTTATGTTCTTATGTTGCACAGAGTGTTGCACTGGATGGGCCACTGGCCTGATCCAGCAGGGCTTCTGTTATGTTCTTATGTGACGCAGAGTGTTGGACTGGATGGGCCACTGGCCTGATCCAACAGGGCTTCTCTTATGTTCTTATGTGACGCAGAGTGTTGGACTGGATGGGCCACTGGCCTGATCCAACAGGGCTTCTCTTATGTTCTTATGTGATGCAGAGTGTTGGACTGGATGGGCCACTGGCCTGATCCAACAGGGCTTCTCTTATGTTCTTATGTGACGCAGAGTGTTGGACTGGAGGGGCCACTGGCCTGATCCAACAGGGCTTCTCTTATGTTCTTATGTGACGCAGAGTGTTGGACTGGAGGGGCCACTGGCCTGATCCAACAGGGCTTCTGTTATGTTCTTATGTGACGCAGAGTGTTGGACTGGAGGGGCCACTGGCCTGATCCAGCAGGGCTTCTCTTATGTTCTAATGTTTTACCATCTTGTTATAATTTGTATATTTTAACTCGTAATTTATCTTAAGTTGGATTTTATATGCAACACAGAGTGTTGGGACTGGAGGGGCCACTGGCCTGATCCAACAGGGCTTCTCTTATGTTCTTATGTTCTAATGTTTTACCATCTTGTTATAATTTGTAAATTTTAACTTGTAAGTTATCTTAAGTTGGATTTTATATGCAACTTAGGGTGCATTTCATGCCTGCTGAGTTGTGCTCAATCTATATTACAGTTTCTGAGTTGCTGTGAATTGAGACACTCACTTTCCAGTGTGTTCCTCCTCCACATTCTTTAAAAAGATATCTCTGTCCACCTTCACATTATGTGTGCAAGTGTGGACTTTCAAGTAATCAGGCACATAGTAGAAAGATTTATGATGTGGTGAAGAAAATGCCTTTTCCTTTTTAGCCAAGCCAAGTCAAGCCAGTCAAGATGCGGGGCTTGGAGAACGCATTTAAAGTTGCCTCCCTCATTCCCTCCCTCTTGCTCTATCACTTTCTCTTCCTCATGTTCATGTCTTGCGGTTCTCAAACATCTGACATTTCTTCTATGTGACAAGCAAATCTGGCCACCCCTGTTATAGAGCCTACTTCTAGTTAATGCCCCATCTTTCAAAAAAACATTTTGAATCATTCTACATAGACATAAAGCAACTGCAAATGCTTTACATAAGAAGCATATAATAATCTTTAATACAAGCAGCAACATAAAGAAATATGTGACAGTGCCATCCATGCAGGCATCCTTTAAAGTGAAGTGGCCCTGGGATGATTGTGGCCGCTGAACGTTAGTCTTTAAGCTTTGTATTTGAATGAAGGATGTTTCACTGATATTTCCTTATGAGGATGGGTTGGGGAAATTGTGGAAGACTGTGGGGATTAGCAGAAACAAACAGCAGAATATGAAGAAAGCAATATTCCTATCAAGGATAGTGGATTGTTTTCCTGTGAATCTGACTCAAGAGGGATTGCTGTTGGAGCCTTTTTTTCTTTTTCTTCTTTTTTTAAAGTTGTATATTTTGGGGGTGGTAATATTTGGGGGAAATGACATCACAGGAAGTGCTGTCACAGGAAGTGATGTCACTTCCTGCTTCCGGCAGGTGGCGCGGGGGAAATGATGTCACAGGAAGTGATGTCACTTCCTGCTTCCGGCAGGTGGCGCGGGGGAAATGATGTCACAGGAAGTGATGTCACTTCCTGCTTCCGGCAGGTGGCGCGGGGAAGTGATGTCACTTCCTGCTTCCGGCAGGTGGCGCGGGGGAAATGATGTCACAGGAAGTGATGTCACTTCCTGCTTCCGACAGGCGGCATGATGTCACCGGAAGTGACGTCACCGGAAGTGACGTCACTTCCTGTTTCCGGCGGCGCGCACGCTTCGCGCGCGCACACCCCTACCTCCCCCCCCCCCCAAGTGTCCCTGGCTGGCCTTCAGACATTATGGCCACCCTATGATAAAGTGAAGGAGATAGGGTTGCCAACTCCAGGTTAGGTAATTCCTAGAGATTCCAGGGTGGAGCCTGGAGACGGTGGGGCTTGAGGAGGGGTGGGACCTCAGGTACAATGCTATACATGCCGCCCTCCAAAACAGCAATTTCTTCCTGGAGAAATGTTGCCAAACTCCAGGTGAGGGCTGGAGATCACTTAGAATTACAACTGCTCTCCAGATGGCAGAAATCAGTGCCCTTTGAGGTGTGTGTGTGGGGGAATGAATACCTTCACTTGGGTGAGTGAAAAGACAACAAGGGTAGGGGGGCATTCACCCAGAGCCTCTTTCTAGAGCTCATTGTATTTTTCTTCACAATGGGTCTTATCCCTAGTATATACAATAATTTAATAAAAACATACATTCAGGTGGGTACTTCATGTGTTGGTCTGAAGCACTGGAACAAAATTTGAGTCCAGTGGCATCTTTAAGACCAACAAAGTTTAATTTTGGGCATAAGCTTTCATGTGCACACTGATGAATTAAACTTTGTTGGTCTTAAAGGTGCCACTGGATTCAAGCTTTGTTCTATTAATAAAAACCTGTAAACAAACATAACACCAAAAAACCAGAGAGGAAGCTAGTAACAGATTGAGGATATGCCAAAAGAACAAAAAGTATTTACCCAATGGCAGAAGACAACAATAGAAGGTGACAGATGAATCTCTCTGTGCACCACACCTTAGAAGGCCCTTTTTTGGGCTACCACCCTTCTATCCTCAGCTGGCAGGGATACTTGAAACTGGGAATCCAAAGATGACCAGTGTGGGAGAATAAGTTCATATGGGAGAAGGCAAAAAGAATATTCATACATGAGCTCAAAGGTGGGGTTGAGGTTCGATGAGCATTCCTTGCACCTCCACTTTATTTATAGGATACTGTCTCATCAACAAGTCTTCAAGACAGTTTTAAATAGATTAAAACAAATAGGGGACTCACAAGAACTTGTGGGGAAGGGGACACTCCTTCCTCCCCTCTTTTGACCTCTACTGTGATAAACACACTCCCCCTGCCACCACTGCTATGCAGAAGATGAGGGGCTGGGTTTAAAGCAGACCTGGCAAGAGCTGACTCTTGATTGGGAGGGAGACCTGGAATGCAAAGCATGCCCTGACACTTTCTGCTCTGAGTCTTCCCTGCCGCTGTTGACCAGGTGATGGGTAGAGTGCTCAGTTTGGGGCAGAGAGCATGTCCTGCACTCTTTTACAATCATCTGGCGGTTGGTGGTGGTGGTAGGGAGGCTTGGAACAGCAAACATGCAGGATGCACTTCTGCTTCAGGCTTTCCACCCCAGCCAGCTCACTGCAAGCCAGCTGACGGAGGATCCAAGCTTGCCATGAAAAGAGAGATCCAATTGTTTGTTTGGGGGGCTCTTAGCACTCCCTTTTTATTTTTTATATTTCTGCAAACTTGAGGATTTGTAGAAAATGCCTTACTATTTGTACATGGTCCATTTGTG
Source organism: Heteronotia binoei (assembly GCF_032191835.1). Lineage (NCBI taxonomy): Eukaryota > Metazoa > Chordata > Lepidosauria > Squamata > Gekkonidae > Heteronotia > Heteronotia binoei. Next base: position 134,146,737 of record NC_083227.1, on the reverse strand, counting down.
TAGATTTCTTAAAATCCAAACTCTTGACCATGTTCGGAATTAAAATACATAGACAAATTCAATAAAACACCATAAAATGCTAAAATAATAAAACAGGCTGAGATTTAAGAAAACCCAATTACAAGTACTATCTTCAATTTTAATCCACTTCAAGGGTCTCCTTGAAATAAAAGTAGTTTAGTCTGTAGTGCATCCTGTGGGAGGGAATTCCATGGTCTTGGGTGGTGACTGAAAAGGCCCTTTCATATGTCCCAGCCAACCTAATTTCTGCTAGGACTGGTTCTCACAGGAAAGCATTCTGCATGATTTCAAAACCCTGGCATGTTAATATGGGTGGAGGCGGTCCTTTGGATATGCTGGACTCAAGCCATTTATGGCATTAACAATGAAAACTAGCACCTACTTGAACTGAGCCTGGCAACAAATTGGAAGCCAATGCAATAGAAGCAGCACTGACTTAACATGATCGTGTTGGTGCATCTCTAGTCCTGGGAAAATCTCTGAAAAATTTCAGAAAGGAGACATTCATTGCAACCATTAACTTCAGGGAAGAACTTGCATTGGGTAGAGAAAACAATCAATACATTTCCCCACTTTCACACTTCCCTCCCAAGAATCACATTGATTGGAAGAGGAAATAAAGAATCAGTTAGCAGCCTTCACTCAGCTGCTATGTGCCTAACTAAAAGCTCAGTCTTGCCAGTCATATTGTTTCTTGCTTGACATCTATCAACTCTGAGAAATCACTCCCCTTACTTGAAAGGAAAGGTTCTAGGCAGTTTAATGGAAAAGAGCCCAAAGAAGCAGCCATTCATTCCAAGCAGCTCTAAGTGTTTCAGAATGATAGCGTGTTTGATAGTACTGAAGGTTGCAGAGAGGTCCAGGAAGATCACCAGAAAACCCCTCCCACACACAAACTCATCAGTGGACTCATACAGATAACCTAACAGGGTAACCAAGGTTGTTTTTGTACTACCAAATCTAAATCCAGATTATCTATGTACACACATAAATTGCTTCCACTGCTGCCTTCCTACCCATCCACAGGAAAGATGTGGCTATTTGTGTGGCCTGTGAAGTTTGCATCATGGGTATCAGCACTGGGATGGTCCAAGAAAATATTTCTCTTACTTTTCGTGAGAATACTCCAGTACTTCCAGTTTACTACCAAAGCAAGAGCATGAAGTGAATGGACCTATTCATGTCAGCCTAATTCTGATTCAGCCTCTTGCTCCTTTGTTTTAAGGGATATCAGGCATGGTCAAGAAATGGATTATTTTAATTTTCATGTTTTGCTGAAGAAGAAAGAGATATTCAAAAGCCTGCTTCCAATAGGCTTAAACACCAGTCCATCAGGCAATGCCCTTCCTCTATTGGAAAAAAGCAAATACAAGTTCGATTTTGTTAGTGTCATGAAAGTGAGCCGAAATTAATTCCCACCCCCAATTCACTTTTGATGGCAAATATTCTTTAACTTTGCTTTGGATATTCAGTTCTTTGATCAACATTTGATATTCTTCAGCATCACTTGAATTCAACAGTTTTTTTACTAGCAGCTTTTAATTAGGGATGCTACAATCTTCTCCACAAATGAGTTTGCCAAGTAGGTGAACTGACCATAATGGAAAGGTAGCAAATCTGATGAGTTGACTTTGGATCTGATCCCCTAGCCAACTTGCCTCAGGCAAGCAGCACATGCAGCTGAAGACAACTGATCTTCTCCCACCATTGTAAAGGTTCACATAAAATAAGGAATGAATCACAAAAGTCAGGGAAATGGGCCTAACAAGGTGCCTGAAAGTAGACTGAACTGCAATCCTCTTTCCTAGGAGTAAGCCTAATTATATAAAATGAGTCTTATTTCTGAGTATTGCATTTTTAGTGCCCAAGGTCTAGAATTACTACAATGATGGTTCCTGGGATCATAATGAGTGCTTTATGAGGGCTGTTTTCGCCTTCTGGAGCACCCCTAAGCTGGTTACTCAGATGCCAGTCCTCTTTAATTCAAACTCCCAGGAAAGACTGCATCTACACTCTACTGCATTCTACATGCCAAGACCATATTAGAATCATTCCCATGTTTTTCTTGGGAGTTGTTTTCAAGTTAAAAAAGTAAAGGTAGTCCCCTGTGCAAGCACCAGCCGTTTCCGACTCTGGAGTGATGTTGCATCACATAAGAACATAAGAGAAGCCATGTTGGATCAGGCCAACGGCCCATCAAGTCCAACACTCTGTGTCACACAGTGGCAAAAAATTTTATATACACACATACACTGTGGCTAATAGCCACTGATGAACCAGTGCTCCATATTTTTATCTAAACCTTTCTTGAAGGTGGCTATACTTGTGGCCACCACCACCTCCTGTGGCAGTGAATTCCACATGTTAATCACCCTTTGGGTGAAGAAGTACTTCCTTTTATCCATTTTAACCTTTCTGCTCAGCAATTTCATCGAATGCCCACGAGTTCTTGTATTGTGAGAAAGGGAGAAAAGTACTTCTTTCTCTACTTTCTCCATCCCATGCATTATCTTGTAAACCTCTATCATGTCACCCCGCAGTCGATGTTTCTCCAAGCTAAAGAGTCCCAAGCGTTTCAACCTTTCTTCATAGGGAAAGTGCTCCAGCCCTTTAATCATTCTAGTTGCCCTTCTCTGGACTTTCTCCAATGCTATAATATCCTTTTTGAGGTGCGGCGACCAGAACTGCACACAGTACTCCAAATGAGACCGCACCATCGATTTATACAGGGGCATTATGATACTGGCTGATTTGTTTTCAATTCCCTTCCTAATAATTCCCAGCATGGCGTTGGCCTTTTTTATTGCCAACGCACACTGTCTTGACATTTTCAGTGAGTTATCTACCACGACCCCAAGATCTATCTCTTGCTCAGTCTCTGCCAGTTCACACCCCATCAACTTGTATTTGTAGCTGGGATTCTTGGCCCCAATGTGCATTACTTTGCACTTGGCCACATTGAACTGCATCTGCCACGTTGACGCCCACTCACCCAGCCTCAACAGATCCCTTTGGAGTTCCTCACAATCCTCTCTGGTTCTCACCACCCTGAACAATTTAGTGTCATCCGCAAACTTGGCCACTTCACTGCTCACTCCCAACTCTAAATCATTTATGAACAAGTTAAAGAGTATGGGACCCAGTACCGAGCCCTGCGGCACCCCACTGCTTACCGTCCTCCACTGCGAAGACTGCCCATTTATACTCACTCTCTACTTCCTATTACTCAGCCAGTTTTTGATCCACAAGAGGACCTGTCCTTTAACTCCATGACTCTCAAGCTTTCTAAGGAGCCTTTGATGAGGAACTTTATCAAAAGCTTTCTGGAAGTCAAGGTAAACAACATCTATTGGGTCTCCTTTGTCCACATGTTTGTTCACCCCCTCAAAGAAATGTAACAGGTTAGTTACATCACAATGTTTTCACAGAGGATTTTTTACGGGGTGGTTTGCCATTGCCTTCCCCAGTCATCTACACTTTACCCCAGCGAGCTGGGTACTAATTTTACCAACCTCAGAAGGATGGAAGGCTGAGACAACCTTGAGCTGGCTACCTGAAACCAGCTTCCACTGGGATCAAACTCAGGTCATGAGCAGAACTTGGACTGCAGCACTGCAGCTTACCACTCTGCACCACAGAGCTCCTGTTTTCAAGCAAACATTCATAGAATAACAGTCTGCAGCTCATATTAGTAAAATCTATTAGTATTTTGTGTAGAAAAGAAATTAAGTACAAAATTGTGAGAGAAAGCTAACTAGGTGGTATGACTAGTGTTTGGTGAGTTGGGTTGCTGTCCTGTCTCCTTTTTCTAGCCGTGGAAGATGGGATTGTGGCTTGGGCAGGGAATCTTCCCAGAGGTGCTTTGGCCTCCCAGTTAGGGTTGCCCATCCCCAGGTGGAGGAAGGGGATTCCCCAGTTTGGAGGGCCCCCCCAGCTTCAGGGTCATCAGAAAGCAGGGGGAGGAGAGGGAAATGTCTGCTGGGCCCTCCATTATTCCCTATGGATACCAATTCCCATAGGGTATAATAAAGAATTGATCTGTGGGTAACTGGGGCTCCAGGGGTAGTGGTGGTTTTTAAGATAGAGGCACAAAACCGTGTCCAGTGCCTCTCCCCAAAATACCCTCCAAGTTTAAAAGGATTGGGCCAGGGGATCCAATTCTATGAGCCCCCAAATAGTGGTGTCCCTATCCTTTATTATTCCCAATGGAGGGAAGGCATTTAAAAGGTGTGCGGTTCCTTTAAATGTGATAGCCAGAATTCCCTTTGGAGTTCAGTTATGCTTCTCACAACCTTGCTCCTGGCTCCACCCCCAAACTCCCCAGATAATTCTTGAATTGGACTTGTCAATCCTACTCCCAGTCCATTTTTAAGCATGTCTGCTGAGATAAAGGACCAAGCCCATTCTGCTTGAAGAAATTATATTAAACCCATTCCACTATTCTTAAAACCATGCCTGGTTTTAAGGGTAACTATAGCCTCTATGCTGAGCTCCTTTGCAAATAGTTAAGTTGTAAGCAGTAAAACTAAAACTCAGAATTAATTAATGAGAATAACGAAAGATGGAATCTACTTTAAAATGCATCCATTTTGGGAGACTTTCATTTTGGAAAACAGCTTGGAACATGTTTTCAGAAAAAATAATATCTGTCTGTCCAGTGACATTGGGGTGTAAGGAGACAACATGCATGTCTGAAAACTGAGTGTATTTAATGCTATTGTACAGCCAGGCCTTACTAGTGAATTCTCACCAATCAGCAATAAATTGGTGACATATTTGCACATGGTGATTACGAGGTGGTCCAAACTCACAGGTCTGAGCAAGCTCTACATTTAACAATAGCTGACATATAGCAACCAGCACCCTGTAACTGATCATAGTCAGCTCTAAGTTGTAGGTGGAATATCGCAATATTTGCAATTGAAATGAAACAGCAGCCAGCATTTGATAGTATCTTACAATGAGCAATCATCACTTGACCTCACCTGACAGATGGTTTGCAATAGCACTTCAATGTATATTGTACTAACTTCATTTTACCAGTCAGAAAACAACCCTTTGAATAAGATTCCACATCTGCTACTGTATTTTCATGTTAATTTTTTCTTTTGAAATTTGTTAAAATTGAAAATTCTTGAGAGTTTTGAAAATTTGTTATCTTTTGGATGTCTCAGTTTCATTTTAGTTTTGCCATGAAATAACGTGTGCTGGTATACAAAGGGCTTCCCTTCCCATTTTGCTTTTCTTCAAAAATTCAATTGAAACTGCCATAGCATGAAGAAATATTAATGAGTTCCCTCATTGTTCTTCTTCCTGAAGAGTCAGAGCTGCACTAGGCTATGGCTCTTCAGTCTCTGCTTCTGCTGGAAACCCATTCCTTAGCTGAGACTAGCCAGGGAAAAGAAGGAAGGAGAGGGTGAAGAAATTAAAGCCCTTCAAAGCCCTGTGCGACCCATATATGCTGCAGAGAGCCTTGCACTCTGCAGACCAAGATCTGCTGGATGTCCTTGGCCCAAGGGACATCCAAAACCTCAACCAGGGCTAGGACTTTTTCTGTCCGGCCCTGGTCTGGTGGAACATGCTTCCAGTTGAGATCAGGGTCCTGTGGGATTTGTTACAGTTCCACAGGATCTGTAAAACAGAGCTGTTCCACTAGGCCTTTGGCTGAGGTAGTGGGCATTCAATAAAACAGGGGTCCCCAACTACCGGGCCATGGACTGTTACCGGGTTGTGGCCTGTTAGCAATCGGGCTGCGGAGTGAGGCAGATGCACCGCACCACCCCTTTCGCTTGCCCAGGTGGACAAAAGAGGCAGTGCAGCCATACTGTGAAGCACTACCACTTTCATTTGTCTGGGTCCCAAGTGGGCAGAAGGGGCAGCATGGCAGTGACCTTTGCCTACATCTCATTTAAAGACTGCCATGGGGGTGGGCAGAGACAAGGTGTGGGTGGGCAGGCAACCTGGGGCAAAAATCCCAGCACCATCACCCCTACTGGTCCGTGGAAAAATTGTCTTCCACAAAACCAGTCCCTGGTGCCAAAAAATTTGGGAGCCACTGCAATAAAACACCTGACCTCCCCTGCTGAAGTTAAAGCTGCCAATTTATGAGACCCAGACTAGAAAATCCAAGGAGCTTTGTAGCACCAACTGGAAACCAGGTATATAGATAAATAATACGATCTGTTTTAAGTTATGGTGTTTTTAATTATTTTGTCTGTAACTTATTTGATATGTTTTAGATCCTGCTGTGATCCACCCTGAACCTGCTTGTGGGGAGGGTGGAACAGAAATCTAAACAAATAAACAAATCAATCAATTAATTAAAAATAAGGAAGATGGTAAGTTCAAATCAGCTAAGTTGAAGAGAAAACATTGCTCACGTGTGTTTCCTATCTGGCAAGAACAGGCAGGGACTGAGGGATTAAAGATCAGCTTCACCTTCTTGCCTCATAATCTCAGGAAAAGAGTCTTTCCCACTTCCGGAATACCCTTCTGCCCGTAGCCAAAGCTAACCGAGGATGGAAGCAAAATTTTTTATTTGTTTGCTTAGCAAAGTGATTACAAAAGAAATACACACAAGGGTATGCCTTGCTCTTTGCTGTCTTTTCTTTGTTGCTGATAATGCTATTGTAGATTTTCTGTGCAGCTAAAACAGTCATTAGGAGACTTAAACTGCCTGTGGTGACAGAAGCTGGCTATAAAACATGCAGTCCTAATGGTATGTATGAGGGAAAAATGGAGTGGTGATGATGGATGAAGAGAAGAATAGTATTTCCCCCATTGATGTTATTTGCACAAACCTGAACACAAAGTAATGGAGTTTTTCATAAGTGAACTGGCCATACATACAGACAGCTGTGCAACATGACAGAACAGACCTACAGATTATACTGTTTATAAGCAGGTTACTTGAAAGCCAGCATTATGCCTTTCTTTGTCAGAACTTGAAAGATTTTTTTTTATTCATCTGCTCCTGTTGTTAATCGCAGAAATTCCATTAAATTGTAACCTTCTTAGGAAGTTGCTGGATCTTGCATAGAAGCCACCCGCCCAGACTACTAGACATCAGCATGGCTATACTGCAGAAGAGGACTTTTTTGCATAGTGGAAGGGTGCACTCTGATAAGCTGCCCTCTGATAAGGTTTATTGTTAGGTAATCATTAGCTTTTACAGGCTAGTTTCCTTCAAATTAATATTTGAATATAGGCTGCCTTTGCCAGTAATCACCTGCTACATTGATAATCTGTTTGCGTGGATGGAGGAATTTATTTACTTGCAGTAATTAATATGCCAGCTTTCCATTCAATAAAGCCCTCAAGGGAGGCCACAAAAAATTTGTTAAAAGCAATAGCATCAGACACAAAATAAAGCTGATAAATGTACAGAAACACTAAAACTGGTGGCAGTAAAAGAATATCAGCTGTCTAGGAAAATAATTTTTTAAAAAAGTCCTGGCACACTGCTTAAAGGAAAACAAAGTTGGCACCATGAGAATGCTGCTGAGGAAGGTAATTTTCTCTGGTCACTCAACTGCAGAAATAGCACAGCTTCAGGAGATGATGCTAGAGAATGCATGCATCCTTCTGATACCCCTGTTCCAAGCTGTTAAGGCCTTTGTAGGTCAAGATCAGCAGTCTGAATCAGGGGGGCAATGAATTTCTTTTAGCAGCATGTCCAATTGTTATTAACCTGTTTGGTACATTTTGAACAGACTCCATATGTACCTATCTGAAGATTTCCTCGTATCCAATTGGCAAATATAAATGGGTTATCACATACACGGTGGTTGAAGAAGGTGTGTAAATACTCTTTGATCTTTGAGGGAGAGGAAGGAAAACCTGCAACCTTAAAATGTTGCCAGTCTGTACTGTATTCAATCATATGTTACAAATCAACTTACTTAAGAAAAAATCTGTAGAATATCTTCCCCCTGCCCAACTGCAGATCTTGCAAACATGCTTCCCTTCCCCAAGTGGCAGCAATAAAGCATTCATTGGCATTGCCTGTGCAAGCCTAACACCTGCAATCATTTGAAGCAGGATTCTAGGTATGCAGACATCTTTCTGCCTTGTCGTTGCCACCCCTTTTCCCTTCTTAAGTCAAGAGTTGGGCTTCTAAGAAGACCACAGATTCAGGTTAATTACACGATAGGTGCATTCTTCCATTCAGCCCATCAGGTATTATGTAAGCAAAATCTCCTCATGACATAAGTTCTTGAACGCTAGGCTTATTTTTAGTAATAGCCTTGTCATTGCACGGTAGCCTGGTCTGATAGCAGATTAGCGCTATTAGTTCAGGTTCACTACAGAGAGGCTATGCATTACAAGGTGATTTGATGCTCAACGTGCTTAGAGAGAATGGCATGCACTATATACTATACAGATATATTTCAGTAGTATATGCAGTGTGAGAGCAGTGTGCCAGCCTTTCCCTGGACTATGAATGAGTTTGTTGGTCTTGAAGGTGCTACAGCAGGGGTCCCCAACCACTGGGCCATGGACCAGTACCAGTCCGTGGCCTGATAGCAACTGGGCCGTGGAGTGAGGCAGAACCAGCCCCAGACTAAAGAAGCAGCATGGCCTGGACCAGTAGAAGGGGCAGCGCTGCTGTGACCTTAGCTTACCCCTAACTTATAGACTCTTTAAATGGGAAGGGGAGGCAGAAACAGCTCCAGTCTCCCCCCCTTTAAAGACCCCCGTGGGGGGCAGGGATGTGACATGGGCAGGGAGGAGCCTGGGTGTTAAAACCCCCCGTGCCCCCCCCCACCGGTCCTTGGAAAAATTGTCTTCCACAAAATTGATCCCTGGTGCCAAAAAGGTTGGGGGCCACTGTGCTACTGAACTCAGACTTACTGCTTCAACGTGAATCAGTGCTGCATAAAGTTAAGCATGCTTCACTCTGCCCTATGTAATTAATTTTAAAATCAAAGTGAGTTACATTGATACTGATGTTTGGAAAAACATGTTGGACAGAACAGTGTTTCTCACTCGCATACATGTATGCAGATATGTGAATATTTTTCTGCATAAAATCCAATATAAAAGTTTACTAAATATAAAGGCATAAATTCAGTGGTGTTGGCATTTCCCCTGTTTTTGGGGGGAGGATATTTGTCTTCTTACTTAATTTAATATTTTGAATGGAGCAGGAGGTCTAGATGAGCCGCTTTTGCCATCACTGTTCTATACTGCTGGGCTGTATATTTAATTAACAAGCTTGCACCTTTTGCAAGGCATGAAAGATCCCTTTGGCCTCCCTTCCTGCAGTTATGAAGCTGTGTTTATTCCTTGCCTTTCTCTCTTGAGAAATCGGAGTACAAGTCAGTGTGCCTATCATAGATGTGAGTTGAATAACAATTGTAAAATTCCCACACGCTCCAACTTGCATTCCCATAATGTTCAGTAGGCTCAGTGGACGAAACATTGGAAACAGATTTTCTTGATGCAGACTAAAAAAGTACTGAACAGAAGCCAAATGATAAAATAGATTTTCTTCTCACATTTCTTATTTCCCTAACGAACGCTGAGGGAGTCCTTAAAATCAACCCTGCCACAGATTTTCTTTCGTAGTGGTAATGTTTGCATAAGAGTTCAGCCTTGGTTGTTCTGTTTGAGTTTCTTTAGCCTTCATCAGCTTAAAATGTATTTATAAACAATAATGTATGTCTTCAATGAGGCAATCAAAGTCTGGTTCATTTAAACAAAACACATATAAAAACAGAAAAAAAAATCATTTTTTTGCAATGCTGTATTTTAGGTATGTTGCAGCCTGACCATAAACCTGTGAGCACCCTTGCATGTATCTAACAGGGAAAAATCCAGCCAGGGTTCAAAACTTTTACAACTAAATATAAAGCAGAGTTACAACTTTTGATAGATTTAGCATTGCACTGTTAGTCTAATGGATTTACTGGAGGCAACTGCATGTGTGCCTAACTCACCCACTTAAATCACGGAGCTCATTCCTATCCATGATTCCTTTGGAAGTAAGCCTCACTGTGTTCAGTAGGGCTTACTCCCAGAGAAAGGGATGGAACATTTGCAACCTTAAAGTGCCTAACTCTGGATAGATCATGCTGTTACCTCTTTCTGTTGAGTTTAGTACTGCAGAGTTCCGGTGCTGTTCTAATGAGAATCCTCTTCTAAGTCCACTGACTTCAATGGATTTAAGTGTGCAACTTCACTAATGGTTCACTGTTAATGTACAATCCAGTTGTGCTGCTGTGCTAAATTGGCAATCACTCTGATGGCCAAAATTTGCACTTGTGTAGTCTTACTCAAGTGTCAGTGTAATATCTTGGACATAGGAAAGCTGGTTAATAATCAACACAGCCCATATACAAATTTCCTGGTATAATAAATTCTAAAATCACAATTTAGGACATGGATTATATTGCTGCTTGATTCCACATTACAATATATCCACACTCAGATTTTTTAAGCTAAATGTGTGAACTGCCTCCATAGAAAAACATATTGTCTTTGAGCCATTATGAGGTAGAACTGTGGTAGATATACAGGCCATCATTTGATACAGAGTGATAAGCATTTGTTGACTAGTGGATTTGTTGACTATTTGGAATGACATTAGTCACACAATGTAAACTGTGACTTTTGCCCCTCTAGCTATATCATGAACCTGTGCCTAGAAAGAGGAGCTGAGATACTGGGCCATTTAGCCAGGAAAGTCTTATCAGTCTCTTCTCT